>NW_015622506.1:4687264-5104443 GCF_000836275.1 Exophiala mesophila
CTAGACTTCCTACTCTGTGGCCCTCCTACTTAGGTGCTGGCCCGCCTAGATTTCTACTCTGTGGCCCTCCTACCTAGGTGCTGGCCCGCCTAGACTTCTACTCTGTGGCCCTCCTACTTAGGTGCTGGCCTGTCCTCTTCCCTCTCCCTATCCTGGTGGCCCTTGGCCTACCCTCCCTACCGATATCCCTTCCGAACATATTTCCCAAACCTACACAGTCGCACAGGTAAGTCTTAAAAACTGAGGCGCCCTACGGTGTACCTTGCGGCCACCGTAGGGCGGGTGGTTGGAGTGCCAATACCTTTCCCTTACACCCTTTTCAAATCTCTCTGCCGTCTTTAAGGCATCTGGGATTTGCTTCTCAACCGTTCTAGGTTCATCTTTTTCATCTTTTTCATATTGGCCGGGTCCTCAGATTCTCTCCTTCTCCCTTTCCCCTTCCCCTATCCTCCTTAGATTTGTTGTACTGCTAATTGTCATAGATAGTGGTTCGGCTCTTATTGTATTGTACTACCTTCCCCTCCCCTATACTCTTTAGATTTGTTGTACTGCCTGCTAACTGTCACAGATAGGTTCAGCTCTTATTGTATTGTACTAATCATTAGACTGTTACTTTTCATCAATCCCTGGGCTTCATGTCTGGGCTTGGAGAAGGGTCCAATAGTAGCAAGTAGGTAGTCTTGTAGGGGGGTTACAGTGTTGCTAGCCTTAGCCTGAGTGCCTAACCTTGTCTCATGTAGTCCCACTGAGCCTACCCTTACTGTGGTATGCTCCCCCTACGTCAGCATTAGAACGCACTCAAGGCCTATGTGTAAGAGGATTAATGTTTCATCGTAGTTTGACACAAGTGGTATGGTATATATCGTCTCCAATTTATCGTACATGCATAGCTGACTGGGGGGATTTATCATCCTCCTCCACCTCTTCATACTCGTCACCTTCCTCCTCTTCCTCCTCCATCACCGGCTTAGGTTTCGCCTTTTTCTCCTTCCGCCGTAGACTCTGCTCAACACCATCTCGCAGCCATTTGGGCACGAACGGCCGGACGAAAACTTCTCTCTTTTCAGCTTCGTGCCCCTCCTCCCCTCCTGAGATCTCCCATTGAACCTGGTATTCTCCAGCAGGATCATAATTCGTTCGCTCGGCTGTGAGTTGGATATCGGTCATCATCTCCAATCGGCATAGCGCGAGTCCGATGTTACCCACCCCGGAGAGATATTTCCCACTGCTTCGGCCACGACCTCGCGCATTGAGCTTGGAGATGTTGGACTGGGGCGGCGGGACCGGGAGCGAGTGGTCTTCATTTGGTATATATTCAGGAAGAGCCTGATCCGTTGGCGGCTTTGAGTTGGGCTGGTATAGTTGAACAGGCAGAATCCTCTTGCGAACTACACCGGTATGATGGGTTCGGATGGTGAGTTCCTGGCCGAGATAACAACCTTTGAAGAAATCAATTCCTCCGAAGAAATCAATATTGCTTTCTTGTGGTAATGATCCGGCGGTCGGTAGTTCCGTCTGGCCTTCGGCAAAGCCATGGGTCATTCGATGCACAGTGTAATCTTGCAAGCTTGTCTGGGTGAATCCTGTGTCCTTTAATTGGGTCAAGAAGTCGGATTTCGACCCTGGCACGTCCAGCCATCTGGTACCCATTCCAGGTCTCGGGTCTGTTCCACCAGTCCGTCCTGCTTCATTCAAACGACCATCCACTTGCAGGTCCTTGACACAACCAGGCCAGGCGAAAAAAACTCCTGTCTCCTGGGAGTCCACCTTCTCGAGCTTGAATTTAGCTCGGAGTTTGTGCTTGCGAAGATGTTTCAGCAACTCGCCTGCACTTTCTGAATCGACTTCCAGGTACCATTCTTCTCCATTGGCCTCGGCTGGAGGATAGATGAAGACGTCATTGAGGATCCGGCCATGTGCCGAAAGGAATGCAGTGTAGATAGGCCTGGTGCTACCGGTCCCTAGGATTTTGGCGGGGATGATGTTATGAAGGAAGTTGGCTGCATCGACGCCCGCGAGACGGATAAGGGTCCGGTTGGTTAATTGAAGATACTTGTTTTGCTTTGTAGAAGGAGCCCGCAAATGAGATGATGAGGTCAAGTTACGGCAAGAAGATACCTGGCCAGGCGGACATGGAAGTTTCAAACGTCTTTGCGAACACACAAATGAACGCAGCCGAGGTGTCATGGTGTTCGAGGACATGGCCCTAATGAGTATTCTACCATTACAAACTCATTGGAAAACCAGCGGTTGCTTGGGTATGTGATGTGAGTAATAATCTGGATAGGTTGTAGAGAGAAAGGTACTGAGATCTCCGCATGGCAGCGCCAAGGGTTGCTCACTCTTGAATCACGTGCGAAGATTGAATTTGGCAACTTTGGTACATCCACTCACTCACCAACTTCACTTCTCCCCGCAATCGAATCTAGATTTACAAGAAAGAAACCGCCAACATTGTTGACCACAGGCCATACCCTCATAATCACCCAGTCCATTCGACTGAGCATCGTCAAGATGCCTTACTTCTCCGACCTCCACACCTACCTCTACCGCTCCTCACAACTCATCCAAGCCTACCCCTCCACCAGAATCACCACCAAATATTCACTTCCTAAGAAATCAAAATCCCAGTCGACATCAAAGTCAAAATCTTCAGATATCTCGGCAAGCGAATCGGCACAGCCGACAGCGACCTCACAGCAGCAGCAACCTAAACGCGATCCTTCCGCGACATTGACGTTAAAGACCTTCCATCCCGAGTCAGGAATCTGTTTGAAATATCGCACTGACAAGGCTGCCGAGGTGGGCAGACTGCTGGCTGGGTTGGGAAGATTGGCAAAAGGCGAGTTGATTGACCTGCCCACAGCTGCACCCGCGATCAATGCGAACGATGGTGATAAAATGGATTTGGACCCTGTTGTCGAGACAGAAGCTAAGGTGGTGACTGCCACACCGGCAGCGGCACAGACTGCAGGTGGAGGTGGAAAGGGAAAGAAGAAAAAGGGCAAAAAATGAGCGAAAGAAATGAGAAAAAGAAGCATATAGGCCTCGAGGATATTTTCACCATCCGGACGAGCCTCTGAACCAACCGACGAGCCACGAAAGTGTCGACGCACATGGGCGGTATGTGGGTCAAATGAGGTCGACCAGCTGGCTTTTCATGAGACAGATCGCCTGTGTCCTGCGCCATGTAGGTCTGTTCCAATGGATGCATGGATGGACGGACGCTGGATGCCGTGATTCATTGTCGAGTGTGAGAGGCATACCAGCCGAATGCTCATCAAGAATGGGGGCGCACTTCGCGCCATGCGTCGAGATCATGACAGCGCAAAAGCAAATCACGATGCTATAGATGACAGATCTAGAACTACAGATGGCCACACCGAGCAAATTATACGCTCGCGAAGAGAAGAGAATCCAGACATTCTTCTGACTTTTGCCATTGCACACAGCCTGCTTCTCACACACTGCACTGTAGCTGATCACATTCCTCAAGACCAAAGGCATCACTTGCACCGGCAGTGAGTTTCACACTTCCAATAACTATACACCAGTTTGTCTATTCTCATCGAGTTCTACAAACCGCCATGTATCATGGCTTTCTCGAGTGGTGATACAAAACTCCCTGCTTGACCCGAAGGCCAAGTCAGCAGACAAGAGTGAAGAGGAAAATAGCCCTTGTTTGCATTCCAAGGTCCTGCCATGAGCAAAATCCCTATGTCAGGACCAAGAACCCCTCCCAAATTCTCTGCCTTGATTTCCATGCAATGCAATGCAGTGTAGTCTTCCTTGGAGTCGAGTGACCTATTGAATGGTACGAAGGGGTATAAACAACATTGAGTGCCGGCCCTGGTGGTGATGATGACGACATCCAACACAACAACGTCAACAATAAACCACAATAAACCCATCAAGACATGTCCATTACTGTTTTCCATGCCCATAAAACGCCAAGTAATCAATCAATCAGTAAGGGAAAATCGTCAAACGCGCCAGCTGTGGAAAACCCAAGTCTAGTCACGCACGTCTAGAAATCCTCATCAAAGTTGATGCCGTTGCTGTCTGTCTGTGTCTTCTCCTCTGTGGGTGACTTGGTCTTGTCATCGGCCTTCTTTGTGCCAGACATGACACCAGCCTTCTGATAGTCACCCACTCGCTTCTCGAAGAAGTTGGTCTTGCCAGCAAGGGAGATGTTCTCCATGAAGCTGAAGGGGTTAGTTGCGTTGTAGACGCGCTTGTTTCCCATGGCCAGGAGCAGACGGTCGGCGACGAACTCGATATACTGTTGCATCAGCTTGGCGTTCATGCCAAGAAGAGCACAGGGAAGAGCATCGGTCAAGAATTCTTTCTCGATGGCAACGGCCTCAGTGATGATGGCTTCGATGAGCTTGGGGTCTGGCTTGTGGTTAAGGTGCTGAAGTAATAAGCAGGCAAAGTCGGTGTGCATGCCCTCGTCTCGAGAGATCAACTCGTTGGAGAAGGTCAAACCAGGCATAAGTCCCTTGGCCTTCAACCAGAAGATGGCGGCGAATGAGCCAGAGAAGAAGATACCCTCAACAGCAGCGAATGCCACCAGACGCTGACCAAACGACGAAGCATCATCTGCGATCCATTTCAAAGCCCAGTCGGCCTTCTTGCGGATGCAGGGAATGGTGTCAATGGCGTCGAACAGGTAGGTCTTTTGCTTAGGGTCCTTGATGTATGTGTCGATGAGCAAACTGTACATCTCGGAGTGAATGTTCTGTAGATGCGAGTTAGTAAGGATGCAAATGAATGAAGACGTTGGAGATGATCAATGTCAAGCATCGACCACCAGTATCACATGACTAACCTCGATCATTGTTTGGAATCTGAACACGCGTTAGCTATAGTACTAGATGACGAGAATGCAAGAGTTACCCGTAGAAGCAACGAGCCTCTGGGATTTGAACTTCACCGCTGAATCTCTCGATCAGGTTTTCGTTCACAATCCCATCAGAGGCAGCGAAGAAAGCCAGAACATGGGAGATGAAATATCTCTCATCATCGTTCAGGCGGTTGTGCCAGTCGTGAAGATCTTTGGAGAGGTCGACCTCTTCTGCAGTCCAGAAAGAAGCTTCGGCTCGCTTGTACATGTTCCACTGTGAAGATGAGTGAGTAGGTGTTTGTATGTAGGGTAGGTATGTCGAAGCAGGGCGGGGTGGAAGAAAGACGCGTTTGCACTCACAATCTCGTGATACTGCAGAGGGAACAAGACAAATCGATGAGGGTTCTCCTTCAGAATTGGCTCCTCTGCCTCGAGTTCTTTGATGGTCTTGGGTGCTGAGGGAACCACGGCAGTTTCTTTGACATCCTCAACAGGCTTCTTCAGGATCTCGAGGTCTGGTGTTGTGATTGAGTCGGCAGTAGCAGGGAGGTTTTCCTTGTTTTCGACACCGAAGTCGAGTTTCTTGAGAGGACTATCCTTCATCTTGAGGTTCTCGAGACTCGAGGCCGCCTGCACATCGTAGAATTAGTGATCAATCCCAGTATGTGAACAAATGCATGGGTGGCAAACATACCTGTTTGGAGGGTGTGATCTGGGCTGCCATTGTGTGCAGGTTGTGAAGAATGAGATGCGGAGAACAGAGACAAGTTTGACAAGAAAGAGTAAGGCAAAGACCAAGTTGTTTGTAGTAAGAGTCGTGGCAGGTAGAGGGAGAGAATAATGGAAAGTTGATGGAGAGCAACACGACTTTATGTCAGGACAACACGCCAGACGCGCTAAAGTGTGGGCGGAGGACGGAGGGTTTGTGGACGTGAGGCGTGGGCGCGTTTTCAATTAACCCACCAACCAGTTGTGCCAGTGCCCAAGCCAACTGTCTCGCTGCCAATTAAGAGTGGACAAGGTACCAGGCAACCCTTGACCCAGGTCCACTCGTTGTCAACAACTTGAACGAAATGTAACTCCAAACCACAATGAAGAACATCAACGTGATGGAATTAAAAGAAAGGATGAATTGGAAATGATCTCATGATGCTGAGCTCTACGCTTTGACTCGTAAAATTCTTCCCTAGTATGTCCCAATGCGGGCAGCTGCCTGTGCCGCTCTTGTGACTGCATCTGATAATTCTACATCTTATCTAATATTATCAGATCAAGAATAACAGATCTGACGTCACGCGAGCACCTCGACGCGTTCTCAATGTATCCATCATTCTTCCAGCCACCCTACTTTTGTTACACTATAGGAGTTCTGCAAGGGGGAAATCCCGAGGATGTCTGGACCAAAGTGGTTCACGTCAAATTTGATTTGAAAAGGACCGACATCGCCCCAAATCACGGCCAGGGTTTGCTTGTATGGTTAATCCTTCTGTCTCCGTGTCGAGCCACTTGTAAGGCAAATTGTTGATGACTCCTATATACTGGATGTCAACGGAGGGAATCCTTCCATCGCGATTGTTCGAAGTCCAATATTCGAAAGATTGTAGCCTCTGATATCTGGGTTGCATGTACCACTGTCGATGAGAGCAAGGCATCTATCTACATTTCCTGATTAGGCGTGGCCGTTGTCGACTTTACTATACGCAACACTCGCCGTGGATCGTCAATCCAACTCTCGCCACCGCCCCTATGGTGCAATTTAGATGTAGAATCCGAAAACTGCGGTTCATGTCTTCTACTACTGCTTGGTGCTCGAGTCTTATCTGGTGGACGCGTGGTAGTGTTGAAGGATGGAAACATGTGTTTGGCCTTGTCATTACAGCTTCATCTTTTTGGAATAGTGACTATCTTAATTCACGATTGACTTGATCTATTCATTCACCCCACCAAATGGCAAGGCAGTCTGCAATATTGGATAGACCGCGATCTTCTGTTGTTCAGCCCGAAAAGTCCTGGAGGGTTTGGGGTGACATTCATCACGCTGCTTTAAGTCCCTCTTCCACCAAATCAGGTTAGATCCAATCACCACAATAGAGGCACGTGAGGCTTCTCAGGCCAGCCTCGTCATACCTTTAAGAATGCTTGTGTTCCCAAAGCACCATCCCTTTAAGGCTATCACTACTGCTATCATTTCTATTTTTGACCTCGAGAATGCTGTACTCCTAAAGATATCACCATGGAACAGAGTCTTAGACCTCCAGCGATAACGTCGTACCAATATACATCACTTCTACGGCCCTCTGATTGCAGCAATACTCTTTGTTTCCTTGTCCTCACCTCGTCCTGAACCTGGCACTATCGCAGCATTCTACCCACCATTACATCCCATCCTTGAGCAACCAACTCCCTTGACTTCCTCCCAATCACTCGTCCCACTATGGCGCCTTCACCCACCATTCGAAGATTACTCAAAGAAACCGCCGAACTCTCCTCGCCGTCATCGAATCCAAACCCAGCCTTCTTCGCCGCACCCGTGTCAGATGCCAACTTACATGAATGGCACTTCACACTCCTTGGCCCTCCCTCTCCCTCGCCTTATGCTGGCGGTATTTTCCATGGCCGCATCACACTTCCAACCACATATCCACTTAAACCTCCTAACTTCCGCTTCCTAACCCCTTCCGGCCGCTTCGAGGTCAACCGAGAGATCTGTCTCAGTATCTCGGGATTCCACGAAGAAACATGGATGCCGGCTTGGGGAGTCCGTACTGCCCTGACTGCCTTGCGCTCATTCATGGCAGAACCTGGGACTTCGGGTCAAATAGGAGGATTAGAAGCAAGTCAGGAAGTCAGGATGAGGCTGGCCAAAGAAAGTCGCACGTGGAAATGCGACGCATGCAAGCGCAGTAATGAAACAATCATGCGCGAGTGGTGGGGTATCTGTCGTGCGGCTGGCCTCAACGTTGAAGAAGAGGGTTTATCGCTCGAAGCATTGCCAGACGGCATGAAGGTGGAAGCGAGAGATCCCAACGTCAACAAGCAGAAGCCGGCAGATTCAGACAAGAGTGCTGCCTCCGCCGCCATCAACTCCAACACCACGGCCAAAACCCAATCATCACCAAATACACAACAAGAACCCCTACCGACCGTCACTCCGCCGTCACCAAAACCTCGTCCCCAACCATTAATCAACATTGATCACCACACCCACACCCACACCCACAAGCGCTCCGGCTCATCGACATCATCACTCGCCCCACCAAGTGAAATCCCCATTATCACGACCCCAACCGCGGAAGCAACCCAAGCATCCGCTGAAGCAATCTTAACCAACTCCGAACTCGCATCAACACGCATATCAAGTACCGATGACCGACGTGTCACCAACATACACTCTTCACCACGTGCAGCAGCTGCAGCCAACGCTACCATCAATGCGAGCAACAACCGCCTCACGGGCACCATTCAGTCGGCCATGGTAGGCTCAACGTCAGCTGCGGCAGCTGCGACCGCTCAGCCATTACAACGGATCGGTCAGCGTGATCAGGACCGTAGTCGAGAACAACAAACTATCACGATCGACCGTGCCATTGCAGGTGTGTTTCTTGCTCTGTGTTTCATGGTCCTCAAGCGGATTTTCTACCCAGCGGGATTTTTTGGTTCCGTGGGACGTTCAGCGGCTGGACATGATGATTTCTATCTCCAGCGAGAATGAAATCTGGCCTTGGAGGGATAGAGGCCGACTTCGTCTCTAGTGGTACAAGGGAATAGGGGTAGGTATGTTGATGACGATGATGACAAAGATATATTGTTGGCACTTGGAATGCGGTGCGAAGCAATGATAAGACAGTTAGTTAGAGACACGGAGTTATAGATAAGTCTTAGGTTTACAAATCACCGAAATGGCGAGAGCTGCCTAGGTACATTTATAGGTACATCGTCAACCACAACCTTTAACCTTCGTCAAGTCATGATGATATCATGGGGATAGTCCAGCAGCCCGACAGTGTTTCGTCGTTGTTACTTGACCTGGTCCAGGATCCAGATCCATGTCATATCCAAATCGAAGGTATATCAAACACACTTCCATATCCAGCCTTCCCACCGAATGTCTGCGATTTCGGGAAAACCGGTGCTGCCGTAAACACCTGGATTCTATCTCAACCGTTGTGCTCGATTCCGCCTTTTCCAGCCTCTTTCGGCATCGCTTCTACTATTGTAAGCCACGTCCGAATCAGAATCATCACTATCATCGCTGCTGACTTCAAATGTTTCGACTTCTCCATCGTTGGTAACATCAAAGTCGCGACGTTGACGTCTTCGGCCACGTTCAGATCCTGCTCGTTCGGCATTGAAATGATCTTGTTGTGGGTACGTCTGCATGGACATGGCACTGTTGGAATACAGGTTTGGATCTTGATCGTGTGTGCTGTCATAAGAACGATAACGACGGTCAGCGTCCGAAATGTAATCGCGCTGCCGCTCATAGGTTGGAAAGCCCCCACCACCTCGGATTCCTGAGCCATGTTGATGAGCCATCACGTCATGGCTTTCGGCTTGTGCTAGACGTCTCTCTCTTTCTCTGCTCAGGGCATCTTGTGCAGCAATCCATGTCTGACTGGCCTCCCACGTCCAGCCATCCCCAGTTGTATTGCATACGGGAAGTGCCCATAAGAAGGGGTTAGGCCCAAATAAGTGATTGAGATTCCGGCGCCAACCAAGATCAAAAGCATTGGGAAGTTTTTCGGACTCTCTATCGTCGAGATATTCATTGTATCTTTGACGCTCTCTGTCGGCTTCAACGTTGGAGTATGTCCTTCGCAGTGCGCGGACAGCAGGGGTGTCATCCGGATAGGCGGATGGGTGCTGGGGATAAGGAGGGTAGTTTTGAGTCGATTTGTAGAGGCTAGGAACCGGAGAGGTGTGTTCTTCACCTTCTTCGTATCTGGTGGCACCAGGGACGGCATTGGCATGGAATTCCAGGATATGCTCTCCGGCACGTTGCAGGCGTTCGGCCACGCCTTCTGATTCCCTTCGTAGATGGACCGAATGCTGCTGCTCCTGGCGATTTCGCTCGACACGACTGCGAACACCACTCAAATACCTGGTCTTTTCAAGCTTTTCGATCGTAGTCTGGCCTCTTATGCAAAGGTATATGTGCCACCCGGTAAAACCTGTTAATACCAGTCCAATGATACCAGCGATGACGGACAAGAGAATGACATTGACGGGGGCGTATTCCTCCAGATAACCGCTCTTTTCAAATAATTCCTTCCACATCCACCAGGCCGAATTAAAGAAACAGGTCCACGAAAACAAGGAGGTGTATATGAGAAAGAGAACAAAGGCTTTATAGTTGTGCAGGCCGAGACATGTGGCAAGCCAGGGGCAATGATGGTCCATTTTCAAGACACATCGCTTACAGGTCGAACAATGGTGGGTTCGATCTGGCTTTGGAGTATGGCATTTTTTACAATGTCGGGGGGCTCCCGTTGACGAGACGGTGATGCCTTGAACGTTGGTTAAGTGGGACTGGCTCTCGGTGGTCGGGAGTACCGAGTATTTAGCCTGGTTCTTCCCTTTGGTGGTCTTTATCGGAGAGCCGGGATCTGTGAATACGGCGACGGTGTATGAGATGTTGCCCAGGGTATAGAAGAGAATACCCAGGAATGAGATGGCTTGAATGGCCCACCAAATGTTTTTGGACCCGGTGTCGCCAAATCCAATGGTGGCCAGAACCCAGACGGCCCATGTTGTCAGGCTATACACAAAAGCTAGAGGGAAATATGTCGCTACGACACAGCATCCCCGTTCACATTTTGCGGCACAAGACTTCAGGCGCCGGCGGGAAGGAGTGGGTGGGGGTGAGGAGGAAGGAGTCGAGTAGCTCGCCATGGGGACGATTGATTGAGGTCAA
Organism: Exophiala mesophila; assembly: GCF_000836275.1. NCBI lineage: Eukaryota > Fungi > Ascomycota > Eurotiomycetes > Chaetothyriales > Herpotrichiellaceae > Exophiala > Exophiala mesophila. Next base: position 4,698,025 of record NW_015622506.1, read on the forward strand.
AAGAAGGTTCGCTTGAAGACTTGTGAGGGTGGAAGACGATTAGGCGGCGTCATTTCGCGATGGGTTGCATTTCGACGGCGGAGGGGGTGAATCTGTACAGGATTCGACCGTCTGGGGGGGATGGAGAGGAGAGTAGGGTGTAGGCGGGTCGAACGAAGGGGCTGAGAGGACAGATATAGGACGCTGAGATGGAAAGAGAAAGAGTGCAAAGACTCGACGTTGGACGGAATAATATGGAATGAGTAGTTGATGCTTTTGATCTGGCTTGCGATAATGCTGAATGTTGTCGAGGTCGAGTACAAGGAATCAACAGGCAGGCAGCCTGATGGATTTCAAAGACGAGTTGCACTGACGTTGACCTGCTACTCAGCCTCGCGCCGAGTTAAACTGCGCCTGTCAGTTAGGGCAGCAAGTGGACCGGTTGGGGAAGGCTGTGGGGGAATTGGGGGCACTTCCCGCCTAAGTAGAAGAGGTCCGAAGGGCTCGAAGGAGGCTAGGGAGGCCCAATTCCTAATTATCACGCCCCCAAGATCCCATACTCGTGCCACCACAATCACAGGGTCCAACTCGGCGTCAACATGTGCAACTCAAGTGTGGAAGTCGATTCTATTGTGTTTTAACGAGCGCTGACGTCGACCACCAGACGTAGTTTCTTTAAGATGGCGTTTCCCTGCACTAAATGAATGTATATGTTGAATATCTCAATCGACAGACAAGGGAAACCCCTGTTGTCCTCCAACATTGTCCCCAACTCATCCTCCTCAATCATGGTAGTATGTTGCCAGTCTTTCATGGCGGACTTCCTTTCAAGATGACCATGGCTAACACGGTCCTCTCTACTCGACTTTAGACAGTATCTCGGTGCTGTCAGTTTTGGAGGCGGCTGGTTCCCTGACCATGACATCCATGCGCAGTTCTTGTCCGGCGACTCGCTGGAGGTAGATCTGCTTTTTGAGCTCGAAACCCATCTTGCCATATATGATGATGTTGATGTCGTGAGAGCTCTCCAGGTAGCAAGGTAAACCTTGCATATCCGCCTATTCGAGATCAGCAACTCCCTATTACCATCGTGCCACTAGACATGGCAGACTTACCTGATTGGTGACATGTTCAATCAATTTACGGGCATAGCCTTTGCCTCGCGCTGCTGGTTTAGTGCCTACGTAGTTCAGGTACCACGAGGTGTTGTCTCTTTCACCAAGGACCTCTAGCTTAGTCGTGGCCAATAGAGGGAGGAACTCTTCAAAGAATCGAATCTTACCCTCTTTCGAGAGCTTATAATTCAACCTCCAAAGGCCAGACCTCAACATGGTCCACCAGTCATCGATGTTCTTGCCCGGTGGGAGCCAGAGAGCAACGCAGTCAAAATCGCCAATGGTTAGCACGAGTCCTTGCAAACAGTGTGCATAGGTCACGTATTCCATGGCGGCTTGATGGAGAGCAAAGCGCTCTTCCTCACTCAGGTGCATTCGATCTGGAGTGTCCACGTAATACCTGACAATCTTGTCCGAGGCAAAACTCTCGGCCAAGCAAGCAGCAGCCTCCTTGTATTCGTGAGGAGCCACGACGCGAACGCCGTTTGGAAGAGTTGCCGGGGGCATCGTGCTGACGATCGGGGCTGTCTTCTCGAGAATCACAGTGGAGGCATGTATGTTTGGAACGACGACGCTTGGAAGAGCCATATTGACCGTCAAGGATTTAGCAGCTTCTAATCTTTGGGATAGTTCGGGGGACCTTGAAGTCGAGTTTAGTGCAAATGTCAACGATTGCTGGTTCACCTACTGTTTGAATAATGTTTAACCTCGATCAATTGGTCTCGTAAGATCTCCAGTATGAACTGAAGATAACTGGGCTCTCGACACGGTGGCGTACCGAGATGGAAAGCGGAGAGACGAAAGAGAAGCACGTATATCAATCGACATCAGCTTTGATGCTGTTGGGATGATGATTTGGAAAGATTGGGGTACGTTCAGCAGATGAAGACCAGAGATGGTGTTCTTCAAGCCAGGCTTTGTACAATTTGGGTTGCAAATATGATGCTATATGCAGCGGGAGAGGTCTCTGTGTCTTGTTTCTTCCGGTGAGGTTAGGCCGGGAGGATAATGATATGTTTGGCCTTTGGGGTCCAGTGACGAGTTTGGAGGATGTAGATGTTGTAGTCGTTGTATTGTAGCAAGTCTGAAGTCCAAGTCCAAGTGCAAGAGGAAGGAGGAGTGGGAATTGAGTCGCTCTTGGGATACAGCAGGAACGGCGAAGCTTATCAACTCTGTCTCAACCTACGGTCTCTAATTGTAGGTGCCACAACTGGTCAGAAGGACATGAATTACATAAAGAGTCCAATCATGAGGCAGATACCGTGAAGTGGACAATGCCCCACGCTACTGATGGTTGTGGCAATATTGATTCGACCAAAGATGCTTTGCTGCGTTTTGCTGGGCTCGACTCGGATGTTGGCGGTAGGCTCCAGGTGTGTCTGTGTCTCTCACTCCAACCAAAAGATCCCCAGCATGCCCAGGCGTGCCAGGTAAGCGTGTCATTGTAGCCAGGCTGCGAGGGAACGAGGGGTCGAGCCTGCCAATTTCGCCTGCAACTGCCCTATTTGGGCCAAGTGAGGCAACAAAGTTGGATCCCGGCGGAAGGTGCAATGATAGGTCAGTCCTTTCTGCACTCGCTGCATGCAAAGGACCTTCCCTTCATCTGCAGACTCGTGACTTTGTGACTTCCTCCACGTGAGCACCTGCATTTCCACAATGAGACAAGCCTGAGGCCGCATCCTGGCTATGATGATCGTCGTCGACATCTCCCTTCTGCCTTGTGCGTTATGTGTACAACAACTTGCACACCGACTCCGACCTGACTGACCTGACTGACCTCTCCAAACTCACCCATTCTCCCAAATTCCTGTCACCTGCTGCCTGGAATGCACCTCTCGACCTCGCTGTCAGTCAACTGACTTACACCAATCCTCTCGATTGTGCCTCGCTTTATGTTTCTGAGGTCATTTGGTTATGTATAACGACTGAAATGCGGGGGACTTACAATGCCAAAATGACACACGGAATCTGTCTCCGGAGTTGCAACTGAACGTCTCCTTGCCTGAGTGTGCATGGTTTCCCAGTGATGTCAAAGCACCTCGCGGTTCCTGTCACTCGTCGATCCATATTCTTCACCTCCTCAGAGCCTCGCCCTCAGAGCGACACGTTTACTCCTAGTGCAGTAGCGTGGGATGAATACATATGGGCGCAAGACAGAGACAAAAGGCTCCCCAGTCCCTGCATATCACCTCCCACGTCTCAACTCGCCAAGAGGGGGCAAGGGTACCCATTTTGAGGACAGGGAGGTGACTGTACGACCAACGATGCCCCACCAGCAGGAGAAGAACCTCAACAAGACAAGTCTATGTGCTTTGGCCGTCTTTCAGTGATATCCTGTGGGCGGCAGGAGTAACAAGTGCAAGCAGTACACCGTCACGTGTTGCTCGACTTTGCACGTGATATGATAGGGTGCGTATGTGACTTGCTTCTCTCCCCTACGGCCCCTTTTTCCGACAAGTCTCCGTATCAGTCTCATCTCGAGAGGGTAATGTGGATCCTTTCCTGCGTGTCGCCCCAGTTGCTAGGTTCTCACGACGTTCTGCAAGCTGATAACTCGGGCGCCAGCTCAGGATTGCACTAGGTTTGTCGGAAAGTAGGCTTTAAAGCCCCTTATGATGTGGATAGGGAAGTTGAATGGCAACCCATTCGCGTTCCACCAGCAATTATTTCGCCCAGTGCATTGGCTAGAGCTATGATCGAGCCCGACGAAAAGACTCTCGACAACCATGTAAGTCCGACCTCGATGGGATATCCAGCATTTCTGAGACCCTAAATGCCGTAAGTTCTAACCCACCAGTGGATGATAGCAGCTTGGTCGACTCATATTCCTTGATGATATAGTGGTCCAGGACCATGAAACCATTCCTCTGTGGCATAGGAAACCTGAAGAGTACCTTCAAAAGCTGCTGTTGGGTTCAAGCGTAGCCATGGCCGGACTTTAGTGTCAGATATATCAGCCGGCCTCGGGCATCTCACGCTGCAACTGTCTCGATGATTTCATCGGTTCACTTAAGCATCTATAACAGTTCTTATTTGCCCCCCTTTTCGCGCACTGCCTTGGCAAGGCTGCGTCCCCCCTACATAGACGTGCTGCGAAGTATACAATATACACAAGGCTTGGCATCTTCCGATATCGGCTCCAACATCAGTCGTGCTATACTGCGGGGGAATTCTTCTAAGCCCGAACAAGCCTCCGACCAAGCCTCCGAAACCAGGGTCTGACATTAGTATATACTTCGTATGAACATCGCTGACCGGGAGCAGCGGTTCTGGAATATGAAATAATCAAAGTAGGCGAGGGCAAATACTAAAGCAAGAAACAGAACACCTCAACAGACCAAACAACCGACCAGGACATACAGTAGATCAAGAAAATGTCAACCAAAACCGAACAAGCCGTCTATTCACACGGCCACCACCGCTCTGTCGTCGAAGACCACGCACGACGCACAGCACAGGACTCAGCCGCATTCCTAATCCCACACATCAAACCAACAGACACAATTCTAGACCTCGGCTGTGGGCCCGGCACCATCACAGCCGATCTGGCTGAATTAGTACCTCAAGGACGAGTTGTCGGAGGCGACCCCGTTGAATCAGTCCTCAAGCAAGCAGCGGAGTATGCGCAGAGCAGAGGTGTAAGTAACGTGACGTTTGAGAAGATTGATGGAAACCAATTGTCATTTCCGGACGATTCGTTCGATGTCGTTACTTGTCATCAGGTACTTCAACATGTTAAAGATCCAGTGGGGATTTTGAAGGAGATGAGGAGAGTGGTTAAACCGGGTGGTATTGTTGCGGCCAGAGAGGCGGATTATAAGGTTCGTATTATATCTATCCTATCCTATCCTATCCCTTCCCTGGACTGTTCCAGACGCTTCGTGAGGATGAGGGGTTCTTCCTCCTCCTCATACGGACAAAACCTCCCATCGTTACATTTCCCCTGTGAAAAGCAAAGAGTACCTCAAGCTGACCACGCTCTCGTAGACCTTCGCATGGTACCCCGAACCTGCGGACCTCGCGCGCTGGGCACAGTTGTATCAGCAAGTCGCCAAAACCAACGGGGGAGAACCCAATGCCGGACGATATTGTCACGTGTGGGCACGAGAAGCCGGATTCGATGCCGACAAGATCGAGGCTTCTTGGGATCATTGGCGTTATTCAGGTGAAAGAGCACGTCAATTCTCTCAAAGTTGGTCGGGTCGTATTTTACAGCCGGGGTTTTTGCAAACGGCTGTCAGAGAGGGGTTTGCTACGGCAGAGGAGATTGAACAGATATCGAAGGGGTGGAAGGCTTGGGGATTGGAAGAGGATGCATTTATTGCAATTCCTCATGGGCAGATTCTTTGTAGGAAGTAAGATTTATATTGCGTGCCCTTCGGCCAAAAAAAGAGAAACGAGGTGGTACTGTAAGGTCAAATATTGTGAAAGATGGCTTTTATTATGCGAAAAGGATACAAGACATGACAGGTGTCGACGTGGGCCAGTTCAAAAATACACAGATGATGCTTTGTGGGAATGCCATTCCAAGATGCATATCGTCTACCGTTCCGTCTCAGCTACGGCCAACAGACTCGTCTAGATATGCTCCTGAATGCCAGCACAAGCAGCCCGCTGCTCCCCTGGTCCAACCATCCATGCAATTTCAAATGATCTGCCAATTCTAGTATACACAGAAGGCCCTAAACCTCCTACAAAGAAAACAACCGTCGGCCATTGCAACAAAGTAAAAGTCAAAATGAGGCGGAGAATGGTCATTAGTCGATGCCTCGTCCGTGTATGGAAAGTGTAACCAAACAATCGACGGGTCGATCAAGTCGTCAATGGTAGAGCTTCTTGTATGAGTAAGTGCACAAGGTATTAAGTGAGAAAATTAGATTGTATGTGGTCGTGAGAAATCGAGATGGTGGGCGTGTCGCCTTTGGGAGCGATCGGATTAGTGGCATCGTGTATTGCCACAGATGCCCAAGGTGCCCCGGGCGGGTGATGAGTGTCGATGGTAGAATGTGGTGGGTCCAACTGGAGCACCTCGGTGTGCCAAACAATTCCCGGAATCGTTGCACATGTTGGAAGAGAAGAGGACAAAGGAAACGCCATATAAATCTGACAGAAGCCGTGTTCGCCGTGCAAAGAAGAGTAGAGTCGAGATGAGAAATGATGTCGTCCATGTTAATATGAAGCATCCATCACCATGAGTTGGTCCGTCACTTGTGGCATGCCGGTGACGGGATCGACGGGCATCTCATCCACGTACCCGACGAGAGCTTGGGCGTGTAGTTTGAAGGATTCTCCCATTGTTTTGGAGATACTGCGAATGGTTAACACGTTGGTCGAATAGAATGAGAAATTTGTGACTTACCCCCATACAACTACACCGTCCAACATCGAACCCCACACTCGCGCAACAGTGGAACTCAGACGTGATCCATTGGAATCGACCGCGTCATCATCAAACAGGCCACGGACTTTCATGTACATGGCCAGTTCTTCGTCGCTCGCCTCTTGATCGTCATGCTCAATGCGATAGAGCCAGAGACTGAGAATTGTGATGAGCTCAAGACCACAAAGTGGATGTTCAATGCTCCAGTTGGTCGAAGAGGTCTTGGTCACCCAGTTGATTCCCTGCAAGGCCACGATTTCCATGCATTCATAGCACTGCTCAATGACCTTGATCATTTCCTTGGTCCTCTTAACGCTGTCGCGCGACAAAGTCATCGCTGCCGCTATCTCAAAAGAGTTGTGATACCGAAGGGCTTCTTGAACGTTTTTGAGATCGACTTCGAGGAAAGCTTTGGTGTTACGATACACGGCCATCGAGTTGAAGATGAGCGGATGGCTCTTATGCGGTGTACTGAGTGGGACGAAAATGGTTTCCGGCTCACAGAGATCCAGGGAACGCTCCCAAGTTTCCAGAGCAATGCGGATCTTCCATTCCAGAACCACGTCTTGGAGTGATTCGAAACTCCGTCTGAGATTCCACACTTCCAGAAACAAGGCATTGATCATGACGCGAGTTGCAAATGCGCTGTAACGGGCAGCGTCTCCTTGGAATAGGCTGTCGTGAGCTTCTCGAACGGTGATTGTTGGAGATGCGGCAAACACATCTTGCCATGCATCCGCATCTGTAGGCTCGAGATTCCACAAAGACTCAGACGAAGGGAGTGATAACGAGTCAAATTCGTTGAAACTGATGGCTGGAGTGTGGTTGTATGTCAATGTCAGCATACCAAAGAAGATGTAGACTGCAAAGTATGTCCTGCGACAGCCTTCTTCAGTTACCCATTGATCGTGTGTTGGTGGTGTTCGACCACGAGCATCGACACGAAGCTTGAGCTCATACTTGTTGCCGGCAACCATCTAGAGAAATTAGAAACCGTGAACCTGACGGTGCTTACTAAAGGGGGCTTACATTGGCGAGCAGACTCTTGATGGAGCATGCCCATTCCAGGCCTTGCGACCCACCGCTCCAGCTTTCGAAAACCATGTTCAAAAGGGTGCTCTGCATTGTCCACAATGGGCATTTTCTCGAGTCGAAATTATCCTTGTTCTGTAAGAATTGATTGACGAGCTTTTTGGAGCCATGGTGCAGAGCGTAGGCTGTATCCTGCTCAAAATTGTATAGGGCGCCGATGGAAAGGATGGCGAGTAAAAGAGCCGGCTCAGCCCTCTCCGGTCGAAATGAGACTGGATGGAGAAAAGGGAGATGGTGATGGAAGAGGTTGAAATAGGTTGTGAGGTAGAGGTTGATGGTTGTGAGCTGAGGTAGAAGGAAATCTCCGCCTAGCTGGTTAGCAATCATTGCCCTCTCTGCCACATTATTCAACTGAGGAGCTTTAGGGAGGGAAAGGGGTTGAGCTGGACCAGGTGACTTGCGATAGTTGACGGGAGATACGGGTCCAGTCATGGATGGAAACGGGGAGAGGGCGTTGGGAGTCGGGCTTCCAGATCCTGGGAAGGTGTCGCCCAGGGAAGGGAAGGACGGAGCACTGAGGGAGTTCTGACGCTCCATGATAGGTGGGAGCTGAGACTGATGAGGTTGAATGGAACCCATGTGAACAAACGGGGGCTGTGACAGGTTATCCTGTGAGGACATGCTGGACATGGAATGGGCTTTGGGTTCGGAAGGACCTGAAGGCATGAAGGTGTCCCAGGGCATGTGGGGGAGGCTGTTGGGGCCGGTGAGATAGTCGGAAGACTCGAGGAGAGAACTACGATCGGGGGAATAGTCGGGGATAGAACCCTCGCCGTTATGGAGATGACCGTTTACTGCTGCGGCGGCTTTGTGTTGGAAATCTGTCATCAACATGGCGGCAGTTTCAAGGTCGAGCATACCATCACTGCTTGCCTCTATCTGCTCCAACGTGCCTGGGTCGATACTGATGGTAGGCTTTGATGGTGTTGCCGTTGAGGGCGACACCTTTGCCGAGGGTCCTTGACCTTGGGTTGAAACCGAGGACGAGTTCGTGGTGTTTGTCTTCTTTCTACCCTCAGATTGAAGAGGCACACCACCGTCCTTTGCGTGAACGGTGCGATCGTGACGAAGGAGTAAATCTCGACGGACAAAGGTGCTTCGACATTTCTGGCACTTGAAGGGCCGCTCCTTTGTATCTAGAAGAGGGGTACAGGTCAGTTGAGAATGGAGGAGGATGGAGGAAGAAGGGGGATGATGGATGGTTGATGATTGATGGCGGGGTTTGGGTGGTGGCTACCCCACGTCGCAGGTAAGGGCAAAAAAGAATGTCAGACTTACGCGACCGTTCATGTCTACTCCGATGTTCACTGCGACTGAAGGCCCGATTACAATATTGACATTTGTATTTTTTCTCGGGGACAGTGGCCGCCTTTTTCGGGGTGGAGGAGGAGGCAGAGGTGCTGGCAGGTTCAGAGCTGACGGCGTTGTCGGATTGAGGCATCGTCGCTGCGCAGCCCAATGGTGGTTGCCGGGCGCAGAAAGAAAAAGGGTACTAATCCTCCAACCAGGCGCAAGCCTCTAGCTCAGAATTGAGATGGTTTAGAGAAATCGAATGCGCCGTGTGCATGCCGTGAAGGAGTCGAGGTAAGGCAAGATTGAAGGAGGATAAAGTAAAAGGACCGAGAGTGAAGAGAGGTCGTTTTTTGGTATGAGCCGTTAGTACGTTGGGCCCAAGGGATTTTGCTGCAGATGCAAGGTTTGGGAACGCGGATTCGCTGGCGAACGGCTTCGAGTGGATCACGTGGTAGACTGCGTCGAGCACTTGACTGGTCGAGACCCTCAAGTCGAATAGCAAATAGTGAGGGCCAACAAATACTGATACAGAGATGTATTGCGATAAATGATTGATGGGATGGGATAATGGTACAGTTTACAAGTGGCGGCAATGAGGTGAGAAAACAAAAAAAGGAGGGGTCAAGGAGGGAGGAAGAGACATAGTGTAGGAGGGAAAAAAAAAGGTATGGAGGGAGGGAGGAGGGAGGAGGGAGGAGGTGGTGGAGGAGGAGGCAGGGAGGGAGCGAGGGAACAAAGACAGGGAGGGGAGATGGATTGTCCTATGCTGTGCCTACCTATGCTTCTGTGTGTATCGAACCTGCCTAGGTAGAGGGAAATGATGCCCCAGGTACCAATAACGGCGTACCATTGACCCCCTCGGCATAGCAATTACTGCCGCTGGACCTGATGATTTGTGCCCCGATCAGTGGACCATTTAGGCGTTAGGGTTAAAGCGATAGTACTGGGTAGTGGGCACGGAAACTACACAAAACAAACCAGGCATCCCTTTCCTTTTCCCCTCCTTCGGTCCTCCTTCCTCAATAACGGCCATAATCCAGCGTACTTACTGGGAAAGAGCCACCAGAGCCACCAGAACCACCAAAAGCCCCCCTCGGTCACCCAGCTTGAGTCTAGAGCAGTTCGGTAGTCGGGGGTTTACAGGGCAGGCACAAGGCCAGCCAACGCACCTACCTAACTGGGCGGAAGGCGGCCAACGGGGAAGGAAGCCCCCTCGGTCCTCAGCTGCCACTGCCAATACGCACGCAGCCAGTAGCGACTACCTTAAAAGTAGTGCCTCACTTGCCATGGCACTGGGCGCACCACCCCCCATCAACCATGGGAAATTTCACCACCACCTCAACCTCAAGTCCTACCACTACTGACCACTACCACCAATCCACCAAGTCCACCACCCCTCGTCTCGCCCCTCCGTCCCTCTCCCCCTCTCTCGCTACCGAGCTTGCCATCAATCAACACATCATCCTCTTCCCTGGAACCCCTGAAAATTACATCTCACCTTCCTCCAACTGACCTCCAACCCACCAGCCCACCAAACCCACCTGGTTCCAACTTTCAGTGAGACTACCCGGCACTTCCTGACATAACAGGACCCACGACTTGGGGCTTCCGACGGGGCCTCGGAGCTCTAGGAATTGTGCCTCTACTCCGTAAGTAGCAACAATGTGGGCTGTCCTGGCGACCTTCATCCACCGCCCCAACTCCAGTGCGGAGCACTTTGTCGATACCAACCGACCGTACCGAGTACCTTCGCTTGCACAACTTCCATACCAGAAACACCTGATACCTGATGGCTTGAACCATTCCCGAAAATGTCCCAAGGAGGCCAGGCCACATTCCAAGCTCCCCTGACCACAAATGGATTCGTTCTAACGGCAATCCTTTGTGAGTAATCTACCCTCGAGCCTACAGGACAAGAGCGTGTCTTGATATTGCCACTCAAAGATACACGGCGCGTGTTTCGACCACTCCGTGTCACGTCGTGTTCACAATCGCTTGTCACCATTCCGTGCATCACACCTTGCCCACATCGAAGCCCCTCCCGTGCCTCCCAAACCTGAAATTTGCCTTTGAGAAGGTGGGATGTTGTGCGGATGATCACAGTAAACACTTTGGATTGGCTGCCCCAAATCTGAGGGGCTGCTGAGGACCCAACGGGTCTCCGAGCCACCCAGCCACTGGCTTTTTCCATGTGCACAGGCGCACCTTGGAGCGGGCCGGCGACTGGAATGGTTGCTCGGTCCTTGCCGCGTCACACCGGGGGGAAATGATGCTTCCAGCTATTTTGACAGCTGACCACGGCGCTGTCGCTGGATTTCTTATTGGAATGTTTGCCTGCCAATCGTGGCTTTAATCACTCGCCTCAAGATCGAGGTGCAGTCTGCCACCGCCACGGCCACCCCCGCGACATGATGCATCACTCAGGTCACGGGCCGCGTTATCTATCGTTCCTTTTCAGGAGTCCAAAAAGTCTGGGCCAGATTCAATATGCTGTACAAATCCGTGGCGTCCAAAGTTTTGCCCTTCGCCCACCCACGATCGATCAGCGTGGTTGGAAGTCTTGTCCGAGATCACGTTCCTGCATGTCCCGCGCAGCTTGCAGCTTGCAGCTCCTGATCATCGCCCACTGCACACAAGGTTTGAAGTCGTGGGGCCCGCCAAGTTCGGAACCGATCCACCATGTCACCACAAGGCCTCAAGCTAGGAACAATTAACCTCGTCCCGCGAAACCGTCTCCCAAACTCACATCCGAAGCACTTTTTGCGTGGATACATCGGAAAATCACCTCGGTGGGTCGCACTGGTAGGTACGAGTCCTGTAGCTTGTTGGCGATGGAGGGGACATTGCTGATCATCCTAGACTTGCTTATACTGGTAGTTGTTACCAAGCGATCCTCGGCCAATTGCATGCCTGCTTCGTGACTCGTTATCGACAACACATACTCCGTAGGCGTGGGAAATGTACGGTGAGACATCGCCAATATCTCCTGAGGCTTGAGCTCAGATACAGTAACGACTTTGACCGAATTGCGTCTCGAGCCGAGGGACATCTTCGAGCATACTGTCCTGATGGCAACTTCGAGAGCCGGCGACAATGCTTCCACAGCAAAAAAGCAGAGGAGACACCCAGAGTCAACAACAATCTCGACAATCCAAGGACCATCTAAGACCACTCTGTTCCAATTATCTTTCGACAGAAAAAGATGTTAAGGCCTGGCATCGTGCCTTGCTGGTCAGAGATCGATCCAACCAACCAATCTTGCCCTCTCCAACGCAGTTCTTTTGTCCCACGTATGATAAACCTTTGCTTGTGTCAGATAGAGAGGGGAGAGTACTTGTGTTCAGAGCCCAAAACCACGGTCTCTCGGCACCAGCTCGCCATAGCAAGATCCGTACTGTCGGTCCAACTTGCAGATTGTTTGCCTCCAGTTGAAACGTCAAAAAATAAACTTTGGCACTGGTTGGTATCCTCCACGGACGGGATCCCACAAGCCGGAAACCGAGAATGCCCCCACTGCGCTACCCACACGAGGCACCCTTACCACTCTGCGCAGTCTAGCACAATCTCCGTTAGACATCTCATCCAATCTGGTTCGTCATTTGTTACCCCTGGCATTTCGGTCTATTCGAGAAGCTCAAAGGAAGTCTCCAAATGGTACCAGTACCACTACTGTGTAACAGACTATGCGGCCAGTGTTATCTCGCGCCCACGCTGAGCCGTTTCGAGGGGCATTCTGAGGTGCGAGATTTTCTTTTTCTCTCGGTGATGCTCTTCACACAAGAATTCCAGCCAAGGCGTCCGCGTTTCGAGAACAAAGCATGCAAGAGGCCATCAAGTCTGAATCTACGATTGCTTGGACCTGGTTGAGCTGATCAGACCAACAATGTGCATATGCATGCATTCCCCCTGCGTGCGTTCAGTCAAATCGACAAAGTGGCAATCAAATTCTCCAACACCGCTTTACACCGCCATGAGACAATGGATCATATGGTGGCTGCCAATGCGACTAGTATGCATAGATAGGTATGATGAAGTTTGAGGTCGGTAGTCTTTGCCGTGAAGTCTCTCATTATTCACCGCAGACTGGTCAATACTTGCGATGGTCCGCATCGCTGCTCAAGAAACCCGATCCACCGTGTTGCTCAGGATTGTAGGAAAACTCGAGGTGAGACCCATGGACGGTTTCCGAGAAGACGTTCTGATTATTATCCGGTATCCAGGACGCTGACTACACGGATGGAAGCAAGTCGTCGATATCCGGAGAATCCTCAACTTGTTCAGACATCTAATTCTTTAATCAGTTGAATGCAGTGACACACGTGGTTGATCATCCACGCCAACACATTCGTAGGGTTCCTTTGTGACTGGAACCGGCACTACCTAGTAACATCCCAATGGCATCATAATAGCCACGGAGAACGGCATTGCTTGCAACGTCACCCTCATTCTAGCTGCAGTGACATTGTAGGCTCAGCGCGCAAGTAGCCATTAGACAGCTGAGAGCATGCTGTCAGAGAGTTCTGCTGGCGACGGGTGGCATTAGAGCGATGGAGGAGAATACCCGGATGCGACATGTTGCGATCCGAAGAATTGATGCAATTGAAACTTAAACCGGAGTTTCAGTATGTCTGTAGAACACATATGCGCATGTCCGAACTGTCAGTGTCAAAACGTCCTTGATCGATAGCCTTATGCTCATTGGACAAGACTATCTTGAGGGTGCCATGATAAATGATCAGCCCATGCGTTTGGGTTCTGCGTGGTGCACGCGAGATTTATGCTTGGAGTGTTTCATTCCAGCCTCTACGCTTGAGCCTGGCAATGATACGAGCAGATGGTGTCAAAGATGACATGAACAGAACGCAACGCCTAATCGATAGGTTCGTTCTGAATTTCGGACCATCGTCATGCGACCCAAGTATGTCTGGTGTAATTCACCTGTCAGATGAACACAATGAAATAACCTCTTGTGCACACAGACGTAAGAAGAGAAGTGGGTGTGTCGGTTGCGACGAAAGGCAGCTGAACGAGAACAGGCACCCCAGTCCCCTATTTATTAGCGAGAAGCGAGTCTCGTGGGATGTGGAGTGGTTGTACCTTGGCTCAGGTGATTGACTTGGTTAACTGAAAGTTGTTTCTTGGGATGATCTGGGAGTATGATTTGGACATTCTCTGGTGCTTCAGCCAGTATATCCCCAAGCCATCCGCGTAGTCTATAGCTTTCCCTATCATTCAAAAATTGTCCACACATGGTGCAGAACGCCCAAAATGGTAATATCAATGATTTGTGGGTCCACATTGAGGACTGGTAATTGTAATGGCACTACACAACCTATGAATACCTCGATGCCTTGCTACTTAGGCACTCGAGGCACTCTCAGAGGGACTTCTAGAAGTCACGCTCTCTAAGGCGCCCTCCACAGGGCGCTTCTATCATAGCACTTTGAGTAGAGCACACTCCATATAGCATCGAGAGGTACTTGCAGAAGCTCTCTCCCGAGGGCACCCTTCACATGGCATTTCTCTAGAGGTCACTCTCAACAGGGTTACCCCCGAACGGCAATTCTGTTATGGCTATCTAAGCTCTCGAGGCACTCCCATCGGGACTTTCAGCGGCTCTCTCCCGGAGGCGGCCTCCATCTAGCACGTCTCTCTAGCGTAGTATCTTCAGAGCACCGTCCATAGAGCACTTCAAGCTAGGGCAGTCTGTCCAGGGTACCCCCTATATGGCGCTTCTCGCTCGGGGAGTATCTCTGCGGCACTCTCCATATAACACATCTCGCAAGCGCAGTCTCTCTAGGGTACCCTCTGAATAGCACATCTTACTAAGACAGCTCCTATACAGTCCCCTCCATATGGCACTTCTCGCTAGGGTAGTTTCTCCAAGGCACCCTCCATGTAGTATTTCTCTCTAGGGCACTTTCTAATAGCGCACCCTCCACATGGGCCTTCGCTCTAGGCTGGTCTTCCAGGATTGTTCCCTATGCCTAGACCATTGTTTACGCCCACGTGCCCCATACTATACGAGTACACGATGCCTGCCAAAGGTCCATCCAACCACCCAATGGCATGGGCTAATGATTGTTCAGAGTCGAAGTTGCCTTCAGCCTCATCAGCCCAGCGTGGCATTGCCAGATTGTTCTGCCCAGGTCAGTCTTCCGTGTGCCATGCGAGGAGTATGCATACCACTTGTGAGTATGCCTCGACACCGGGACGAACAGCTTCCATAAAACTGGCAAGCAAGGGCGCAATGCCAGAGACGTTGACACGGCCGGAAGGGGAGGAGCGCGAGAATGAATTGTTCACGCCGTCAGTAGGCGCAGCGACAGAGGGCAAGCGAGAAGCAGCCGACTTGCCGGCGTTGACAATGAGGCGTAATAGCAAATCTGCCTCTTCTGAATGTCGTCGACCGGCATGGCTCCGTCAACACTATCGACGAGATCTTGATGCTACCGTAAAAGACGTGCGGCACTGGTTGCGATACTTGGAGGACACTGAGACAGCTAGGGGCAATGTATAGGGGGCCCGAGGGGCATCTACGCAAAGCCACAAGAGGCCTTTGACGCATTTACTAAGGGAGTTGTCGATACTTGGAATAGCCTACGTTAGGAGCTAATCGACAATTGCATCACGGGCCTAGATACTAGAGTGAAAGGCGTCCTACAGGCAAAAGGGTGGTATACACGCCACTAAACAGCGATATCACATCAACTTCATACTCTGACAGAGAGAGAATTTGCTAGGAAGCATTTTAACAGTACTTACGATACAATCAGGCAATAAATGGCTCTCAAAATTATGCAAAAGAACCTAGTATTTGGATGTATATGTGTCTTTTATTGTGTTTTTGGTGTTTTATTTATCTAAACCAGGGATCCTCGCAAAGGTTTGCGCGCTCAGCCGAAACTTCGCCCACTATTTTCCCTCCCTCATGTTTAGCATTGCCATCCTGATTCTTGGACGGAGAGATACACTTCTCCATTTTGTAGCCTTGCTCGTACGTTCAAGACACTTCCATTGCTTGCGAGGGCTAGGCAGCGCAGCAGATGTGGTGTAGAAGGCCTCTCACCCAACTACGCTGCTGCTCTGCTCTTTTGAGCCTGAGCACCACAACAATCTGAAGTTGTTCTATCATTGGCGATAGAATCCCCACTCCGTTCTGGGTCGTTCAGAAGCGTAAATACGCAACCGTGCGCTTCGGGGTACTGCCGCGAATGTGTGATACTGACTTGACTGGACACATTGGCTGGGGTTGGTGTCTCTTCCGGGGTTATACCTGGGTTTGCTCGCTCGCCAGACCTGTGTCTTTTTGGTCATTGTGGCGACTCCGTGCCCGAGGACGTTGATTTTGTTGGCCAAGGAAGCCCATGGTGTTGTTGTCTTGACCATTTCATCCATAATGACCTTTCCGTCCAGACTCCGAAGAAAAGGGGAAGATGCCGAGTTTAGGAGTCCTTTCAGGACCCCATCTATCTAGCCCAGACTGACCAAGAGTTCCCGCCCACCAGACAGATGACGAGTCTATGGGTCCCATCAGGACTTTGTCTGTCTAGCCCAGCCTGACCAGAACCCCCAGTCAGCAGACAGATGAATTCGAGATGTTTCAATTCTGAATTCACCTGTGTTTCCAGGATTTGGCCCACAATCACAACCTGAACGACAATCAATATGGACCGTATCTCGTTCGCAGACTACGTCTGGTTCCAGACCACCCACACGCCCAGGACAGATTAGTTCGAGATGTTTCATTCTCGAACCAGTATGATGACATCGTCGGTCACGTTCGTGGCAAGCCTTTCGTGAATGGGATCATGATTTTGCGTTTGTCTGCGACGATGGCTGGGCGCAGCGAACCCGGACACCACAGATGAATTCGAGATATTTCAATCTCGAATTAAGACGATGCATTTGTAGTTGGCCAGCGCATCATGTTCATTGTGTTGTAGCTCATGCTCCTTTTTCAGGCCGCGAGCGGACAATCCAGCCCCGCGCAAGGCCTTCGTCCCATCGACGATTTCCGGATTTGAATTCTCGTCCTGGCCGTCCCAACGAGGTCCAAGATGAGTTTGCTGAAGTCAAGCAGCGGAACGATGCAGTGTCCCAGGTTGATAGAGTCCTTGCGATTTGCATTGTCATCCCGACCACCCCAGAGAGGGCCAAGATGAGTTTGCTGAAGTCAAGCAGCGGAGCGATGGATACTTCCGGGAGACGCATGAACGGCTATAGAGCCTTGAGTCCAATCTAGAAAGAGATGGCTCTGTCTCGACAAAAGAGAGGCCGGAAAGATGTTCAGAGGGCATTGTATCTGGGCCATGATATGTGGGAACTCCTGCTTGCTTTGCCATTTTGAAGTCCAAGGCGACAAGGGATCTCCGGGGCCGCGGGCTCGGGCACGGAAGAACCATGACTGTTATAGTAGTCCGGTGTAGATTTTTATATATAATGTAGTCGCCGCTAGGCAGTCATTCGCCTCATGATGACTGCATTGCAGTGAATGAGGTGGTTCGGATCGATCCTCTTCCACACAGGACACAGCTTTTCTCCTGTCGTGATTGTGGAATTCAAGTGCGTTGTATTTGGTGCAACGCTATATATAAGATGTGTCGGACATATATAGGACAAGCCATGGCTGAATGCGATCTCAGACAGCGTGTCGATGAAGTAGAATTGTGGTGAAACCCCTGATAGCCGAGCCAGAAGGCAACATTTGACAGCTTGTCGAAGAAAAAGAACTTCTCTGAAATCTCGGTTCCATAAAAAGGACAGCCGATGTGATTGCTGCCGCCCTTTCCTCTCCATGCATTGTTGATGCTAATATGCAACCATGACGAATGCTCCATGGGGGGCCATACCAATTGCGCACCAGACAGCCACAATGCAGTGGAGGTGGTATCTCCTGCCCCATGTTCTTCATTTTGCTCAACTGCATGAGAGGGATTGAGCGCGCAATTCGGGACAAGAGGAAGGAAAACATCCGTCATCCAACGCAGGCCCATCCACTGCCAGTGGCATGGCATTGAAGACCAGAGGAAAGCAAGCCGTCGTTATCCAATGCAGGCCATGCCCGGGGTGTTGTGCGATCTCAGAATGCTTGTCTTTGGCCCCAATCAATCATTGACAGTATGGCACCACAGCTAGACGAATTTCCAGGCTCGTCGATGTGGGAGAAGATATGCTGCCACATCAACCTGGACAGGCTCAACACAGGAACACACTTTCGGGGGGCTGTACCACATCTGGATGAGGTCCAGGCTCATCAATCAGGAGAACGTCTGCCCAATTTGCTCCGACCACAACCATGGGGCAGCAGAATGGGTCTGTCAGAGTCCCACAGATGGAAAATCCGATGGCAGCAAAACAAAGGCCAGATGACTGGTTCGACTGATCAGGTTTGCGCTGCTGCTAGTGGAAAAATGTGTCCTGATACAGAGGAACCAGAAGTGTCCATGTTTCCAGATTCAAGGGGAAAGTGTCCAGAATGAAGCGAACTTATTCAAAAGGTCTTTCCAGTTCGAGATGACCAGAGTATTTGTCGCAAAGCCAAGTCCAGGGGATGTCCATGTTGGGGAGGAAGAACACCGGGTATAGTCTTTTCGCCATGAGAGCCTTGACTGTATTGGAGGCTTGATTGATGGCTGTGTCGAGGACCCAACTGGAAACTTAATACCTTTGATGGATAGTTCTGGCGTAACCATAGACAGGGAAAGCAATTGCGCTGCGCTGTGTCCTTTGGTCCAGGTATAGATTTGTTTTTGTATATATAAAACCAGCAATGAGGTGGAAGAAGCGGATGAGAAGGAGAAGAAGAAGTAGTAGGAAAGAGAGAATTGGTGAGAGCCCGGGGGGATTGGGAGCTCGAGGACTTGAGAGATGCTGGATGAAGAAAAGCAACTTCTAAGGGGGGGAAATGGAGGTTTATATAGAGAATGGAAGGCCCCACCTCAGAGTATGAGTCGTCATCAAACTGAATCACTTGATTCTGTAAACCGGTCATACAACCAGGACACCGCTCATACGTCTCAGAGCGCATAACTCACTTATCATGGTGGTGGTTGCGAAAATGCGAGCTGTGTGGATGGATTGGTGACGATTTCTACCAAAATGGTAGAAGGGCAGCGTCTCCGCAAAGAGTGGAGGGCGGTAAAACGATAACAGCACACAGAGGACGACTCACAGAGCAATAGCCGGACCCTAGGTGCGAGGGAATACTGCGCCAGAGGCCGGTCATGGAAAAGTGGGATAGGAGGGGGATATGCTTCTCACAGTGGGTTGGTGGGAGGAGTAGTGAACCCACACCACACAGAGGGCGACTCACATAGCCATGACCGCAACCAAGATACGAGTGAATCATGATCTAGAGTCCGGTCATGGACAAGATACAGGGAATAAGTTCAGCTATCACCAGTGTGAGCAACTGGAGGGGAGCGTTTGATGGGTGAGTGCGGTGCGTAGTGTGAGGGAATGATGCCATTGTGCGATTTCAAGCGGGGCTTGTGAACAAGAGCAAGCTCCAGCTAGTATACTTAGGTGTACATTACCCTCTTTGTCCAAGAGCAAGCTCCAGCTGGTATAGTTCTAGCTGGTTTAATGGGTTGCCTATCATCTGCCTGGGAGCATGGGTCAATACAGATCTGATGGAATACCTGTAGGATTCATAGATTGTCTAGCTAACTTCTACAAGAAAAGAGAGAGTAGAAGAAGAGGGATAAGCCCTCAGGAGAGGCAAGAGTCAAGGGCTACGCTGGATACAGATAGGTGCGAAGCATGTTTGGTATAGACTTCAGGAAGGAGACGAGGAGACTTCAGCTCCTGCAATAAGATCTTGTATGGCATTCTCATCAAAAGCTGTACTGCAGCGCCATATTTAAGGTAAACAGTTGCATTACTGTAAATCCAGGCCTACGAAGGCAAGGGAGCGAGTGATGGAGGGACGATAGTAGCAGTGGTCACTGGACACGGGAGAGACCATATCAACTCATCACTGGAAGGAAGTAGAACGGAGTAAACTTGGCCAAGCGGACTAGAGATTGCAAATAATTTCATTTCATTTATAGCCATCACGTATGTATGATACCGGTTGTCTAGATCATTCATGTCCGCAACCTTTCCTTCCTCTGGAATTGGTCATTACTCATTCTGGGAAAATGATGCTTCCAACTCGTCTGATTCAACTGCAGATACTTGGCTCGGCTGATCCAACACAGATGAGCTCTCTTCTCTGGCGAACTGTGGCCGAGGCCAGTTTCCTCCTGTGGCAAGCACGGCATCGAAGTCCAAGGCTTCGACAAACCACTTGTCACGTCTGGTTAAGGCCTTGTTGGTACCCTCTTGTGCCGCCCTGGACGCTCGCGTCTTTCGCTGTTTCCTGTTGCTTCCCTGAGAGGACCCATCGGCGTTGATCTCGCTGCGAAACAATTCGAGTTGTTGATCATGAGCAACAATGGCACGTATGTATGGTGCAACTTCTGTCACCAGAGCTGTTGAACTAGTATCAAGAGAAGGCGATTTGCGCCCAGGTGGGCCAGGAAGACCAATTCGAGGTTCTTCCGATAGAACGGCGAGCGTGTCCAGGACCGAGTATGGAGACAGGTGGTCGGCCGCGGATGGAAAATTTGCAAGGTACCGTGTGATGATTTCTTCACGTGCCAAAGATCCGGTTGACGAAGATTGGTCTTGGATCTTGCTTGCAAGGATGGGCGCAACACTATCGTCTAGGAGATCAAGTGCACTTCTTGCTTCGCAGAGAGACTCACACAATTCGAGTCCTTCCAATGTAGGTGGGCTTTCTGTTCCGAAGTTCGTGTCGACCACCCAATCCAGGGGTGAAATACCTAATTCTTGGTGGGCGAACCTTATGAGATCTTCGCCATCGAAAAGTGCTTCAGGCAAGAGGTCATGGCCGGCCAAGAAGGTGTCTTTGCTGACAATTCTGACGATAGAGCCATCGGCGGACGCTTGCTGTCGTTCATGGTCTGGCATGAACCAGTCAAGTCCACCTTGACTTGAACCAACCGTCATTTGGCACCAGAAGTTCAGCTCTGCCATTGAGGCCCGAAGGTCGCAGCCCTTGGTAAGGTATAGACCTTGAATCGCATCCATTTCTAGAAGATGGCCTTCTGCTGCTGCTACCTTATGGAGATATTCAATAGCTATGTCTGGAGCTGGCTGAGCATATGTCAGAATTGTGAAGAGATCCAGTTCATCGAAAGGAATCGAGGTTGGGTCATTGCACGTCATGACGACAGGCCGTTTTGATGTCCGAATCAGGGACTGTACTCCAGACCAAAATCCCTTGTCATCTTCAAACAAGATATCGACCTCTTCAAAGAGAATGAGGGACTGTTTTTGTTGCCTGGGCTTGATGTCCTTGTTGGTTGTGTCTGTGTCCAATTGGTGTTTCAAGGGTTTCTTTCTGGTTTGCTTGTCCTTCCCCAAGAATGCAGCGATACCTTGCTGGTCTGCACCTGGTGCAAGAGGTAAGGGAGTTATGGACTCAGCATCGCTCGCAGAGATGCTAGATCTACGGCTCAAGACCTCCGGTGCGCGTTGCACAAGATGATTCTGAGTCATATCACCAACCTTATCCAAGATGTCCTTTGTGTTGCGTCTCATGCCCGGGTGAAGCTCGAAGACCTCGAAGCCGAGTTGCTGAGCGACGGCATACACCGACGCAGTCTTGCCAGATCCGGGAGGTCCCACAAGCAAGATGGCATTCTTCGGCCATTGGCCACCATCCTCTTCATCGTCATCTGAGTGTGCTATGAAGTCATCCATTTCGTCCGACTTCCGTTTGCGACGTTTCTTCTGTATCAGCGGTTTTAATTTTGCCTGGGCCTGGCCAGATTGGACTTGATGTACTTGGAGTGTAATTAACCAGTCGTACAAGATGCGGCTTTGAGCTTGGAGAACCTCTTGCCATCTTTTGGGGGCATATTCCTGAGACCATAGATGTGTATCAGACGCCATGCCTCGATCAAACGCGGTAGGTCGTGACAAGATTTTCGACTCCAAAGATTCGAGAGATGGTCTGAAAGTGTCATCATCTGTTTGATTGCTACAGTCGACCGAGATCGACAACGCTTTGCCGCTCACGACCAATCGTGTGGGCCTGTGAAGAGGCGCAGAGTGATGAAAGTTCATGACATCCTGGAAACGTTGCAGAACGTCTTCTTCGGGACAAACTTCAGACTGTAGTTGCTTTGATTTGAACTTGCTCTCGTTTGGTCGTGGAATACCGGGGAGAGCGGTGAAGTGATGTTGTGGTTGAACATTGTGTGTCTCCAGGGGAGGCCAAATTGGATCAGAACCGAGGAAAAACTTCTGCAGCGGCCGTTTTGACGTGAAGATAATGTCCTTCCAGGATTTTGGAGCCTTTGGACTCGTTCTTTGGGTCTCATCCTCGGAAGTGGGGGCAGTGGAGGACAGGTCACTGGTTGCAAGGGAAGAGAGTGGAAGCTTTGGGGCTGGTTTGGTTGAAAAGAATGGGTGCACAGCTTTTTTGGCCACAATGTTCAACTTCTGTTGAGATTGTGGTTCTGAAGTCAAGGAGGTGCTTCTGATAGTGGCATCTTTTCGACCAGACAATATCTCATCGATCTTCTTGCCAAGGTCTGGAGTTTGGTAATTGAAAGCGACAACAAGAGAGGAGACCAATCTTCCCTTCTTGGCCTCAATTGTCCTTGCCCGGGTTTTCGATTTCTTTGGCTCCGGAATCGGTGTAGACTTGTTACCGAGAATTTTGTTGTGTAGTTTAGGAGAGCGTTGGATAGTGTCTTGAGGAGAACTGGTTAATTTCCCATTGCGACCAATCCGCATTGACTTTCTTTTTGGTGTCACTGTTTGCTTGTCCTTAGACGAGGAGGAATCTTCCGGCGTGGAAGCTGACGCGGTCGTTTCTACAAGCGGTGCTGTATGTTGGACATTTTGTGTAACGCTGGACACGACGGGGTCCTGATCTTGCAGCTCAATTTCCACATCTGCCCTGAAAGGCTCTTCTATAGATGCGCCGGACTCCACGACGTTTGGCTGAGGAGTTGGAGGAAATGCTTGGTCGACGTGTTGTTGAACGGGATTATGGTCCAAGTCTGCAGGCGCTGCAAACCCGTTCCCGTGTAGTGGGGTAGCTTCCGCGTCTCCTAGTTGATCTATCCATGTATCTTGCTCAGCCAGCTGGGAGCATTCGGTGTCTTGCTTAAGAGGAAGATTTGGCTCCAGAGAGACCTTCCTTCGTTTTCTTCCATCATCTGCGTGATGTGTCTCATATTGCGCATGGTCATCTGCAGGGAGCGGGCTAGTGGAATCATGGGTTTGCATCAAATGGTGTCGACATTCTGCTGATGGGGGATAGGAGGGTGGAGAATGCTGAACAGTTGAGGGAAATGGTGTCGAATTCATCTCATGTTGTAGAGGATGAGACTGTGGTCGCTGATGTACTGCATCTTCAGACAAATTAGTCAAACATAATGTGCAATGGTCATGTTCATACCCCTTTGAAAGAACGGGTGCATGACAGGCGATGCAGACGAGATGGATGCATATTCCATCTGTGCAGCGACTCATGACCTCTGCATTAGTGGAGGGAGTGTCTGGTGAGAGGAGGGATAAAGAGGACCATCTGTGAAGCCAGTGGCTGCGTTAATCTTTTCAAACCATGAGGAAGACACTTCAAAGAGTGAAGGAGAGTGAGTCTTCTCTTTGCTGTAATTGTGACATCCCACAAGACTCTTTGATGTGGCAAGTTGACGATGAATTAGATTGGATGGATTTGATAGAGTTGGACGCGTCTTGTCTTGACGCGATATGCCGCCAACTCTGTGGAAGGTGCAGTGCGGGGGTTGAATCGGGTTGGCTCCTGCACTTTCTAGTCTTTAATACTTAACTAAATGGACCTAATCATATTTTAACACGACACTAATAACTTAATCAGCACATCAGCCACTAACTTCACATTTACACCCAGACTCTCCCCGCACTTTAATTCTGACCTTAACCTTGTCCTAAACTTCCTAAAAAAATTCTGGAGGCCTTCACTCGCATCCTGCGGACTACACAACTAAAACTTCTAGTTCTACAAGCCGCGACTCTCACCAGTTCTGGTATGACCATGTTGTCCTGACCGACCATGGACTTATCAACACCACACGTTCTCACCAAGCTGCCGCGATCCTCTCGACCTGATGCAGCCGTCAGCTTCAGCAAAGTCGTTGCTTTGAAAGATGGTTCATCGAGGCACAGAAATGAAATCTGCGCTGCCGTCGACGGAGATTCCTTGACAATCTACAGTGTATGAAGGCGCTTCATCCACGCTTGCGTGCTTGTTCACTAACCTATGCTCTTCAGGTTCGAGATGGTAGCATAGTCGCTTCTCATCCAGTTCCCCCTACCTCTTCCTTCTCAGGCCCACCTCTATCCGTCTTCTCGAAGACCGACACTACCAACGTGCGACGCACCTACTGCGCCATCACCCACAATACCTTGCATTTACAGGCTTTCGAGACTATTGGCAAAGAATTTCAAAATAGCAAGACCTACACAAGCCCTGACCTGGCCCACAAAGAAAGCCCTTTAATCGCTTTGGAATTGATTTCCAATGACGACGAAAACCGCAACTACATACTCACAATTCAACTAAACGGTGCTGTAACTGTTTTGTCGGAGGATCTGAGCACCATCATCACACGTATCTCTCTGACAAGCAGCGCTCCAATCCACATTCTTGGTGCTCAATGTCTGCCATCAACCATCGCAGCAGCCACGGTGCTTCAACAGAGATCGGATCTTCTTATCCCCAATGGACCGCAATGCTCATACGTGGCCCTTGCCTACACGATACCTAATGCTGGAGATGCCACACCATCAAGGATATTTTACGGTCTATGGCCCATTAACGTGGCTGCCGTGAATGAGACTTCAATACTTCCCCTGTTCGAACACGACCTGGGCTTGCAGGAGTATGAGGCAACGCTGGTAACTTCAAAACGGCACTCATGCACTTTTAGACTGCATGGTCGTTATCTTGACCTCAAGGGTCCATCGCTCCAGTCCTTTGAGCTTTCCGGCGTCCGCCCTATTCGAGTATATGTCTCGAGCAACAAGCAACCCATCTCACAGCAGACTATGGCGATATCCAAAAAATTTGCACTATCCTCAAGCCAGGAAGCTTTACGACTTTGGGATCTTGAGTTCGAAACGACCCAGGCTATCCTTGATTTGAAAACCTTGAACAGAAAGCGTAAGCTTGCTCGGACTGGAATCGACTCTCATGGCGGTCAGATCGAGCTTGTTAGTTGGTACCATAAGCTTGGCCGTGTGATAGGGAGACGACGGAATCACCTGGTCGCCATCGACATCACCTCCAAGCAAGGGTCAAAGAAGGTACTGGAGTCTGGAACTCGACTAATTGACAATATCGGCAAAGGTGTCAGTCTCCAGGACAAGTCTACAGCAAATGCCAGCGAGGTGCAACGTACTGACATCGGCCCTACAACTATTTCTGCCAATCTCTCTCTTGAGTGGAAACACATGAAGAAGACATTAGATCGACTCGCGCAAGCTGGCGATGTTTCCCAGTTTGAAAATACTTTCATGGGTATGCTCAGCGATGAATCACTTCAAGCAGTTACACAACAGCAGCAGCACGGAGATTTGTCCGCAAGTCAGGTCGGGGTTCCGACAACATATGTTGATTACGTCTTGTCCAAAGTGTTTGAGAGGGCGACTACTACTAATTCCACAGCCGATGCGGAAGGTGGGGTGGGAAACACGATTGCAGCAGAGAATGGCGGTACAGGCCATCCCCAGCTCAGGGTAAAGCTCAAGGCTGAAAGGTTGATCCTCTGGCTGTCCAGGTTCGGCTCATTATCTACCCACCGAGTCACCATCGCCATGTCTCCCGTTGGAGAGGTCAAGGAGCCACTTGGCCCAGATGCAGTTGCACAAGCTCTTGTTGAGCTCGATCCCACCTTGAACCTCTTATCGCAATGTTTACAGAATGGCTTTAGCCCTTATGTTGACGAACAATCATCAATTGTGCTCATGTTGATTCAAATCGCTCTGTCCGGCTCGGGCGATTCGGATCAAGTTGGGCTCAGTGATGAGCGCAATCCGGAGTTCGGTCAATTGGACAAGCTTGAGCGGCCATCACCGTCTGCATGGGTATCAGATGATGTCAAGAGAGCTCTGGTACTTGCTTTGAATCGTTTCGGAGCTGCGGGGCCGTCGACAATCTCTTCATGTCTGCGGAAAGATTTTGCTCCGCGGGAGCTCTTGGCCTTGGTTCAATTCTTACGGCAGCAACTCTTTCAAAGTGGCCATACTAGATCGTTCCAGAGCCAGCAAGTGGAGCCCCACTCGGAAGAAGTCGTCAGTCTCGACGCAATCGTCCGCGTGCTATCAAGTTGCGTTGACGCCATCGGTCCTTTGGGATTTTTTGGGAGTCTTGAGAACGAGGATTTCATCGAATCCATTGTACCAGACCTTGTTTCCGAGATCGACAACGCGAAGAAGGGCTTAGAGGATGCGACTGATCTGCAAGGAGTGTTACGAGAAATCTTGAGATATCAGGAGTCGCTTCAGAAGCATCACGATGCTCAGTCAAGGGTTTCTCGAATTGAAAGTGATGGTGAGGCTCAGCAACCAGGAACAATCATCACTTTGTACTCTGAGGGCGTTGACGGACGAGAAGCTCAAGATGTTCAACTTCTTCCTCTTAGTTCACGCGCGGAGGACCTAATCAATCCATTCAAAGTAAGAAAGGGTGGGGGCCAGGTCAAAAAACGAAGCAGTCGTCATATCAGCATGTTAGAGCAAAGACAGAAGGGGGTCTACTCATTCGAGAGATTGATATTGTGAGCATAGACTTGGTATGGCTTGGAAGGCTGCTAGAAGAGACGAGTAGCGTTGTGTAACCATCAACTATGCAATGACCTCACTCGGCCTTGAAACGTTATGAAACTTATGTATGTGTGATGTGTGTCATTGAGTGAGGAACATGGTGTTCTGCCACCAATGCAACTCCTCTGATACATCCCCTCTTATCGTTTACTGTTCTGAATATTCATTCGCCTGTTGAATGAACCAGAATGCAGTAATCACTGAAGAGACCTCCCACCCCCTTCGGAGTACCTAGTTTTCAATTCCCATCAGCTAATTCTTCTCAGCTGACGCGAAGGACACTTTCACAGGCAAGGGCAACTTTTTCAAGCCGAACCAAGCCGTTGTGTCTTCGATGAAGGCCCTTTTGTCGAACCCTGGTGCGGGCGTGAAATCGAACATTGGAATCATGCTGTGAAAATATTTGTCAGTCAAATAGCCGGACCAAGAAAGACACGAACCCACTCACTTGTACAAAAACATCCGAATTTGCATCAAAGCAAGTGGTTTTCCAATGCAAGAATAGGAGCCCAATGAGAATGCCATGAAAGCAGTCGGGTTGTGCGCTCCTTCGAATCCGGAACCCTCGATCCAGCGTTCTGGGATAAAGTCCCAAGGTTTTTCAAAGTTACGAGGATCGTGGTGGACAGTCCACGTGGGGACACTGACTTTGGTTCCCTCGGGAATGTGAAGACCAATCGGTGTCATCAGTCCACCAGGTGAGTTGACGATTCTTTGATGGCCGTTGGGTCCCGACGGCAGAAGTCTTAGTGCTTCCATTGCGCACCCGTTCAAGTACGGGGCTCTCTTCCAATCTCCAAGTCTGGAGGCTTCAAACTCTTCTCCTTCTGCAAAGATGGTCTTGCATTCCTCGCGCAGTTTCAAGTATGCCCTCCTGTCCTGAAGCAACCAATACATGGCGGATCTGTTACCAGTCAGTAATCCATCTACTTGTCTCGTGGCTTGAAAATCGACACAGAGGAAAAACATACGTGATGGCAATGCTTGTGGTATCGGACCCTGCTGCGATGACCAGTCTTGCCTCCGAACCTAGGCCTTCGGTCGACATGGCGTAGGCTGGATTCCTCTTTCCGGCTGTCATCAAAAATCCAAGGACATCGATTTCAGCAGACCCTTGCTTCAGTCTTTCAGCGAGTTTCTCTTCACTGAATTGGACGTATCTGTTGATATTGTCCATTTGTTGACGGTTGAGAGGCATGTAGGCTAGAAGTGGTTTCAACCACGATATTTCTCCCAAGGTGGCAATATTTTTCAGATATGAATGGATGAACTCGACATAGAAGTGGGCTGTTGCATCCTGGACCGAATTGAAGTCCACATTCTAATTCGTTAGCGTTTTGAGCTTTATTCAACTACCATGATCAAAGAACTTACAAAGGCGATTTTCCCTGTCGTATCAACCAACAAGCGCTCAGACCACGTAGACAAATCGATCACCTCTCCAGTCTGTGCAATTGTCTTCAAACGCTCTGACAAGGTTTCGAAAACTGACATGATGCGAGTTTCATACACCCTGAGTGCCCTAGGAGTGAAAACTTCATCCCAAACCTTGCGGCGGGACTTGTGTGTGTCAAAGTCGAGAATCGCGATCAGCGATTGCACAGGCTCAGGGTTCATGTGCTGATACCATGGCCCCTTGGGAAATCTAGACTTGTTGCCATGAACGATTGGAATGAACGATGCATCTGCAATCGAGATCTCGTTGGGTCCGATGCGGACAAAGTCACCAAGTTGACGATGCTCCTTCATCATCACATGATGTACTGTCCCGCGACTAGCACGGAGGAAACCTCCCCATTTTGTGGCAGCGTCCAGCGTGTGCCCTGGGAATTTCCGCAAGGGATTAATATAGAGTCTGTAGATAACGATGGAGACACTAAAAATAATCAGCTTCCCAACTGAAGGTAATTTGTCCCGTTCTTTCCTACCTCAGAGTGCTGATATACAGCAGAAGCGCTCCCCCAGTCGCCCAGAGATCTGCTAAGGAAACTTCATGGGTGATGTGTGGCTTGCTGATGAGAAAGAACAATCCGACGCTCAACATTGCCGTGTGAACAAGAAAAGCTTCCGCTGTGGGCTCGACTCGTTTATAGAATTGATGTGCCGTCTGAAGGCCAGATTAGACTCACATTTAGCAAACGAAAGGATGGAGAGAAGACAAACCAGTCCGAGAACCACAGGGAGCCACGACGCGTTTGCGTGCTCGCTGATGAATGCTGCTACTTGCGAGGCGCTCATGATTGGTGAAGTCGAGATGAATAGTCACCCTTTCACTACACTGCAAAGGCTTCCTAACAAGCAAATGGCTGAGTTTCTCCAAACGCGGGGTGATATAATGTAATGAAGTTCGGAGAGACGTTTCTTGGTCCGGGGTCCCCTTGAACAACGGCCGATGGAGACGCTAAGTAGTCCACGCCGTTGATCGAGTATAATCCCGGGAACACGATTGGTACGGAGGAGAGAATGCTGTCGACCCCGAAAACCCTTACCCTATTAGGACATTGCCTCAGATGGCTATGAATACCTCGATTTCTGCTCTAATTATGCAGCCTAAGTCTCTATACACGGATAATTTGCAGCATTCGAATTCACGTCGTACCACTATGCATGGACATGTCGTCGGAGTGACATGGCCTAGAGCTGACATCTCCTTCACAGACATTTCATAATTAAGAAAGTGGCTTCCGAGAGCTCGGAGACAAAAGCAGTGCTATTGACCAGTCGCGTGAGAACTCTGTGGTGTAGTTGAAGTAGGAGTGAATGTCCCTCACCATCAATAAATAAGCCGATAC
This sequence comes from Exophiala mesophila, assembly GCF_000836275.1. Lineage (NCBI taxonomy): Eukaryota > Fungi > Ascomycota > Eurotiomycetes > Chaetothyriales > Herpotrichiellaceae > Exophiala > Exophiala mesophila. The sequence goes on from NW_015622506.1 coordinate 4,727,568, forward strand.
CCCGTTTGTGGATCGTTGCAGATACGTCCGATGATGGTCATCTTGCGATCTCGGAGGAATTTGATGTATTCCATCAACAAATTCGTCAAAAGGGCGGACCAAAGCAAAACACATCTGCGGACTCGGTAGATAGCGCGAAGTCGAAGTCGATGGGCTCAATCTCGCTGGGTCTATATCTCTACGGCATCGTTGCTAGAGGCATGTTTGGAGCCTCTCCGGCGTTGCAGAAGATCTTAAGTCCCATCTGAAATCGTGGCAGGGGCGTTTCCCTTAGAGGACGCCGCGCAACGCTGGACTAATACGTATAACGCTTTTGTAAAGCTTCTTCAAATGACAATATACCATCACCATTGGCATCGAAGCGCTTGAAGTGTTTCACTGCGTCGGTGTAGGCATCAGGGTAGTCCCATACACTCTCGTCAAAGTATGGATTGATCAACGCCCAGCCCTGAATGAATTCTTTGAAGGTGATCTCGCCATTCTTCTCGATCGTAGAGTCCAGAAGATCGAATTTTTGGCGTGTACATGCATGTCCAGAAGCGTCAGGTACGGCACAACTATCATCTTCCTTGGGTGAGGAGACGTTGCTAGGGTTCCACGCAGAGCCTGGCCAAGATCGTACAGACATCCTGCTTGCCGTTAAGGGACATGAGTCGAACTGGATACAGCCGTCGTCACAGTTGCAGCAGAAAATGTTGCAGGGTCCGCTACCGCAACAAGCGAAGTGGTTGTAGCGGATAGAGGTACTAGAGCATGCGAACAATGGCTTTCTCCCGCTGCACGCTTGCGGGCCAGGACAACACTCGGCGGCGACGTAGGATACTTGGCCGAGTAATGCTATCGCGAAAAAGATGGATGATATAATTCGTATCTTGGCCATGTCTGTAGGACGCACCGTGGGCGGGTTTGGGTAGGGTAATAGTATATTCAAGTATTGAAATAGCAAGATAGAGACATTGCGAAGCATCAACAGCAGTTATATTTCTCCATCCTTTTCCACGGGTCAACCCAGCATCAGAAGGCTACTAACGAGGATTCGGATTTAGACCCCCAATACCAATAGGTTTGCAAATATTGACATCTAATAAACCTAGCATCGTTTTCAGCACCAAAGATAGAAGCCCGGATGCAAAAGCCGTCACAACAAAACCAAGATCAAAGCGGGACAGACTGCAAGACATCATTTCACTAGGCTATTTGATGGCGTCTTCCATGCGAGTGGCACTATTGGTTTTCTGGAGTAGGTGGGCCCGTAATTAGCAAAAATCGCCAAAGCTCCAGGGTCTACTTTTAGGCATCGCCAGCCTAGCCCGCCGACTAAGAAGTCCCTAAAGTACACATGACATGAGCTTGGATCAGGCCAACATCTACGTCTGGCAACGTCTGTTCGCTAACTCGCTTATCGGGTTTACGCGCTTACCACATGTTCGTCCACCCCACTACGAGGAACAGATTTATCTATTGCTTCTGGAAACGCACACGGCAACTAGAGTACACTTCTTCACTTGGAACGAGGTCCGTGCATTCAACGATGGTCCACATCAGTGTCATACTGCTGCTTCAGAATGGGTGATGGCGACCAAGGTAAGTTGAGGCGTGAAAATGGACCTGACATATCATTATATTACCTAGAGTCAGTGTTTGGGTTCTGACTACGACGCTGGGGCCTCTCTGCCAGAGCAAAGGCTTGGTGGTTAAAAGCGTACATCATCGTCATTAATCCTCGAAGATTCTCAACTAGACTCAAACCGGAGATGAAGTTATTGTCAACAGTCAGCACTGCGATGGCGGCGTTAGCCATCCTCGCAGATGCAACACCTTCCGTGCCTGATTCACCTTCGAATCCTTTAAGCAAGCGAGACAATGTCAGTGACTCCGCGATCTGAAAGCTCTTTGAAGCGTCGCTGATATGGTTTCTTTTGTGACTGACCCTTCCCTAGAGTTGGACTGCTTGCGACCCCCAGAACTGGGATAACCCCTACGAAACGTCGAACGGAAAGAAATTCTACTACAACTGCGAATGGACATATTCGACCCGACCTAGTGGCTACATCACCGACTACATTGGACGATCCTTCCGGCTTTGCATGGATGACTGCTCTCACACGGCGAATTGCAAGGGAATTCTCTGGGAAGAGCGTACAAAATCATGTTGGCTGTTCAGGGATATTACCAAGCAGTCTGGTCGCGAAGTATCATCTAGTGATCTCAACCAGGGCACCGACTCTGCGATTCTTTGTGGATATGCAAGCTCGGGATGCTAGGAATGCCAATCATTGCAGAATAGAAGTATCGAGCGAAATTTATAAGAGCCCCATTAGACTTCCAGATTTCCATATTGACGGAGTACTTGAATCAATTGAGAAGCCATCATCAAAACGTGGGCCCTTTATTGCTGTTATGGACGAAATATCTCGACAATTAACCGTATGTCAAGAGGTGTGGTCTGAGTGTTTGCACAACCGCGAAGAGTTTCTCATTTAGCAGAGTCCGCCATACTTGGCATCGCATGAGAGTACATGGCCATGCGAGCACTCAGTTCGGTGGGGTTGCACCCGAGACTGTGGAGCCCGTTCTGTATCTCTTGAGAGGGACCTTTAGAATACGATCGCGGTCTTCGGTTTTCTACAAAAGCCGCATGTATGAACTCTACCCTAATTGTGATATTCTTCATTCTATAGCTTGGACGTTCTGGAATGGTAATAGAATAGACGTGCTCTGGGTCATTTATGTTATGTTCTACAGAAATCTAACAACTTCTAGTGACAATCACTTTAACAGAGCCCAGTATCTATGGCTAAAGGAGAGCCTTTATGCCATATCAGATACTAGACTGGGTCATCATCGTCTATACGACCTATGGAGTCCTTTCTTCATTGATAGCTCACCAGACTAGGAAGCTTCCCAAGCGCGGGAAGAAATCTCCACCCCGTATCGATACTGGACCCTCTGGCAATGCTTCCTTCGACGAAAGCTGGTGAAGCTGCACATTTTGAAGCTTATCACTTCTCTAAATGCCTACGACGAATGGGAAGCAGGGATCCACGACCACCACCTGGTCCACCAACCGTCCCAATCCTAGGCAATGCAAATTTGATCAACCCAACAGGTGTCTACAAACAGTGAGTGCACCACAGCCTATAACGTCATTGGTGAGATTTCTAAGACTGGGGTCAGCCTTCGTGGTTGGCCAGAGGAATATGGCGGTGTCTTCAGTCTCAAGCTGGGGTCAGAGACAATGATTGTTCTTGCGGATAGTGTAGGACTCTTTGTTGTGTTTCAGGATGTCGTTCCACAACATCACAATCGCAGCTTGAAAATTACATTTAATAGGTACTTTTGTCAAAACTTGCTTTCCTGGGCTCCATCATGAACAACAACAACTTTGGACTGCTGGACTTATACTGAAACATATGCCAGTCACGTGCCTGTTCATCATTCCAGACTTTGACGTCTCGGCGACTACTGGATATCAACGGGACGCCCTATGGCGCCTTGACGTCGAACCCATTCAGAAGGATGCCCACATAACTATAAAAGCCTGTGTAATGAATCACTGCCGCTGCTCCATCTTTGCCTAATACTTGCACCGCATTGTCATATGCTGCCTGATCCAAGACTTCAGGTTTGCCCAGCGCACTTGCAAGATGAAAAGCCGCTTTGCCTTCATCAGTCAGGGTATCAGGACACCTGCCAGCATGAATTTCATGGAGCTCGTCTTCTGTGATACCTGCGCGCTTGGTTGCGATAATATGGTGGGCGTAATTCTCGTAGGCAGCCTGTGACCGTGATCCAGCTACCGCAATGACAACCTCTCGCCCGTAGAGTGAAAGGCCGGGGATCGTGTGTAAAGCCTTGACCAGGTCTTGGAATCTGGGGGCAACTTGGGGATGGTGCAGTAGCACTCCGTAAGGTCCGATCAGTGACCCATCTTCCATGAAAAACTGTGGCGCGGGCTTGGAGTCCCCGTAACGTGTTGCTATCGACTCGCTCATAGTTTTGTAGGCCGTTTTCTGCTCATCGCTCAAGCTCGCCGGCGGTAGTAGTCCCAAACGATTCGACATGGTGTGAGACTATTAGCTCCTACAAAGCCTCGGTGTGAGTCGGCAAGCGGCCCCTTTCGTGGACCGAAAACAGACGATATTCTTGAATGGACAGATTTCAATTCTCTACCTTGTTTAAACCTCGTTGAAATATCTCAAACATGTGAACAAACATATATTGATTGCGCGTCCCATGTCAAGGGTTTTCTTTGTCATCTACGCGGGGAACACGCCATAGCCTCGGCACACAAGTCGCTTCCAGACGCTCCTCTCACTTTAGGCGACACGATGCTCTTTTGGATTGTTTTTGGACAACTACTACATATGCCTTGAAGGATGTCTAGAATGAGAATTCAGACCAAGTAGTCCAAGTTATCCCTCATACCCAACCCATGATATGTTATCCCACGTGTTACCGGTATCTGGGGTAGTTGGCTGTTGTTTGCCCGAGGCCTTGGGGTTTTAAAACTTCCCCACATCTTAGACTTGCCGGGCTTCCGATTGGCTGCCGCTATGCACACCGGCGCCGAGATGGTTACATAGTGAACGGTGACTTTCTGCAGAACCGTTATGAGATCTATCTAAAATATGCATGTCTCCAAGCGCCTAAGGTCTTGAAAGCTAAGAGCTACCTATTTCCTTGATCAGGCTGTTTTCAAAGCGTACTGAAAACATCACACGACCATTACTCGAAACCATGGCGCCAGTAACAGAAGTGGCTTTTCTGCCAGTTCGCCCTGGGGTGGATATCCTTGACACGTCTATCCCAGACGGTCAGGTGATGGACAACATGCTCAAAGTCGGCAAAGTGGCTCCTGGTGTCACAAAGAACTACTACGCCGTAGAAGAAGAGAATGCATCGCATGCCCATCTCTTGTTGGGTGAGCAGTCCTTCTGGATTTAAACAGAGGTTCTTCTTCGCTAACGTGTCAATGAAAGACTGGGAGTCTATTGAAGCCCATAAGAAGTATCAAGCTCGGCCAGAATATCCAGAGTTCCTGGCGGCAGCTCACTCCATGACCGATCCAAGCCAAATAGCAGAGGGGTGTCATGTGTATTTTGACCCTCATCCACCCTCAAATGCATTGTACTCACCGGTGACCGAAATCCTTCGAGCATACTTTTTGGTCGAAAAAGTACAGAAAGAGGGCTTGGCCTTCGAAGCTGGTTTGAAGAAACTGCTGGCAGCTCTGAAAGCAGCCCAAGTGGCTGGATATACCGGAGAAGTCTCTTCAGGATGGTCAGTCGAAGAGCTACCTCGCGATGGCAAACAGTACAAACTCTTTGTAGCTTTCATCGGCTGGGAGAGCGTCGCAGCTCATGCAGCAGCATCCAAGACTGACGTCTTTCTGGAGAATGTTGGGACAATCTCCCCGGATGTCATCACGGTTTCTCATGCAACTTTCAAGTCGCCGTGATCAGATCAACACTTTAGCAGAATAAACCGAGTTTCATTGTCTACCCCACGACAATGTCCTCGAAGTTACTCTGATCTGTCACTAGTTGACGAATTCGAATTAATTATCTATGATATAGTACATATCGGCCCCGAACGTTGTGTGCGTCCTTTTCCCTTCCGGCCGCCGAGTAGATAGAGGATGAACGTAGAAAAGGATTAACAACCTTGTGTATATCTACAGCTATCTAAAATGCCGAAACTCATCCAAGGACTATCTTTGGAACTCGCCCATCTGTTCATACTCATATTCACCACGCTGGGTGGTCATTGCCCCGACGCTGGAGAATTTGGTTGGTGCAACAGATTTGGTTGGCGCGACAGAGCCGTTGTTTTGATGAAGAGAGCCATTTTCGGTTTCGACGTTGCCAGTGACAGTCCGCATGATCTTCAGGGCATCTTCCTTCTCGGGAGCTTTGTCTGACCTCCAAGAAACGTGTTGATCGGGTCTGACGAGGACAAACGTCTTCTCCCACAATTGTCGAGCACGTGTCTCATCTGGCAATTGCACATGCTTGAGAGGCACCCCAAGTGAAGTTGCTGCATCGATGAGAGACTGGGCGCTGGTGTCTCCATCTGAGCTGAAATCGACAAGACTGTACCACGTACCGAAAGTATCAAAGATTGGCATTCCGTCATTTAGAAAGACGTGAGGAGCACGAGTGCCTGGCCATGTGGTTGGTGTATACTTCGATGGAACCCACTCGGGTTGGTCGCCCTCCGGGTCCGGAATACAAATTTTGGATTTGTACCTTTGACCCATCTCAATACCAAGATCTTTGTTCTCGCCATCGTTAGCTTGATAATGTTGGTGGACTGAGTTTAGTACAGCGGTGGCAGCTTCTGGGTCGAGCTCTGAAACAGGGCCTTGAGCACCAAATAGTTCTGCGCCCGTGCCGTGGACCGCATTGTGAACTCCGGATCGCTCTATCGAGGTCATGGCGATTGGACGCCTATCATTCTCATAGGAAGATAAAAGTCCACGGCCTCCCCATCCTTTCAAGACCGCCGCCAGCTTCCAGCCTAAGTCGAATGCATCGCCCAGTCCCATATTCATTCCATAACCACCAGTAGGGATATTTTGATGCGCTGAATCACCCGCTAGGTAGATTCTGCCTTTTGGACTGGAGTATGCCCTCGCAATTGCAATGCTAGGTCTATAGGTGGACCTTACGAGGATTTCATCGATTTTGATCTTGTATGGGTTGTTCCATCCGCCTAAAGCGGTGTAAACAGCGTCGTGGGAGTCAATTGATTCATGGGTCTCCCCAATTGGGATATGAAGATGTGTTGTCCAGGTATCCTTCTCGTCCTGTGCAATGATAGCTCCTCGAAAGCGGCCTTCATCAATGAAGAAGATGTGCCAGAACAAACCCTGACGATGCAGAGCAGTCAGATCACGAGATTTGAAGTGAATCAGAAGTGTGTAGGTTGGTCTAGATCAAAGTATTCTGTTAGCGTTGTGGTCGTCACAGGCAGCCTGGAAGAGCTGGGGCCCGACATACACTGGTCCACCGTCTAGTTCGATCCGCAAGCCACGTCGTATGCGACTAGAGGCACCATCACAACCGATTAAAAGTTTAGAGGAGATCGCCTCTGTGTGACCTTTGTCAAGGTCGGTTACTGTAGTAAGCACATCATCGGCACGCTCATCAGCACTTTCGACTTTCCAGCCGAATCTAGTTTCAATCATAGGGTCGAGATCACATTCTCCCTTCAACCATGCTTCGAAAACAGCCTGCGACAATCGTTGATAGGGTTCCAGCGGGAGGGTACCGTCATTCGACGCTGCGATGGCCTTGCGATAGTCGTTCACACTTGGATGAGGCCACTCCGTTATCGGCGCTTCATTGTGTAGAGATTTTGAAATCTTGACGCTGCTGGGGAATTCGGGAGGGACACCTTTTGGTTCCTGGCTTCAGCAAAGGATATGCTGCACCTCTACTTGAAATAACTTACCATGTTTGCGAAGCTCATCCGCCAACCCAATTTTCCGGAATAGTTCCATGGAACGCGCATTGGTCAGATCCATCTTGGGCCATCTGTACCCATGGTAAGCTGTAATTCTCATGAATGGGATTGTAATTCGAACCTCGTCGTAGTTGAGTTGCGCTCCAAGACGAGGGATTTGACGCCGTAGAAACTCAAGACCTTTGCCAACACCAGTCCCACTGGTCCACCTCCCGCAATAAGAATTCTATCGTTCTCGAGTGTTTCAGTAGATTGAGCATTGCCATTCACATGGCTGCTTGACGCGGGGAGGTGCCCTTTTGGATGCTCATCAACTGTTTGGAAACCCGCAGCCATGATGAGTTGTTGAACTCGCCTTGTTGAGATGAGCGCAGTGATTAACATCAAAGGAAAGGCAACTGATTAGCAAAGCACCTAGTACATTACTGTTACCCGGGGCATATTTCGGCGCATAATATCATGTCCCCGAATAGTTGAGGTGCTCACGTAGACCGGGGGCGGGCACTTTAGACTCGGACCGAAAGATCTCCAGGTGGCACAACACTTTAGATCGTGGCAAACGACAAGAACAAGAATCTCCCGACCGCAATATAGTTCGATCCACTGCAATAATTTTGAAGATGTCGCTGATTCAACTTTCGAAGGATTTCGGGTCGCTGAAGGTTCAAGTTGTGGTTATTTCTGGTAGGTGGAAATATTGGTTTTGTTTCGCGGGTCGAAATCATCCTTGCTCATTGACACGGACCTGCAGGTGGAGCAAGTGGCATTGGAGAAGCGTATGTTCGACTGGCTCGAAGTCAAGGGGCATATGTCTACTTTGGAGACTTGGACCGCGAACGAGGCCAAAGAGTAGCTGAGGAAACAGGCGCTACATTCGTATGCACCAATGTGACCCAGTACAAAGACCAACTCAATCTGTTTGGCCAAGCCTTCAAGGAGCACGGCCGCATAGATCATGCTATTGCGAATGCAGGAATATATGAACCCACAGGGCTGTTTGATCCGTCTTCTGATCTGCAAAGCCTAGAAAAGGTGCGGTGGTGCACGCGAGGCCATCCAGGACTACCACTTATTGTGACGTTAGGGGCCTCGAACTGCTATCATTGATGTGAACCTACATGGCGCATTGCTGTTTGCCCATATTGCTGCAGTCTACCTCCGGCAAGGCAAATCTGCTACCGATAACACATCATTGACGTTTGTTGCATCGACCGCTGCGGTCGTCTGCCCTGCTGGGACACCTGCATATAACGTAGGGGAGGTCGATGAAAATCCACACTTCAAATGCTTACAATGGACATAGGCCACCAAATGTGGGATGATTGGGCTATCGAGGACTCTAGCGCAATCGCTCCCAGCTAGCCATGGGATTCGTGTCAACTGTGTTTGTCCTTCTGTTACGGAGACCCCGTTGTCGGCTTTGCATGTCCTGCCACTTTTCCGGCAATTGCAACTTCCAATAAACTCAGCGCACGAACTTGCTCAAGCGCTGGCTGGGGTGGGCTGTGATTCCACATTGAATGCAAAGGTTTTATATGTTGAGGGTGGACAATCTTGGGACATCGAGGAAGGCTTGAATGAGACGAGAACGACATGGTTAGGCCCCTCGATCATCAACACACTTGACAAGGTCGCAGAGTACGTCAAGCAGAACAAAGGATAATCTGATTCTCGTGGTAGCTGCACCTGCGGCTACTATTACGTAGAATGCCTGTCACGTCGACGTCTAGTCGCCCATACAAAAACTACCTTCAACAACTCAATATATATGTCTGAGTCTCCTTAGACATCCTACAATTTGTAGCTTTCATCTTAGTGGCTGATGGAAAAGTCAATCGACTCTACCGGGAAGTTGTCCATGGCCATTGACGAGACTTGAGTGAAGGATGGTAAGAAGCAAGTCCAACTGTCTGGGTCCATATCCGTTCCGGTAAATCCAGCCAGCTCCTGAAGATGTAATGTCAGTGACTAAGTTGTAGGCGAGAACATAAATAAATCTCGTACCTCGTCCCAAGAAGTGAGATCTAAAGTATCAGTGCCACCTGCTTCGAAGGCGTCACCCGAGGTTGTAGGCACCTCAGTGCTGGCAGTAGTACGAGGGCCCTGCGCACGCTGTACAACATTCTGGGCAAGAGTTACAAGATCCTTGGTGAATGGAAAGGATTTGTTGGATGCCGTGGCATAGTCCATATATCCAAAGTATCCCGCAGCCATCTGCAGCAGACCGAGATCAGAAGAGACAGACCTTTGTGTGGGATGCTTCAAGATATATACAAATAAATTGATCATGCCGACAAGAGGGTACAAAAATACCTCCCTGTGAATTTGTCAGTATATTGTTTGAATGAACTGTCTTGTGGACGCCATCTTGTCTTACCATGCTGGAGCAGCTGCAGAGATTGTCAAATACTTGGTGGCCAATATGATATTTCGCGACGCTTCAGCGACAGCCTGCATGCTTGAATTGATTTGTGGGATGAGATCAACATCTGACCCTGGATGAGAGTTTGTTGTTTTCCATGGATAGGCAAAGACGGAGTGTATTGCAGCCAAGCTCCCGAAATAAGCCATATGGAGGTAAAGGATATGAGTTATCTGAATGCCAGAAGAAGCGGGTAGCAAGTGTGCGGGACTGAGCTGAAGAGACTCAGGGATCGTCTGGTACCAGGACCGAAGCCTCGCATCGATCTCGTTGACTGTTTGGACCGTCTTTCCCATGTCTCGCCGGCGCGCTTCTGCGTTTGTCAATTGATCAACAATTACGGATGAGATCTGCGCATGGCGAATGATGTGGTAGAAAACATCTGTCTTGGCCGAGGGTTGACCAGGAACCGGCTCTGGTAGCTCGCAATCAATGTCGTTGTCTCTGATCATCTGTTGCAAGTGTGAGTTTAGCGCACAATGCTAGGAGCACTGTTCAGTGAAACTAACCGAAGGACGACCAGCGCGATACGCAATGTGCTTCTCATAAAAATACATCGCCCAGAACATTCTGCTTCGTAGGGCAACTTCGCTCGCTCCCATCTTTGACGTTGGTCCCGGACGCAAATGAAGCCCTTTCGACTGGGCCAGGCGAACAGTGGTGCTGATGAGCATATACTCCAGCTGTGGCGTACCAGCACCTTCGATGAACAACGACTAAACCGAAAATATCAGATTAGCGTCAAGAACTGAATCCAATATAAAGTGGCAAAACTTACCATGGCCAATAGTGCTTGAACAGCGGAAAGGTTTGATTTGAAGTAGACAAGTTCTGTGTGGACTGACAGAGCATTCTCGAAATAACCCCAGGCTGTATTCTGAGCGTCTACCCAAGTCTCTGGCACCGCTTCTTTGAAGACGGAAGCTCTGCAACCATAGGCGTACACCACATTTCGCAACGCGTACCAAGCGGGATCATTATCAAGCGTACCTATATCGCTGTGCTCACTCAGCCGCCGCTCGAAAGATGCACGGTCGATGATATCAAAGACGGATTCGAATGCTTGATCGAAGTATGCTAATATGTCTTCGTCAGTGGATCAAATTGACCACGGATAGCGACAAGGTATCGCACCAGCAGCATATCTCCTAGCACAGTCCAGCGGCGGTTCAGGAACCCTGGTCTGGTGCGTCGGAGCCTGGATCTTCAGGCCACGGCAGACTTCAGTGGCTAATGTGCTTGCACTGTTTGAGAAACCCGATGGGCCTATCTGTTTTGAGACCCACTCAGCTGCAGGATCACTGCAGATTGACAGGTAGGATCCGGGCCCTAGAATCGTCAGTTTCAGGTTGTCGAAGGAACATTGGGTGATGAGTACCATGAAGTTCGTCGTGTGGGCACTGGTAAAAAGGTCAGTATGTAATAGGCGACAAAGACAGGCGAGCATCTCACTGAAGGGTCGTTGGTGCTCGAGACCACGTCTTGCACGCTGAGGCTTCGATTCTGCGAACTGCTGCATGGCTCTGCGATCGTTGTTTGTGATCGTCCCGAACCTGACTGGATAACATGGGGTGGGCTGTTGGAGCATTGAGTAGAGGTTGTACAGCTCCCACCAGAGGGATGTAATGGCACCATCGTGTCGCGATTAGCGTCTCTCATTTCTAGGTCATTTACGCTTTGATTCTCGATCGAGAGGAGGTTGTTCTGAAATGGCGAGGCAAGATTGCTGACTTCCCGATTTTGGTATGACAGACCATCGATATCAACTAGGCGATCAATGCCCACGCTTGTCTCATCTGGCATAGTCGTATGGACTTCATTTGAAATGATGCTAGGAGTTTCCGCTGGCGCAGACGGTGGTCCGTCATCATTTCTTGGTGCGGGAAAGATAGGTGCAGGTTGATACGGAGCAATGGCGATGCCAGCTTGACGCAGGAGTTTTTCTGCCCTTTCTAATCGGTCCTGGAGGGCTCGTTGTTCATGCTTTACCGTTTTCCTTTTCTTCGAGATTCGTCTGCTGATAGGCGTGAAGTGGCAGAGCTCTCCATGAGACTGTTTAGGTGGTCATGATGGTCAGTTTCGTTCATGCGCTCATAGGTCAGAAAAAAGGGTTGTCCTTACCACACACTGGCGACACGGGTGAGATCCTAAATTAACTCAGTCACATTGTCCTGTCCATAAGGTCCTAGGCAGAGAAACCTACCAGTACACCGAACTTTTTTTGTTCGGCAGTAATCGCATGCTGAGGTCAACTTCGAAGATTTACCATCTTTCGATTCAGTATTTCCGGGCACAGGATTGTTCATTTGTGAGAGATCCATTACAGCGAAAAACGGTTATACACTGTTAAGAGAGCTACAAGGAAAAGAGTTTGAGTACGGTGGCCATGTTATCTGGTACCAAGCCCTGAAAGCTCTGGCATTTAGAGCCCCAAGACCCCGAGATATCCGGGGGATGGGGTTGCGGGGCAATGGCCCGAGGGGCGCAAACTGTCAACGTACTATCAGTGTCGCTTGGCCATTGTAAGAGCTAACTGGGGGCAAAGTACTTCGTAAACCCTCAAACGAGGTCCAGAACCTTTTCGAATTTCATCGTTTAGGGTTGGCCAGTCATTTCTCAAGTCGAATAGCACGAAGCTTGCGAAGCAGCAGTATTTGTGGTCACACTTGTGGAGGGCTTTGGGAGATTTCATACTCGTCAATGGACATCCCACACTATCAATCATTCTTACAAATTTAAAGGCTCAATTGCTCCGAACATTATTAAAAGTTATAACCATGATTATTCAACCAGGATCATCAAGTCTCGCCAAACATATTAAGCCACCGAGGGCCACTACCCTCCCACCGTTTGTAAACGACCACGCCGACCTGTCTCACGGTACCGAGACCGGACCTCGGAGTACTTGAACACCAATCAGAAGAGACCACTTAGGCCCGAGGCGGCCCCGGACCTCACCATAAGAGATATGGAGTCTGCGACGGGGCCCCTGAACTATTGTGGAGATGCTTTGGCATGACCGGATGCTGGTCCCCCATGGGGCCCCGAACTTCGTCCAGCAACTTCGGCGCCAATGGTATATATCTTCTACTACGTCCACTCAGGATGGTCTCCTGAACCTGGACTGGACCTGGAAGATCGAGAAATACAAGCTTTCTGGGCATCTGCACGGTTTGGGAGCATCTACAATGCAGGAAAAATCGGCAACGCCGGACTATATGGCGGAACCAGCAGTGAATGAAGTCGAAGCAGTGCCCTCTGATGGGAAGTTTGAGAAAGAGGAAGTTGCTCACAATGCAGTTATCAAAGGCGATGACTCGGATGGCAAGCTCGACTGGACTATTCGCTCGTTCGTCGCCTATCTCTCACTATGCTTCGTCTATACCGGTAAGTTGACATGATCTGGTGTCGCATAGCCACTAAACAGTCCGACAGGCTCTCAAATGCCGCTTTATTTTTGTGCAGGCGCACTTTCCTATATCTCTGCTGATGTTGGAGGAGGGTCTGCTGGTTCCTGGCTGCCTGTCTCTTACACGTTGGCTGCGGCCGTTCCAATTCCCTTCTGTGGCTATCTCCAGGACATCTTTGGCCGCCGCGTCATTGCCCTTGGTGCAGCGCTCCTGGTCATCATTGGAGCTATCATCATGGGAACTGCACATTCATTTTCACAAGGCGTTGCTGGCATGGCCCTCAGCGGTGCTGGTGCCGGTATTGCCGAGCTTTCCGCCCTTGCAGGGTATGTAACACGCTCAGCGTTACCAAGTAACGAGAGCCTAGATACTGACTCTACAACCGCAGTATCACCGAAGTTGTTCCAATCCGGGCCAGGGGTTATAGCGTAGCTATAATGACAGCCGTCGCCCTTCCTCTTGGGCCATATGTGCTCTACTGCCAGCTCCTCGCCACTCGCTCGACCTGGAGATGGGGCTTCTGGATCGTCTGGTGAGTACAAGTTTCTTGAAGCATAAAATAATGATGCTGACGGATAATGATACAGCATATATCAAGGCATTGCTTTCGTTGGCGTTGCACTACTATACTTCCCATCTAAGCATTCTCTGCTCGTCGGCATGCGCCGGAGAGAGATCATCAAAGGTATTGATTACATTGGAGGGCTTCTGTCCCTTGCTGGCTTGACATTATTGTAAGTTTTAGAAGCCTATTTGGAAGAGATCTCGCTGACTCGTCTCTAGCCTGGTGGCTCTACAAAACGGTGGTTATCTATACTCCTGGGCGAGCGCCCAGGTTTTGGCGCCTCTCATCAGCGGCATCTTCACCCTCATTGCCTTCGTTGTGTGGGAAATGAAATTCGCAAAAGTTCCAATGGCTCCACCTGTACTATTTAAGCGCCGAGTCACACGAATGGCGTTCAGTATCTCATTCGTTGCGGGCATGAACTTCTACTCCTTGACGAATTTCGCCCCCACCTATTTCAGCAGTGTGTATCCTGCTGATCCTCTTCTGGTCGGCGCGAGGGGGGTCGGTATGCCAACAGCTACAATCTTCGGTGCAGTTTTTGGAAACTGGTTTCTGTCAAGATACCCGCGGTTTGCGAAATGGTCCGTTGCAAGTTCCTGTGTTTTGATGAGTAAGTGGTCACCCTTTATTTTTTTCCCCCTCCGATTGAGCTTTAAATGTCTTTCTCACCGTCTGCTAACACCTCATCAAGCGGCCTTTGTGGGCTCTCTAGCTGCGGGCAATCCCACCAACGCCGGATTCGTCACGGCGGCAACGACCGTGGCTGGCTTTGCGGTGGGTGGACTAATTGTGCCAGCCGCGACCATTGCTACTATTGCCCGCCCGGACGATATCATTGCCACTACTGCTGGTCTCACCCTCGCCATACGTGCAGTTGGCGGATCTATTGGATTCTCGATCTATTACAACATTTTCATCAACAAGCTCAACGCCAAGTTGCCAGCAGAGATCGCTTCATACGCGATTGGCGCTGGTCTCCCGGTCGAGTCTGCCACTGAGTTTGTCACTACTTTCCTGACCAATACTACTGCATTGTCGAATGTCGATGGAGTCGATCCATCAATCATCGCAGCGGGTGCTCTCGGCAGCCAATGGGCATTCGCAGATTCGTTGGCCTATGTCTTTTACACGAGTATTCCCTTTGGAGTACTGGCGCTCGTGGCAGCCTACTTCCTTGGTGACATCAGGCCGTATATGACTAACCGAATCGTGGCCACTCTCAATCATTAGACGTACAATATTCGGTAGTTAGCTTGTAATTCTTGACCGCGATTCGCATTTGCAGATAACTCTCTAGCAATCAGAAAATATCAACCAGATTTGGCCAACCATACACATGATTCCATTTCCATAGATTCGCCACGTGGACCAGTTGTGACCCTGCCTTAGGTGCGAATATGGATTTAGCAAGTAGTCCTTTTACTGCACATCAGCAGCTTGAATTGCATGGGTGAAAGGCGCTCGACTCTGCCATTGTCCCGGAAGTCGTATTAGTCAGGCCACTGATTCACATAATGCAAGAACCAGCAACATCCGAATGGATTCGGCCGAGATGAGGCTCCGAGTGTCTTGCTGGGGACCGGGGACCCCGCGCCACTATCTCGGTGTATCGAGTACTCCGTATCTTTCTTCCGAGACACAAGCTAGCGCCCGAATTCTTTGGTCACACGGCCAGTCTACATTGTCGCCGTTCCCTTAGATGCTGGATATGACCTGGCTCGATGTTTCGATTTATCTAGACCGCAGAAACTAACATCATTCATCCTAAGTACCAATCATGTCCGAAACTCAAGTGACGCCGACAAAGTCTCCCGCGCATCTGGCGCATGTTGTCCTGCGGACAAACAAGTTCGAGCAGATGGTGAAATACTACAAAGACTTCCTTGGAGCACACGCTAGTTACGAGAACGAGATTCTATCATTTCTGCGATATGATCACGAGCACCACCGCGTCGCCATCATCAACACGGCCCAAGCTCCAGACAAGGCTCCTACCGCTGTTGGCATGGACCATATGGCATTTGCATTCGATGACTTGAACAACCTTGCCCTCGCTTACCGACAGCGAAAGGCGCTCGGAATACTCCCTACCATTTGTCTAAACCACGGACCAACAACCAGCATGTACTATACCGATCCAGATGGAAATAGAATCGAGACACAAGTTGACAACTTTGACACCGTCGAGGCAGCGAGTGAATTTATGGCCAGCGCTGAGTTTGCACAGAACCCGATAGGGGTCGATTTCGATCCTGAGGAGCTTTGCCGTCGCCTTGAGAGTGGAGAGGATCAACAAAGCATCAAAAAGAGGCCTAATATTGGCCCCCGGGGCTTGAATTGAGAGATATAGTATTTCATCAGCTGGTATATCATGAAGTTCTCAGTGTGATGTGTCAGATTTTGTCCCAAAGTAAAAATTCTTAAGGTAAAAGTGCTTGTATAATGGGGTCATTGAACTCCACGACAGATCCCCCAATTTCACGCGATGCCTTGGTCACCGCATATGCGTAGGCCCTCCCAGCCTCCGCGGGCTTTGTTAGTGTCCACGTAGAGGAAATCTCTTTGTAATTTTTGGCATCCTCTGCAGTCCAGCCATCATCTAAAAACATAATCACCGTCAGATTTTTCTTTTGTTCTGAATGTTCAGCTCATGTTGGCAGTAAACTTACATCCGCCTTCTGCGAGAACATGAATCATCTTGGTGTCACACAATCCAGGGGCTACACCCAGGACAGTGAGAGTAGGCTCCTCCAGTTGAAGCTGTTTGACTATAAAGGCCACAGCAGCCTTGGAGGTGCCATAGAAACCCCAACCGGGGAACAATGCCTGCAATCCAGCTGCCGAAGTCGTGAAAATGATTGTACCCTCACTCTTACGAAGGTGGGGAATAGCATGTTTCAACTGTCATAGTATGGCTGTTAGGAAGGGGAACCGTAACACCACCAGGACATGCCCACTCACTGTGTAGAGATGTGAGAATAGATTGACATTCATGGCCTTGATCCATTTTTCTGGGTCAGCATTGTTCAAACGGTGGCATGGGCCGAATGTCCCGGCATTCAAACAAACGCCTGTCAAGCCCCCGAACCGTTCTACTGCCTTCGATATGGCTACGATGGACGTGCTTTCCTGGACAACAAAGTAAGTCTATGAATCAACACCCTGCGAAGTTTGCCTGGCCTACTTTTGTGATATCGCCCACCACCACTTCCAGCTTGTCGCTGTGTGATGCCTGTAGTTGCTCCAAGTCCCCTTTGACAATGTCGCTAGCAACTACGCTGGCGTTCCGCTCTTCCAGTAAGGCTCGCACAATTGCGAAGCCCACTCCGCCAGCTGCACCAGTTACAAAAATGACTGGGTTAGATGCCATGATGACTCTGCTGATTTGTTTGAATCGCTCGAGCGTCGTCGTGATGAAGCCAGGCCCTTTTTACGGTCATTCTGTTGTCTCGCTTGGGCCATCCTCACAAGCAAAATTGAGGGGCCCCGGACCAGGAGTTTCGAAGTTTCTCGGCCCGGAACCAGAACACTCAGCGAATGGGTGTTGACTTCGGAGCCGCTGCCATTTGCTGGCCCCACTTTTCTTCTAAGCAAAAGTAGATGACTTGTGTTCATGTCGGCTTCCAGTCTGTGTACGAGAGAAAAGGGCTAATACACAGCAAGCGTCAATCTTCGACTTTTGCAATTACTACATTTACTTCTGCGATACGAATCATAATCAGAACAATGGTCAAGATCGACGGACAGACCTTTATCGTGTCAGGAGGGTAAGATCACTATAGTCTAAATTCGTAGTTTAATCCTTAGCAGCCTCGTATAGGTGCCATGGCTAACAAGCATCTACAGTGCCTCCGGACTGGGGTTCGGAGCTGTACAGGAGATCGTCGCTGCGGGTGGCTCCGTTGCCATCATTGATCGAGATGCAAGCGCAGAGCAGAAGGTGGTGAATGAACTTGGAGCAGACAAATGCCTATTTCATGAGACCGACGTGGGATCATCAGAGAGTATTGCAAAGGCGGTTAGCAACATTGTGGAATGGATTGGAAAAACTGGTCGTCCACTTGGGGGAATTGTCACCGCAGCTGGAATCGGAATTCCAACAATGGCTATCTCCGAGGATGGGGAGCCCTTGAACATGGAACATTGGGACACAGTGTTTCGAGTCAATGTGCGTGGTAGCATTGCTCTGGCGACACAGTTACTCCCACACTGGACACAGGCAGCCAAAGCGACACCAGATGCCGATCATGGCGCAATCATTTTCATATCTTCCATCACCGCGTTCGAGGGTTCCCATATGATGGCGGCTTACTCGTCGTCCAAGGCAGCTCTGATGGGCGCTGTCTTGCCTCTTGCTAGAGATCTTTCTCCCCATGGCATTCGTGTCGTGGCCATATCCCCGGGAGCATTTCAGACCCCGTTGTATGAGAGGTTGCCGGAGCCGATCAAAGCAGATCAGATTCGCTCGATAGCATTCCCAAAACGCCCAGGCAACCCGAGACAGCATTTTGCTCCGCTTGTCAAGCATATTCTTGAGAATGAGTATATCAATGGCACCACTCTGAGAATCGATGGGTGTAAGTTGAGATCAAATTCAAATTCATGAAACATGTGACTAATATATGTCTACGTAGCCATGCGGACGCCGTGGCCATAGAGCCAGCGATGAAGAGGGTGGAGAACTTGTGCACTGTTCGTTGACGAATTGGCTATCACCTCAGAAGAGATCCTAGACGTATTCGTGAATGATGACGATGAGTGTGCCGCCTGAAAAGGGCGATATAGGACAAAGTCGTCCACGGGAATAGTCAATCTCCAAAAGGTTAATCCAGTAAAGGTTGTTCCTTATTTCAACGAAGCGGATGCAAGCTGTTCACTAGCAAGTAGAGAAATCCATTAAGCATAACTAGTACCTAGCGCAGACTATCTCGCCTTATCCATAGCCCACTTATTGTAACGCTTACACTGAGCCGACAGCAACCACGAAGACCACACCAAGGCTAAACTTATGAGGATGCTTTCTGACTAGCAAGGTGAAGACCAGCAAGATATCCAAAGGTCATCGCCGGCCCAATACTGCTTCCTCCACCTGGGTAGGTACCCCTCATAATGCTGTTATTGTCGCAGCCAACTGCGTAGATGCCCTCAATCGCTTTACCGTCCTTTGCCAGGAGCTGCCCATTTTCGTTTGTTGATAACCCATACATCACACTAACGTTGCCAGGGTAGAGTGGAAGAGCATAGAATGGTCCCTTTTTGATTGGTCCCAGGCTGGAATTTGGTTTCACAGTCGGATCGCCGTAGAATTGATCGTAGGTACTCTCGCCGCGGTGAAATTCAGGATCGTGGCCTGTTTGGGCATATATATTCATGTTCTCCACGGTGGACATCAGGTTCTCCTTTGGAATGCCCAGCTTATCAGCCAAAGCAGGGATCGTTGGTGCTTTGATCAGGTAGCCCCTCTTCATCACATTGAAATTCCAATATGGCCACGGAAGAGCCATGCCCATCCCATAATTGCGAAGATGATCAGCGTCAGCAATATAGTAGGATTTGGTGATGCCGCGGGCTTGCATTGTTTCGACAAAATCTTGGTAGTTTGTAGACTCATTCTCAAATCGCTTTCCGTTACTGTCCACTATGACGGTTCCTGGTTTGCAACGGTCACCGGAAAAGTGTGGAAGGCATCGCGTGTGACTTTCGTCGTACTGGAGAACGGATATCGGGCAATAGATGGCATTATCGGCATTTGGTGGGGGCAGATATCCTCCAGCTTTGAGACCAAGCTTGATTCCATCCCCAACGTTCGATTTGGGGACAGGAGTCCATTCCTGTGGCACAAATTCTTTACCTTCTGGAGATCTACCAAATCCACCAGTAGCGAGAACAACACCTCTTGAAGCTCTGATTTGAACATCTTTCCCAAACTTTCCCGAGGTGGTGACACCGACGACTCGACCATTCTCAAGGAGTAGATCGGTGGTAGCCTCAGTCTCCAGGGTCACACCTGAAATTATGGCCGAATGAAGTAGTCCTCCAACGAGGGCATTGCCACCTACCATTAAGGAGCCCTTGCCATAGACCACAACATCCGAGATCCAACCGACCCCCTTTTTGATTGTATGCACAAAGTTCGAGAAGGATCCGAAGGGATTTGTCAAGATGTCTATCTCAAACGGGCTCACTTGCAAGTTCCCGAATGCCTTAAATCCTTGCAAAGTGTAGCGGACATGACGTAGTTCCTGACCTAGAAGTCTCCCATTAAAGGGGCAGGCCCCAATTGTCCGACCCGTAGAGGCGCCCTCAAGATGTTCCCTGTAATCCGGTAGAGGGGCTGATAGATACTGTATAGCAGTATTGTCTTCAATCCATTCAAGCATTTTTGGCCCGGCGTCCAGGTAAGCATTGAGGTTCTTTTCGGCGCTTGCGTAGTTTGCGGGTCCCAGAACGTTGCGGAGGTATGTTTTCGCAGCATCTTTGCTGTCACTAACACCCATGCTAGGTTGATGTTTATTTCCCGGAACCCATAGACCTCCTAAGGAATACGCCGTCGTGCCCCCAAAATACTTTGACTTTTCGAGGACGAGAACTTTCAGCCCAGATCTAGCTGCAACGACAGCTGTGGTAAGACCAGCGGCGCCAGAACCCAGGACAATGACATCGTAATGGCGACTAGCAGGATCCCTCTGTAGACGATGCTCATTAAATTAGAAGACAGGGTGCTGGGACCTCGCAGAGAAGGCAGAAAAGAGCACATTTCAATGTGGACGAGTGTTGTATTAAAGACGCACCTGATCAAAACTATCCAACCTTTCTCGAGTGGTTTGCCAGAAGCAAAGGGAGCCTGCAACCTTTGTTCTCCGTATAGCAGCTGCTGCTGCTCCTGGAATACTCATGGCATAAAACACGAAAAGACTGGGTTATCGAACGAATGGATGGGTGTTGGATGGTTTTATGAAAATCTTTGGCTTTCTGCATCTTGTTGTGTTACAAGCTGTACATCTCGAGACTGAAGCCTGTGGAGTCCGTTCGGAGTATACTAGCCAGAGCTGCCCGAACCACAATACTGGAAACGGAGTGCTCCGTACATTAGATACCTTAGTTGAGGCTCGTACCTTGGGTATTGGTATTGGGATTGGGAGGCTCGAACAAGTCGGAGTCGGAGAGGAGGCTCAACCGGTCCGGCGCCAAACACCCTTGGATCAACAGTGTGGTGCAGTGTGCTGACCAACCTCCTCATCCTTAAAAGCCACGACTATATGACCTACCAATCTTGGTTGAGCAAATGCATTTCGATAGTTGCTGCGACGCTGCACATATTTCAATCCATCATCGAGCACTGGATATGAGGGATGGGGAAGGGGGAGAGGAAAGAGCAGAGGTTTCCATATGAGTATTAGTGGATTCTGTATCCGGACTAGTTACAGGGCAGCAATCTGATATCTGGGGAAGCTGCGACTGGCTGCGTGGGCAGTTGGGCACAACCTCTGATTTGACACGCGTTCTTTCCTCCTTTATGAGTACACTACGTGTGACTACTCCGTACATATGCGTAAGTCCATATTGGGCCTCCTCTTAATTTGTCAGTCCACAAGTGATAACCCCCATATTCAGTGAATCGGGAATCTCTGCAAATGGAATATAACATGCTTTTAATCAAATTAATCTATAAGCGGAATAATGGAAGAAATTCAACTTCCATGATCGACAGACTAATAATCCCTACCTTGGGCGCCTGGGCTACCTACTCCGTAGTCATGGCCAGACCGAGATCGAGGCTGACAACATCCGCGCTAAACTAAAAGTAAACTACTTTCCGGACAGTCATGGCCCACCCTAGCCATGTCACGCTATACCCAAACCGACTCTAGTTCTTCCCTCTGCCTCTCTTCCTCTCCTCAATCCCTCATCGTCTCCATCCACGGACCAGCAGATCCACGAAACTACGCCGATCTCAGCCTCCCGCCTGATTGGCGCCCTGACTCTCTGCCTTTGCATTTCCTGTACTATTGGAGATTGGGATTGAGATTGATTGTTCTGCTTGCTCATTACGCTTCACACCTCGCAACAACAGTTATGGCAATGCATCTCGTCTCGATTAACAGCCCTCGCCACCCATCTCCCTCTTGATTGCCGCTGTCTACGATCCCACCCCGTGCCTAGGTTCTCGATCCTCCAGGGCCAGACCCGCCGTCCCTTGTCCGTGAAGTCTTCCCTGCGGCCACCATCCGTCCCTGATCTCTGGATCTCTGGGTCCCTCCTCCACCTTCTTATCAATGCTCCTATTCCAATCGAGCCTTAGTGACTCCATCATCAACGGTCCGCCTGTTCTAGTCGCACACTAGGCCCAACCCAGAAGGCTGGGGGGGTTCTCTCGTACCCAGTTCCAACCTTGGAGCACGAGCTGCAATACTACAATATCATATATCCAGAGCCATGGCTTTTCCTGGCAGCACATATCATGCAGACTCAGACGCCGACGACGAGTACGAAAGGAGTGTCATGACTTCTCCAACCCAGCTGCACACAGATTCGGAAACCTCCTCTGAGCCTCATTCCAACGAGCATACTCCCACCACCTTTGACCATCCCGGCGAAGATCCAAACCTACCCAGAACAGTCATTACAGAATGGTCTCCAGAAGACTGCGCCCAATTTGTCACCAGTCTGAACCTGCGCCAGTATCGTGAGGCCTTCATTGGTATGTTTGCAGCCAGCCGATTAAGTCCAGGCTGTTTGAATGCTAACCCCATCCAGAACAGGGCATCGATGGCGAAGTGCTCATAGCCCTCAAGCACGATGAGTTGAAAGAGATGGGGATTGCCAGTGTCGGCCACAGACTCACCATATTGAAAAATGTCTATGAAATGAAGGTCCGGCAAGACATCCCGGTCGAACCTGATGATTATGTTCCTCCAAGTAAGACTGCACATCTTCTTGCCACACGGCCATTCTAACCCCTAGCCAGCCGCCGAAAGAAACCCTCAGTATGAGATGGCAAGCAAAGAAGACATTGCCAGAATAGCTAGAACCCTCATTCGATTAAGAGATGAACGAATTGCTCAGACTGAGGCTCAGTTGACCCGACTGGCCGATGACTACCGCAGACTACGACAAGAACTCCTCCCCGTCTTCAAAATGGCCAAAGAACGATCCGAACCTCTCCCTTATGCCCCCTATCATAATAATAACAGCAACATCATCAACTCGGAGGTCTATCAACAAGAACTATCCTCGCCAGCGATTCAAACACAACCCATACCTGAAAAGACCAGCCTCACCCGCACATTCTCCAAGAAACTGGGTCTGAGCTCGACACCAAAGACCAACTCTCCCACACATATCCCGAGCACTATTCACGAGGGTAGGGCTTTCACCACAGACCACTCCTCCCTTGATCCGTCGGCCGCCGCAAGTCTAGCTTCCAACACGCTAACAGCATCAATGTCAGGCGGCATGCTCCCCCATCCTTCACCCGGCGTTCCCTCACCTACCTCTCCTTTACCCTACCAACACCAACCTCTCGCCCCTCGCTCCTATCAACGAGACGTTAACAATGGACTTGCACGATACGACGCGACAGAAGACCTCCTCCGCGACCGCGACCCCCCCAACTCAGCCAAATCTGCTTCGGCAAAACTCAACCCATCAAATTCTATTATATCCAACGCATCGACCCTTGTACCTTCCCGAGAAATGTCAGCCTCAGTCCCACCTCAACTCACATCCTCTTCTGCGGCCAATAGTGCTTCTTCGGGAGCTCACACCCCGGCAGCAGGTGAAGCTCCCTCTGTGGAAATCTTCAAATCGTTTAGGGTGGGCTTGGAAGATCCTTGCCACAAAGTTCTGCCTGCTGCACTACGCAAGTATAATATACAAGCGGATTGGAGGCAGTATGCCTTGTACATTGTCTACGGCGACCAGGAGCGGTGTGTGGGGCTAGAGGAGAAGCCTCTTGCTCTATTTAAGGATCTCGACCGGGAGGGCAAGAAACCAATGTTCATGTTGAGGAAACTAGCCAATCCCATTGGAGATGTCCCAGGCTCCGGAGGCAAGCCATTGGGATCCGCAGGCGGTGGATTGGGGCCGTCTGGCGGCGGAGGGGGTCTCGGCGGTTCCAGCATTCTTAACGGGCGAGGAGGACTGGGCCGAGAACTCCCAGGAGGTGTTTTGTGATGGCCTGGAGCCTGGAGCCTTGAATCTGGAATCTGGAATGTTTGTCAAGACAGAGCGAGCATCTTTGGCACGATTCACCAGCAGAAGTACTTTTTTGGAATTTGGCCCTTTTGAGACTTTCAAGGTCCGCATGGCTTGCGATTTTGATTTGGAATAGTAGCGGTTATGAGAGAAAGCAAATTCGAGTTCCTTGTCACTCCTAATGAATTGTAAGCCAAGCAATTGTAGGTATAGAATCTGTATGAATACAACCGTGATCGAGAGGATGATTAGATACCTACTTGCATCCTGGATTGTTTCCTGGATTGTTGCCCAATACATAGAACTCCGCCATCTATCACCACAGACAGAGAAGGGACCGCCCGATCAATTCCCGTCCTCCTTTGGCGGCTATATCAAAACAGTTGGATCCACCAGATTTGGTATCCCATCTAGGACTTGTCCCGTTCCTCTTCCTGCCCAGGTCTCAATCACTATCATCATCCACCGGGACAACCACATCTTTAATCCTCTCCTTAAGCAACTCCACCGCCTGCTGAACCACCACCTCTGGAATCCTCACATCCGGCAACCCATCGGGTCCACCAGACCATTCCTTACTCACTGCGATCGCCTGATTCCCATTTACCGCAGCCGCCGCTGCAGCCGCCGCACTCGTCGGAGTAGATGTTCCATTCGCTTTTGATTTATCTTTACTGTCCTTGCCATCCTTTCCATCCTTGTCTTTGGATGTTTCCAACTGTCCGCCTTTCTGAGCACCGAGTTTCGCCCGTCGCATGACTTCAGTCATGAGTTCGGGGAATGTATCGCATGTGCCGTTCCGGAGAAGTTCGAGTGATAATGCACGCACACGGTCTGTCCAGCCGCTACGGGCTAGTTGGTCGGCGAGTAAGGTGCTCAGGTCGGCGACGCTGTTGGTGTTGCGCAGTTGGGCGATGAGGGCTTGTGATGTAGCCGGGGGGAGCGTCGTGGATGTGCTGGTTAGGGAGGTGGGGAGGGGGATTGTGATGGCGCTGTCGTTGGCCATTATGGTATGGTGTATGGTACGGTGTGGCCGTTGCCCGCGCGGGAGGGGAGGCTCCGTGGGCCGGTTGAGGAGAGGATGGACCCGGATAACGAGGTCAGGTAGGGTGTGATTTTCACGCTTGGGAAGTGTGTTCAGTCGTGAATTTTCGTCTCTGTCAACGCGGTATGTATGTAGGTAGTATTCGCGGGAGTTGGAGAGTTGTAGACAGGTCGGTAGGTATGGAGGTTGGTTTGTGGTGTACAATGCGGTCCAATGGAAACGGTAGCGACCAGCGACCAGCGCTGCTGTCACGCACCTCCGACTCCAAACTGTGATGCTCGAATTAAGAGCTGGCCTAAACAACGTGTCTTCTCTTCAGCTCTATTAACCTTCAGAGGTAGTGGCACAGGAGTTGTTTGTGGTGGTGGTGCTGGTGGTGTTGAGGGGCAGGTCACTATCGACGGAGACTGAATGCGAGATATTTTGTTGTTTGCAGTCGCCGGCGCGGAGCAACTTATCCGACCCCCGCGCTCTGCATTGATGTGAATGTGGGGGTTTGATGGTATAATGTGTGAACAACATCGACAAAGGAATCGCGTTTTTATTACAGGATTCGCTGTATACGATTGACAGTCTTATCGAGTTGGTAACGCTGGCCTGGCCGACTTGCGTTCACATAATTGCAATTGTTCGACGGTGACATATCTAGCCTGTCACAAATATCTCTAGTCTGATTTAAATATCCGACGTTGAATCGACACTCGAATGTCCTCACTCGGCTTCTTCACACCAGTCCCAGGTATCATGGTAGGTAATACCCAAGTCCCACCTACCGGACTAATGTCCCATAGAGCAATGATGGCCGATCCAACCGCCACAATCTCCTTCTCTGCAAAAACACGTCCCTTGCAGCTAGGCATTCCAATTCCCCATGGCCGAAGCCGTCCATATCGCGCGACGGTATTCCCGGTTTGAGGATCAGACTCTAGAAAGCGTGTAGGAACAAACTGATCTGGGTTTGCATACACAGATGGATCTCGTTGGTCCAGAGAGAGCGGCACAGTCACAAATGTCCCAGGCTGTAGCACGTATCGCTGTTGGCCATCATTGACCGTCACAGGACGTTCGACATGGCGGACAGACGTTGCCTCGTTGGCCATTCGGTAGGTCTCGAAAATGCATGACTTCAAAAGTGGACAGTCACGGTACAAGGCTGCATTATCCAGGGAGACAAGCTCAGGTGGCTTGGTCAGTGACAACTTGATATGTGGAGCTATCTCCTTTCGAATATCCTCCAGGAGGCCAGGAGTGGAATAGACATATGTCAAGAACCAGAAGATCATAGGTTGTAAATTAGCATTCTGCCCCCACAGGATCGCAAAATCTCCCTCTCCTTGTTCCTTAAAGGTCCAGCCAGTCCGATTGTAGATTTCACTTCTTTCCATTGCAGCAGGGCTGACGTCTGACATGTCGGCATCAAAATCGACGGGAAGTCCATGTACGTGCTGGTGAATACGCTGGTATAGAGACCCTAGCTCCCGCAACAGGCGTGACCTCGATTCCATTCCCTTCCTCACCGTCCGAAAGGGAGCCCAAGGCGGGACACCTATCAATAACAGTAAAAGCAAGTCATCATCTACCCTCCAAAGGTCATCAAGGAGGTTAGGATAGCGGTTCAAAAAGTCATGCCCATATAGTAGCGGAATGGCAATGTAGGCTCCAAAATCGCGAGTGAGTTTGAGCAAATCGGCTTCCACCACTCCAACCGTCTCGGCTGATTGTGGGGTGATGAGCTGCACATTAGCAGAAACCTCCCATGGCTTCATCCCGTGTGTGCTGTCGGCGAAAGAAACAAAATAGTGGGCTTTTTGGACCACTTGAGCCTGTTCGATGGCCGCAGCTGACAGCGTATCATTTAGAAACATGCGTTCAATCGGCTCGAGGAGCTTTCGCCATGTCTTGTGCCACTTGGTCATCATCTCAGGCGTGTTGGTTAGTCCGCCAACTCGGGTCATGATGGTTTGTTGAAAAGTGTCTGCGCTGAGGGTGGTTGGTGGCTGCGAGAGAAAGCGATCTGTTCCTTGTAGGCCGACAACGACCTGATGGATGGAAGTTATTCCGAGAAGAGGACCTCCATACCGGCTGATTGCGGTGCTAGGATTGTCAATATGGAGAACATTGGTTCAAAGCCGACGATGGATATCTCACTAGATTCGCCGAGCGGTGGCTGATTTAGTTATGACGGCAACCACAAGTCCCGTTTCGAGAATTGTCCAAGTAGGGAGCTCGTGAGACCGCCTTGATCTAGCGATCGCCTTGTAGAGGACGAGAGTCAGCACAAGGAGGGCTACTGTTTTGTAGGCGGTAGTTGAGTCCAGTCTTGGCCATATCTGGCGGTCAGCATCTTCTCCCGGAGTGATTTCACTCATAATAGAAGATGTGATTAGCGGTGTATATCTCGCTGAGATCTCAGAGTTGAACACATCTC
This sequence comes from Exophiala mesophila, assembly GCF_000836275.1. NCBI lineage: Eukaryota > Fungi > Ascomycota > Eurotiomycetes > Chaetothyriales > Herpotrichiellaceae > Exophiala > Exophiala mesophila. The sequence continues at coordinate 4,755,108 of NW_015622506.1, forward strand.
CAGTCGGTCATTAATCTCAACTGGCAACTCCAGGTATGATATTCTGGCGAGATAGTGGGCAAACCCCAGAATAATGCCTGTAGTTTCCGCCAAGACGAAGACGATGAGTGCTGACACAACAGGCTTTCCAAGGCAGTCAAGGCTAGTGACCACAGAGGGATAAACGAATAAGCAGAACCAGGGGATACTAGGTAGTCAGGGAAAGGATTGGATGCAGGTTGTCACCTTTGTCGCTCGAGTGGTTATCAGTCACGTGTGATTCATGATTTCATGGGAAGGTGCAATAATGTTCAAACCTAATCGAGATGTGCCTGCCTGTGGTGATTGATATGGCCCGAGGGGCCCCTCGGCCCCATGGCTGCATAAAGGACAAGGCATCATGCATTTTGGGACCTTCAAGTTGCACCAAATGTGATTAGTCGCATTGTTTTCTGTCTCGACTTACACCATTTGACATGTGATGATGTCTAGTATGACTGTTAGAATTTCTGTAAAGTTGTGTCAACCGACGTGTGGTACAAGGGCTAAGATACTACCTGAGTCAGCCTTGCCACCAAAATGTATTGTAGGACACTGCGTTGGGTTAGGTAGGTGTAAACTCAAGGCAAGTACTATCATTTGCTGATGTAGCAGGAACAACCTACTCCGTAATTGGTAGGAAGGCGTCATTGGACAGTACGTAGTAGTAAGTAGTACTGCAGAGTACTTAGACTTCAGTGTAGTCCGGATGTTTCTACGTCCTTCTTCCGGCCAGGCTGCAGAGGCGACGTGTTGCTACGGGTCCCGCCGAGTGCAAGAGCAACCCAGTCATGCAGCACCATCACAGCGTAAACTGCAGGTACGGCCCTCGGTCTCTAGGTCACTAAAGTATGCCCAGCAGGCAAGCACCTGGCAGCGTGGCAGGCACAGCACCGCCAGTGACTCCCAAACTTGCCAAGCCCATGACCTTCCTTTGGCTTCCCTGCGGCGACTGTGTTGGTAATGACAGCAACTAACCGTCCCTACATCACCGTGACTTGTCGACTTAAGCCATCTTCAAAGCTTCATCCACCTTTCTTTCCATCCCTCACCATCACCCTCTCTGCATCAGCTTTCTTGTTTGCGAGGATTCTCCTGTCAACCATCTCATCCTTTTCCTTGTTTGTTATCCTGCGATCTCTTCCTCAAGACAGATCTCGGTCTTGAACACAACTCGAAACCCGACAACCAACATCACTAAACAACAACCGATCTAATTCCACCCCAACCTTCAGTTGCCGACCTCTACACATTCAGATATCATCATGTCTGCGGCACCAGATCACCCTCATCCCAAGGGGAAAGTCAATCTACAGTAAGATCTCATCCTCCAAGACCACATCTTCAATGACTGATCATGTTCGATAGTGATGCCTCTGGCGCAGAGAAGAAAGAGGTACATTCCTCCTCGTACCCATCCACCGATCTGAACAGCACGCTGACCCCCGTACAGGAGCTAGATACATCAACTGCAATCTTGAAGAAAAAGAAGAAGCCCAATTCTCTGATGTAAGTTGATATCTCCGAGATAAGGCACTCTCCAGAACTGACAATGGCTTTGCAGTGTCACCGACGCCACCAATGATGACAACTCAATCATTGCCCTCTCCAACAACACCATGGAAACCCTCCAACTCTTCCGAGGAGATACAGTCTTGGTCAAGGGTAAAAAGCGCAAGGATACCGTCTTGATCGTCTTGGCCGACGATGATCTTGATGATGGCAGCGCACGCATCAACAGAGTCGTTAGACACAATTTGAGAGTCAAGCATGGCGATATCATCACCGTCCATCCTTGCACAGACATCAAATACGTAAGCCTCCTGTGGACCGTAACCCCACCAAACATCCATAACTAACACTCTTCTTCAGGCCAAGCGCATCGCCGTTCTTCCCATTGCAGACACTGTCGAAGGTCTCACTGGTTCCCTCTTCGACGTTTTCCTCGCCCCATACTTCCGAGAAGCCTACAGACCCGTCAAGCAAGGCGACCTCTTCACCGTCCGTGCGTCAATGCGACAAGTCGAGTTCAAGGTGGTCGAAGTCGATCCTCCAGAATATGGCATTGTGGCTCAAGATACAGTCATCCATTGCGAGGGTGACCCCATCCAGCGAGAAGATGAAGAGGGAAATCTCAATGAAGTTGGTTACGATGACATTGGTGGCTGCAGAAAACAAATGGCACAAATCCGAGAGTTGGTCGAGCTGCCCCTCCGACACCCTCAACTCTTCAAGTCTATTGGTATCAAACCTCCACGAGGTATCCTCATGTTTGGTCCCCCTGGTACCGGTAAGACCTTGATGGCGAGAGCAGTGGCCAACGAAACCGGTGCCTTCTTCTTCCTCATCAACGGTCCTGAGATCATGTCCAAGATGGCTGGTGAATCAGAGTCCAACCTGCGCAAGGCCTTTGAAGAGGCAGAAAAGAACTCGCCCGCCATCATCTTCATTGACGAAATTGATTCCATTGCACCCAAGCGAGAGAAGACCAATGGCGAGGTCGAACGAAGAGTCGTGTCACAACTCCTTACCCTCATGGACGGCATGAAGGCTCGTTCCAATGTCGTGGTCATGGCCGCCACTAACCGACCCAACTCGATCGACCCTGCCCTCCGACGATTCGGACGATTCGACCGAGAAGTTGATATTGGCATTCCCGACCCAACTGGCCGACTGGAAATTCTACAAATCCACACCAAGAACATGAAGCTTGGTGAGGATGTTGATCTCGAATCAATTGCCGCCGAGACCCACGGCTATGTTGGTTCCGACATTGCCTCGCTCTGCTCTGAGGCTGCAATGCAACAGATTCGTGAAAAGATGGATCTCATCGATCTCGACGAAGACACCATCGATGCCGAAGTTCTCGACTCCCTCGGTGTCACCATGGAGAATTTCCGTTTCGCCCTCGGCGTGTCCAACCCTTCAGCCCTCCGAGAAGTTGCCGTGGTCGAAGTTCCCAACGTTCGCTGGGACGACATCGGTGGTCTGGAAGGCGTCAAGCGCGAACTCATCGAATCCGTCCAGTATCCCGTCGACCATCCAGAGAAGTTCCTCAAGTTTGGTCTCTCGCCATCTCGAGGTGTCTTGTTCTATGGTCCTCCTGGTACTGGTAAGACTATGTTGGCTAAGGCCGTGGCCAATGAATGCGCAGCCAACTTTATCTCTGTCAAGGGCCCTGAACTTCTCAGCATGTGGTTCGGTGAGTCTGAAAGCAACATCCGAGATATTTTCGACAAGGCTCGTGCTGCCGCACCATGCGTGGTCTTCCTGGATGAGTTGGATTCAATTGCCAAATCTCGCGGTGGATCTAATGGAGATGCTGGCGGAGCATCAGACCGTGTCGTCAACCAGCTTCTCACCGAAATGGACGGCATGACTTCCAAGAAAAATGTCTTTGTTATTGGCGCCACCAACAGACCTGAACAACTTGACAACGCACTTTGCCGACCTGGTCGTCTCGACACTCTCGTCTACGTGCCTCTTCCAGATGAGGCTTCTCGAGCAAGCATTCTCCGAGCACAGCTCCGTAAGACACCCGTGGCCGACGATGTTGACATTGACTTCATTGCCAGCAAGACTCATGGTTTCTCCGGTGCTGATTTGGGCTTTGTGACCCAACGTGCTGTCAAGTTGGCCATCAAGCAGTCGATTGCTTACGATATTGAAAAGACAAAAGAGCGTGAAGCAGCTGGCGAGGATGCTATGGATGCGGACGACATTGACGATGACCCAGTGCCCGAGCTGACCAAGGCTCATTTCGAAGAGGCAATGCAACTCGCCCGTCGGTCAGTCAGTGATGTGGAGATCCGGAGGTACGAGGCATTTGCCCAGGCAATGAAGCAGAGTGGTGGCAGTGCCTTCTTCAAGTTCCCTCAGGCCGGAGAAAGTGCGGATGGAGCCAATGCCAATGGATTTGGCGATGCTGGCAACGACGATAGTCTGTACGACTAGATGGACTGTGCATGAGCGATTGGGCCAGGACAGTTTTCAAGTACCGTTATCACGCATATTGCATCCAGGTATGAGAACCTTGGACGGGACAGCAGTTGAGATTAGAGCGTGAGATTGCTTTAATCGGGTGGATTTGTATTCTACATAGAGTGAAAACCAACAGAATGCAGGCAAAATAGAATGCTTGAACAGTATGTATCGATTTGTCGCTCCTGTCTACCTGTAGTACTTTCGCTACGCATATTTTACCCAACGTACTCGTAGCTTGAAGTAGTGCCCAGAAGTGACTAATCTCGGGGCAGTCTGGTAAGTCCCTCCTAGGGGCCCTGGGGGCGAGGGGGTCTCGATGAGTGGATCGTGAAGCTAAGGGCTCCCTGAAGTCCTATGATGACCTCCTAATTCTTAGCTTCCGGGGATGCCGCAGCGCCGCTGAGAGAAATGAGAAGAGATGAGGTCGAGGCTGAAGGCACGTGCGCCCATCATCTCCCTCCACTTTCCTCAAGATCTGACATCTGCAACCTGCGACCAGCCTCACTTTTCTGCCTACTTCAACCATCCTCTGACTTGCACGCGACAACGTCAACCCACGTTCGTCAAGGTATCTATCATCTGTCCTGTTGGGTTTGCATCTTGTATCAGTATACATTGCACCAGCCATCATGGGCATATCCGCGCGGTTATTGCGCCTCGCGCGTCCGCAGGTAAGCAGATTTCCAAGGTCCAATTCTCTCTTCTCACACTCTACGTCGACTGCTTCCCTTCGCAATAGCTGACTCTGTGATCCTCCAGAAATTCCTGTATACCATGAACCTCTCTACCGGTGCCAGCCTCATCACCCTATCCTTGATCCTCAACAAACTCTCCGGCTTGTATGGCATCCTCGCCCTCATCACCGGCTACCACCTATCTCCCTTTCAACTTTCCATGTACACTTACAGCATATTGGCTCTGATCCTTACCGTTTATCTTGCTCCACATATCCGCAAGCAATCACCTCTACATTGTCTCGCTCTGGCCTGGTTCTATGTCCTTGATTCGATCATCAACGCTGCATTTACTGCCGCCTTTGCCGTGAGCTGGTTCCTGGTTCTCGCCCAGCACAATGCCGGGCAAGCAGAGAAGTCAGGCCCAGGAGCAGGAACCATCGACGACACAGCAGGATTCACCGACCCCAAACTCAACGTGAGCAGAGTCGAAGTCATCGCCACCCCCCAGCCTGGCTTGACCGGAGGACAAGATGCTGTTGCGGCCGCCGTGTCTGCGTCTGCCCCAGCTGGCACATCATCCAAGACTGGCACATCGGGCGTCAAGGGTGCCGTCCTATCATCAGAATCCATGAATTCAATCGGAGTCATCATCGCTCTTTGGACCATTCGTGCCTATTTCTGCCTCATCATGCTCGCTTTCGCCAGGATGGTGCTGAGACAATATATGGCTAACTCGGCCGTCAAGGGTTCAGCCACAAACTATGCATCTGCAAGCACCAACTCCAGCCTAGCCGAGAACCCTTTTTCAGAATCGAAGCCCGACGGAGAGGGTTGGAAGGGCAAGGCGGGTAGATTTATGGTCAGCATTGGACGAAGCTACTGGTTGGGTTCTGACGAAGATGATTCATGGATGTATGGGATGAAGTTCCGTAAGTCTGGCGAAGAGAGTGGCGTGTTGCTCAACAAGATTGGAAATGGCCCGACAGAGAGGGAGCGAAGGCGACGCAGTGGTACAGGCCCTCCTATTCCAGCGAGCACCGCTACGGCCAGCGCCAACAAACCTGACGGTGATGGTATGACGCTGCAGGTGCCTGAACGGGAAAATATCTAGACAGCGAGTGTGGAACGGAGTGAGTGTCTTATCTCACATTTATGAATGCCATTCTGGGGTATCTGAGGTTCTGGGCAGGCGTTCAAGTTCGCGGAACGGGATGGGATTGAACACCTTGGACGATTTTACGTCGGCTTCTATTAATTCTGTCAAGAAGCCCTGTCATCACTCTACAGCATACTACGGCGCATTCAGGATAGTGACAGCATGCAGAGGTAGGCTCTGTTGGACTAAACACTTATGATACATGTACACATCAATCATGGTATATCCTAAAGTATAAGTCATCTACACTCGTGCTACTCTGTTGACCTGTACTGGTGTTTTGTTCTCTTATGAAGATCCATTTCAAGGAACGTGGATCGACTTTCATTCCTGCCTCTAAACAAAATAATACAACTCATGTCAGACGATAGAAATGTGCATATCCTCCCCTGTCGCCTACGTTCCCCCCCGCGTTGGACAATTCAGTCAGACGTCAGAATTCCTCTATCAAAATCCTTCGCCAAGCCACCAACTTCCAGACTCGCTCTTCGTCTCTCATTCTGCTCACATCGGATTGTATTCTTCCTCGCAGCCCATCTACTGTGTGGGTGGAAGTGTGGACGATATCAGGACCTTAACGTGTCACCGACTTCTCTGCTTCACACCGACCATACCGCCAGGAGCTTCTTTCCCCTTTTCTCTTTCTCCAAATTGACCACTATCCCCATGTCTGCCAGCAAACATCCCAAGATTGCCGTTTCAGCGCCTGGCAAGGTCCTTTTCGCTGGCGGATTCCTCGTTCTTGACCGTCTTCATACCGGCCTGGTCTTTGGTCTTGATGCTAGGATCCATGTCTGCGTCGAGAGGTGGGAGGACTGCCAACTAGAATTGGGCAAAGAAGGTAGTGGTTTGGCTACGAGTCAGAGTCACTCTCAGTCTTATGTCCAAGTGACATCGCCACAGTTTCGAGACGCCAGGTGGGCTTATCGTGTTTCTGAAAACATACCACGATTGAATCAGGGCGAATCGCCACATGAGGGCGGACATGTCTCGGTCGATGTGTCCCAGATTATCGAGTCGAACTCACCCTTTACGACCACATCGAACAAATTCGTCGAAACGACACTACGCTATGCTCTGACATATCTCTCTCACCGTCGCCGTGCTGACACGGAGTCGAGCTCTCCATCACAACCGACATTCGAAAACCTCAAAATCACTATTCTCGCCGACGACGACTACTACTCGCAATCCGCAGGTTCGTCAAAGCCGCAAGATTCCAACACAGAATTCTCCGACTTTGGAGTCACTTTATCACAAGCTCACAAGACTGGACTTGGGTCATCCGCTGCACTAGTTACAGCTCTCGCAGGTGCATTATTGGCATTTCACTCGTCCAACACCTCAATACCAACAGCGCTTGACCTCACCCGTCTTCATAATCTGGCTCAAGCTGCCCACTGTGCGGCGCAAGGCAAGATTGGGTCTGGATTCGACGTGGCGGCGGCCGTGTATGGATCATGCCTTTATCGACGATTCAGCCCGTCAATCCTCGAGGCGATAGGCGAGGCACCCAGCGCCGACTTCAGCGAACGACTACACCTCTGCGTCGACGACCTGAACTTGGAGGGCAACAAGACATGGGATGTCGAAGTCAAGAGTGGAGCTGTTCAAGTCCCCTCGAGCCTGATGCTAGTCATGTGCGACGTGGACTGCGGATCCGAAACACCTGGAATGGTGCGCAAAGTCCTCAAATGGCGCAGTGATAACCCTGACGAAGCTGGTGTCCTGTGGACGGCTCTCCAGTTGGGTCAAGAGGATCTCTGTGTGGAACTGGCACGTATTGCGGAAAGGGAGGGTCTTGTTGACCCGGAGGAGGTGAAGGCGAATGCTGCTGCGGATGCCAACGTCGAACAACAACTTAGTCGCAAATTCCAACCCCTCGCAGACATCATCTCTACGATCCGAAGCCTGGTTCGTGAAATGTCAACCAAATCAGCTGTGCCTATCGAGCCACCTGTAATTACCGAACTGCTGGATTTCTGCACCAGTCTTCCGGGAGTTGTTGGCGGCGTCGCACCAGGCGCTGGTGGATATGATGCCGTCGCTCTTCTGGTACGCAACGACCCGGACGTTGTCAAACATATTCAAAACAAATTGGAAGGCTGGAAGACTAGCAGTGGTCAGAGTACCACCTCCGGTAGTGGGGACGTGGGTGATGACGTTGCGACAATTGGCAGAGTCAGACTACTCGGTGTCAAGCAGGAGAAAGAGGGTGTTAGATTGGAGGAGACTGATAGATATCATGGATGGACGTGAGATTCGTATTTGTTACACCTGGTGTCATTTTGGCGTGCATACCATCTGATCCAAGGTACATATCTATTTAGCTTGTGTTCGCAAGCAAGCAGGCAAGCAAGTAAATGAGCGATTCACTTGAGAAGTATGATTTGGTTTTATTCATGAAATGGAATCCATTATCAACAAGGGTTCCGAGTCTCGAGTATATTTATCGGTCATATTGGCTCTTGCCATCCACGTGCACCCGATTCTCTTTGTCTTATGGTATGCTCATGTCTCCCTGATAAATGATCTATGGCCATCCATCCACACTTTGACGGTCGACACCCGTGGATAGACTTCACCAGGTACTTCACCAACGCTGACTCATGTTCGTAGATCATCTACCACATGTATTATTCTCACCATGCCCACCACTCAACAATTAGAAGTGTACGACCTCGGGCAAAGTGGACATTTTGACCATGTTTTGCCTCCCTGGCTTGGCCGATTACGAGGGCTAAGCGAACTAGTCCGGGATGGAAGCGGATATGGATCCTTTTGAATTCCTTCTTTGGCTTGGAGATGTGTTGGTTGATCATTCATGTCTACTTCTCCAGTGTGTCAGAGTGTCAGTCGTATAGGGGTGGATGTCTGGCTTTCAAAGCTGAAGACAAAGTTTAAGGGAACGCGTGGTCTGGTCTGATGTGGGCTGATATTTGATTACTACAGATATTGCATATGCGTATGCGTATATCATGCCTACCTACCTAGGTACATACCTATTTGTTCGGTGCTGATTCCTCGGTTCAGACGGATAAATGTTATGCATCTTGGGCCAAGATGCCTATGCCTATCGACTTCCGGGCGGTGGAGGCATTTGAAGGTTGTTCATGGCGTTGCGGTTCGCCTCTGTGGAGAAGCAGTGGTTAAACCTCTTGGAGTGCTTGGCGAGTGTTTTATACCGTGCACTGTGGCTTTTCGTTCACTGGAAACTCACTTGCTTCGGACGTCTACAATGCCTATAATCGCCACCTAGTGCAGCTAAAGTGTAGGTAACCGATTTAGGGTCATATCGCCTAGAAGATTTGACCCTCGGGCCATCTACCTTAGGTAAGAAACTTAGAACCGCCATTTCGGCGTCTGTAGTTGAGTCCGCGCAGCCGAGAAAAAGACTAACACACATGTGAATAAAAAGAGAAAAGAGCAAAGAAGATGGATGAGGAAACACTCACCCATTGTATGAAATGGGCGAATAAATGAATGATTGTTCACTTCAATCTATGAGTACTTGGGTACAGTAAGCATCATTCAAATTAGCCGTCTCCAGTTTTATGTTCTCTAGTGTTGGGCAACCACAGACATAACAATAAAGACTTGCGTATAGGCCTCGGTAGACGCAGGAAATGTGCGTAGATTCTCCCATGCATCCCCGATCAATTCCATTTCCCTTCCCTACCTACTCCATCCTTCGCCGGGCCCAAGTGGCCCATCCCAACACTTACTGTACTTGGCCATCCCCACGGGCCAGCTTGAACCTGATTCTTTGGCTGTAACTGGGCTGGACTGGCAGCTCAAGTACCGTTAAAGTGGCTCTAGCCTCTATCTCGTGTCCCCAGGCCCGGGTTTTAGAGAGACTTCAGTTCTCCGATTCCATTCCACTGATTCCATCTCCATCTGCTACTCTCTCGCTTTGCCACGATTCTCACTGGCAGTTCACGACAGACACGAGGCACTTACTCGTCCTGTTCTTTTGCTGGACTATATACACAGCCACCTTCTCTATCTCTATCTTTATCTTGGCTATTTGTTTCTGTGGTTGACATCCATCTTCACAGACAGCCATTAACCACTGTACACTTCACGGCGTCGTCACCACCGCCAACACCAACATCATCAGCACCTCCACCTCCACCTCCACCTCCACCAACCGACCCTCCGGGCTCTTTCGGTTATAGGATTTAGAGGAAACCAGCGTGCTCATCATCCGCTAGACCTCTCAGAATCTTCCACGACACTGCATCTGTCGCACCCATCATCCAGTGCCCTGTTATTGCCATTACAATTGCAATTCCATCTGCACTGCACCCGCACATCCAGCAACACCTGCGCCGCCTGCGCCTGCACCTACTGCACCTGCTGCACCTGCACTTACCCAGTTTCTGTGCTTCATCCTCCCTCTCAACTCACACTTGATCTTCCAACCATCCAAATCATATTGTCTCTCCCATCACAAATCTGATTATTATTTCATCATCATCTCGGTTATCCTCGATCCATTTCGTCCCTCATTTGATTCCGCCCCCAATCCATCTATAACATCCACCGTCAGTCTGCGGTGACAGAGTCTCCTATGATGGCTGGCACGACAGACAACACTACCACCACCTCTACTGACATGGAACCCTCCTCCATCTCATCATCCACTCCTCCGACCCTTCAACAACCTGCTTCCCTCCCTCCTCTCGAAATGTCAAGTCTTCCTTCCAGCTCACCTTTGAATCCAAGCCAACCTCCTTTAACCCAAACCAACACCGTCACCACCACCACATCAGTCCACTCCTCTGAACATCCCCCGGGCCCTCAAAGGACAGACACTCATACTGCCATAGACCAATCTCTGAATCCTCAACCTCCTCCACCTGCTTCCCTTCCCACCGCTACTCGTACCTTTTCCACCGCCATTGGCCCATCCTCGGACTCCCCCGTTGTTCCTGCAAAAGACCCCCAAGTCTCGGGCCCTGTTTTACTTATCACTTTGCTCTTAACCTCGGGAGCTCGACATCCCTTTAAATTAGACAGCAAGTACCTGGCCAAACGGAACGTTGAGTTGCCTGAGGGTGACCCTTTCAACTTGAGCGTTTATAAACTCAAAGAGCTCATTCTGCGCGAGTGGAGAGACGAGTGGGAAGCAAAGCCCAGTAGTCCCAATTATATTAGGTTGATCAGTTTTGGCAAGTTGTTGGATGACAAGGCCGCGTTGAAGGGTATGTTGCATTCGTCGTGTTCCATTCCATCTCTCTAACCTCTCTTTAGATTACAAGTTCAGCTTCGATTCCCCCAACGTCCTACACATGACCATCAAGCCCCAAGATTTTATCGAAGATGAGGATGCCAAGGGTGCTAAATCTTCCTTTGGCAATCAACAAGAAACCGAAAGCCGAAGTCCAGGCTGTCGGTGTGTCATCATGTGATGAACACCTTCAGTCTTGTCTTTTGATCCACTCTTTTTACGTCGCCTTTTTCTGTTGGACCGGCGCCGTTGAAAAGTCGCCGAGGAACAGTAGCACGTTCCATTCCATTCCACTGTCTCGACACGTACGAGACTCCATCTTGACCGGCGTGGCGTTGGCAGGCGAATTCTTGACATCTTCTCTTGGGATTTTTGGCCTTTGGCTTGTTGGTGGTGACATGGTGACATGATAAACCGGGTGTCTACGCATGGATTGCCATTTGTTGAGCGTCAGTGTTTGAGCTCCTCACGGTGTAGAGGAGCCCATTCCTTGAAAGAGGAGGGGGTTTAAGCCGCTGTCGAGTATTGTATTGTACAGACGTCTTGTTTATGAATCCGGTCCAGGAGTCTTTCTGCTCCAGGCTACGGAACGGGATGTGGGCTTGATCTGGCGGCACAAAGACGACAAGGACATGGTTTGGGGTCAGAATGGTCCGGGAGTAAGCAAGACCTACATTGTTTTCTCTCCCACAAGAGCCCTCGGGAGTACATATTTTGGAACATGAGAATGACATACAGGATGTTTATTATTGATAAGTTGGCTGTGGCTGTGGATTGTAGATGGCAGTAGGAGGTGTGCGATCTTGTGTTCGGAGGTTGAGCATGCACCATGATCGTGTCCTGTGATAACCATGAGTAGGTCACCTTCGACTCATCCATTATCTCACTGGATCCTAGAAGGTGGTTTCATCAATCTACGATTACGGATGGTACATATCGAATGGTCTGTTATACACCAAATGCGACGACCTCAGGAGGAGATGGATACCAGTCTGGGCTGACACTGTTTCCTTCCTTGATCGACGCAACGACAACCAACCAGTGACGCCAGCCATGCACGGAGAAGACGCAAGCAAGAGAACTCCCTCCCCCAACATCAAAACCTCACGATCAAGACTCTCATCAAGATCCTTATGATAATTTCACCACTTCCCCATCCCAACTTTCCTCTCCATCTCCTCCGTCCAACCCACACCCTGTCCATCTCCACCTTGATTCAACCCCATCTTCAAACCATCCTGCCCAGCATAAACATCCTCCCAATCCATCGCGGTATCACGACCAGTCAAAATATCATCATGTAGACGTGACGGCGCACCCAAAACCGAAGGTCGGAATGAATCCGCATCTCTGACCATCTTCAATTCCATACCTCGACGCAACGGTTCAGCTAGACCGAAGTTTCGGCGCATCAGGTTCATTTGTGTGCGTTCTTGTGTGCGTGTCCAGTTCTGGAGGCGGGATTCGAGAGGGTGGCTTGATGTGATGGTGGTGGTTGCTTCGTGAGTATGCGCGGCACGGAGTGTGTCATGTAGACCGGGGGCGGAGGGGGCACCGAGGTTGGTTGAGGGTGTTGATGATGAGGTGGTGGTGGTGGTGGAGGTTAATTTGGAGGTTGTGGTATTGCTGGTGCTGGAGGGGTGGGATGCGGATGGGGCGATGCGGAGGGACTGGAAGATGGGAAGGATGTCAGTTAGGCATCTTATAAAGCTGATGTCGCTGATAGGCAGGGAGAGGTCATTGTGTGAACCGTGGAGGAAAGGCTTACCATCTTGACTGAGGGATTGAAAGGTGTATGAAGAGACAAGCTGTGGATTCAATGATTTGTTCCTGACCCGAGCAGAATGCGTGTGTAGCTGACTAGCGGAGATAGGGTGGTGAGAATCGAAGGTAGACAAGAGAGGTTCTGAGAGTCGAGAGAAGGAAGTCTATTGCGGTGGGAAGAGATGACAACGATGGGATGGGTTGACGATGTTAGGTTGTCTATCGCAGTCTCTCATTCAGGCACAGAATGCAGTCGCGTCGACAGCATAAAATGATACAGTGGTTCACCGTATATCATTCAGCGGAGTATACAGGCCAAGAGTTGGAGTTCGCCTTGGATTCTACCCAGTTAAATACTCCGTACACCTACAATCAATCCTTAATTCGTCACGACCCATACCTTCCAATCGAGTTAAAAGAGACAAACAAGTACAAGTAGAAGATTGCTATTCTAAGTATTGACACCAGATACCATATAGTCGTGTCGTTTAGTTTAGTCTTGTGATATCCTACCACCTCACCAGTAGGATAATAGTATCCCACATCTTCCACACACATGGACTTCCCTTATCAGCACCCGAAATACCTCTCCTCAACCCACCTCTGCTCATAATCCTCCACCACCTTCGCAGCCACAACTTTAATCTTGGGAAACACCGTCATCAACCTCTTCAAACCACGCCGACCGGCAATACACGTTACAAAAACGATCCTCTTCTCACAAACACCATGATCGACCAAGACCTTGACTGCCATCAACGCCGCCCCACCACTAGACATCTGTGGATCGAGCAGCATGACAGTTTGATGCTGGGCAATATCAGGAAATAACTTCAGATAATGTAGTTCCGGTTCTCCAGTGCGCAGGTTTGACTGGATTAATAACCGACCCGTCAGACAATCGGGAATAGTGCGTTTCAATCCCGTTTCCATACAACTGCCGCCTCGTAGAACGACGACTGCAGAAACCGTGCCAGCGGATTTTAACCCGTTGTATTTATGGCCTTGAGGCGTGGTGATTTCGGTTTGGAGATAGTTATGACAGTCGAGGGCCTTCTCGATCAATAGAGCCGTGAGGCGGTCGAAGTAGAAGATGAAATCAACCTGTGAAGTAGCTGGGTTTCGAAGAATGGTGGCAATGGCGGTGATTTGAGGTTTTGAACTATCATCGTCGTCGTTAGCGATGATGATAGCATTATCCGAAAGTGTAAAATCATTCTCGTCGTCCAGCTGACGACCCAATTTCTCCAACTCGGCGTTATGTCGAATGGATTTTTTCTTGAGTGTTTGTCGGATCTGGTTGACAATCATCTCAATGGCCATAGTGTTCATCATTCCACGGGGCACAATCAAATCAGCCACTTCGCGCTGCGGATCGACGTATCGCTGGAACACTGGCTTCACGTAGCGAAACCACTGTTTGATCGTCCCCTCAATGGTTCGTCCTCGTTCACGCACATCACGCACAATTCGTCGTGATAGACATACATCCGGATCAGCCTCGACGAAGATCTTCATATCCAGTAAATCCAGCACGCGAGGATCATTCAGTGCAAGGATTCCCTCTAGAATAATCACATGCGGCGAATAAAGCGACATGGTCTTCTCGAGCCGCTGATGTTGTTGGAAGGAATAGACCGGTATATCGGTTCGTTTCCCTTGTTTAAGCTCCTGCAGTTTCTCCACCAAGAGATCAAAGTCGATTGATTCCGGCGAGTCCAGGTCCCATTCGTTCTGGTGCGCCAGCGCGTTTTGTTCCGGGGTTAGTGATTTGTAGAATGAATCGATCGAGAGGATGATCACCCATGGTAGATTGAGAGATTGAACGATTTCAACTGCTAGACTTGTCTTGCCGGACCCAGATGATCCAGCAATACCGACAATGCTGAGGTCGGCCCATGGCGGTGAGTAGTATGCTTTTTGTCTGGTTGAGCCATTCCCCGTGGGTTCAGTTAGTGACAGGTCACTGATTCGGGGATCTTTTTGAATTGTAGTCGCCATGGTTCAATGACAGTGACTGATGATATAGATAGTGTGAATCTCCCAATTACTGATGCGTCATAAGATGGGGAGAGGTTCGAGTACACAATCTGGAATAGGTGTACATGTGCGTTTGTCGTTGGGACTCGAGCTCCTGTAGTCGCGTGACAAACACCTCCCAAGTGACCTCGACCACCTCAGTCCGTACCTTTATATCCTGCAATGATAGGCCGGGAAATGTCAATAATCGGTCGAGCAATCAGGAAAGACAATACAAATGCCTGTATTGGGTTTTGGAGAGGTCAACTTGACCTGGTCGGTATCATTCAATGTTTGGTTACTGGCGAGGGGCGATATACGGAGTGCGTCTTATCAAAAGAGGCTCCACGCTAAAACTTCGGCAGTTTGAGGCTCAATGCAACATCGTTTACTCAGTCGATCTTCCATATTATCTTTTGATTTTGTGTATTAATACTCGAAATTTTGATATATACCGAGTAGTTCGCCTTGATATCATATCACTTCCAGATTAACAGTTATCTGGTCTTATGCCAGATCTTATGCACACGTTCACAGAGATGGTACAACTTGCTGAGACTATTGCCAGATCGGCATTTATATTCATATTCATATTCATAATTAGCTGGGTGAGACCATCTAGACACTTGTATATTCTCTATACATCTCTCCTGTTTAGTCTGTCATATTTCTATTACAGCCCCGGACCATTGTATCGCCACTCATTGGCAGGGAGTGCCATACCTTTGACCATCTGTCTTCGCGGACTCCTCAAAAGAGGAGATTGATGAGGTCCACGAGTCACGATCCCAGCATTCCAGTGGGAGCTTGGACGGCCGAACCTCGAGATAACGTGGCGAGAATCCGATGACAACTCTGTATCAGCATGGAAGCCAGAGTCATCTGATGCCAGAACCCTCGACAAGGAAGTACCAGTCGATCTGGAATTGTGCTCCTGAAACATCCAATTGCTGGTATAATCCCTACAACGAAGGCCATCAGCAGGACCTCGTGAAGGCGCAGCTGTTTCTTCTGAGATCATTTCGCTTCCAGTATATTCGGAAGTTTGGCTATCAATGGCCGCAAGGTTCCTGCCACCCCAGTTAGTCTCCCAAAATGTCAACATTGCATATAGCTTGATCAAACTGTGGAAGTATCCGAATGCGATGCAGGCCGGCAAGTAGATCAAGTCTAGAGGGTTGCGGAGGAAGTAGGGAATGATCTTGACTAACTTGGAGGCAAAGATCCAACATACTAGAGTGGTAAGAGTTGTCGAGTCGTAGAAGGTGGTCAAGGTTAGCGCATACAGCATTGCGGCGTCGTAGAACAAGGCGAAATTGATCATGCCACTAATGTACACTGCATATACGCACCAAGGTTGAGCAGTCCACACTGTGCGGTCAGTTAGCAGAGATGCCAAATTGGATCGGAATGTCGTACGTGCCCAGCGCAATGCTTGCGACATGAACTTGGGATATGTGCCTAGAGTGGTCTCGATCAGTGAGTCTGCGGTATATTGAATCTTGATCTGCCACCCATGTCGCACCAACCATCGAGTGATGAAGTTGTCATCGTCCGGATTTAGCGGTCCAAACAGACCAAAGAAGAAGCGCTCGTTAGTGAAGCTCTCGATAAAGGCTGGATCTTGCAGGATCTGGCTGCGGTAAGCACAGGTCCGGCCGGAGATGACAAACACACCCCCATCCACGGCATTGCTGGCTCGGATCTCAAAGTTGTGGCGTTCCAGGTAGAGGGCCCCGATGATGTTCCAGAATGAGCGAGCACCAAATCCGTGTGGTTCGCGCACGACCCTCTTGTTAGTTCCCACCCCTCCAACTCGAGGGTTCTCAAAGGGTGCCAGAATGGACGGGAGAAATCGAATGCTAGGCCAGAAGACATGGTCATCAACCAGAACAGTAACGTCTGTCTTGATGCAACCGAGGACGTGGGCCACTTGTCTTCGCTTGTTGGCCACCTTGGTCGCCGTTACTCTAATATGTGTCTCAGGAAAGTGTTGACGAATCGGCTGAACAATTTCTTCTGTCAGGTTCATCAACTCTTTGCCTACTGTGACGATTAGAATCTCCGCGGGTTGGTTCTGCAAAACGCTCAGAAGACATTTTAGAAAATCTTGATTCTTCGGGTCAATGGTAGGGATCACCACTGTGACGTCCTGACGCTTCACAGTCGGTGTTTCGGGGACTGGGCTGGCCTGATATAGCCAAAAAGAGATGATATGAACAATCAAACGGAGATATCGGAAGGCGAAGAGTGAGGTAAACAGTAGATTTTGAGGACTTACTAGACTGGCCCAATTTGCGGTCATCTCGATATCTTGCTTGTGCTCCATCTTTACTATGAAACTCGATGTTGATTTAAAATGACCGGGTAATGAGTGTCTGTTGTATTCCCTTGTGAATAAGAGGGCCGGGTTGACGAATGATCGCAATGTAATTGATCAAATGGAAGGCACCAAGTCCAAGGGACTCCAGGGATTTGTTTTATTCATGAGTTCAACCTGCTGAACAAAAGGAAGTGGGTTGGCCTCGATGGGACATTATTTTTGTCCATCATTGTTCTCGATATGGGTTCTCAGAACAAAGTGAACAATGACAACGCCCTCGAAACGAAGCTGAAAATAGCACAAGACAAAGACTGCTGTGTAGTTAGCGAGAAACAAAGTATCTCTCAAACCTGAAACAGGCACATGTCCTCCAAGACACGAGCCTCGGGGGATAGGTGGGTCAAAAGGCTCAGCACACTGATATCGTTTCAATGATAATGTATATGTATGGGTGGATATGTTGTAAAGAAACTACCGCCATATATCTGTAAAAAGCAAACAGTTCGCTATGCATGAGGCTCTCAACGGCGCTGTACAGTTGTTGCCAAACACCAATAATCATTCAAATGTCATAGAAACGTTGCCTTTCTTCTGACCAAAGTCATCGTAGTCATCGTCTGCCCAAGCATTATGATTGAGGTCCAGTGCCGCAAAGGACGGCGTAACGCTGTTTCCAGAATTCGGTATTGGACGATCCCAAGCATAAGGGGGTGTTTCTGTTGCGTGCGAATTGAGATCGGGGCGTGGATTATAAGGTGTAGTCCAAGAATCAAGCTTCGGTGAATGACTTTGAGGCAAGGGGCTGGCTTTCGTGGCTGTGCTGGCTCCCTGTGTTTCTGTGTAGTCTTTCGAGAATCGGGAGTTGGGAATAGGGGATGCGTTGAGAGATCGCTGCGGAGTATGCCTTGGAGATGATTCTGGCGTGAAATGAGGCGTGCGTTGCGGGCTGTATGCTCTACTTATTGGCCTCAGAGATGATGCTCTGGCCGGGGGAGCAAATCCGACTTCTATTTCATCTGGACGAGGTGGTAAGTTCATCCTTGCCAATTCGTCCGCCTTGATATCAGATGGAAGGCGTAAGTACTCGACATGCTTTTCGCCATCAGAGTACGAGGTGATTTGCATCGGAGGTAGCGTGCTGTTCAGCTCTCGGACTTCGATCATCTCGCTCTCAAGTTCTTTTCGAATAGCGTCAATGTCGAACAGGACATTTGGGCCTTCGCCATTGGAACTGTCTGGAGCCGTGAGACTGGTTGATCTCCGGTGACCGTTCTCTTTGCTGTTGTACGTCTCCCACCCTTGCTTCTCTGCGAGCTTGCCTCGCTTGAACAACCCAAATCGTCGTTTTTCCGGCTTCTCCTCAGCTTGTTTACGTGCCGCGTCAATCTCCTTGATCAGTTCTCGTTGTCGTTCGGCATGATTGTCTGGGTCAGGGTCTTCGATTTCCGTGAACTCGTCGCTTTCAACCTCCCAACCAACTTCTCGCATCAATCGAGGCATGGCCGCACGGTACGCCATGTGGCCGTTAACAAACTTGCTCACATCAAGGTTCTCAATGCCAGGAATGCCTTCGACTGGAGCAAGTCCAGCGACACGCATGATGCCTCCCGACGTTGCCCGAAACAAATAGCCCAAGATCCAGTCATTTGAAGCGTAGCCGTTGAGAAAACGACCGGAAACCACGGATCGGGCTCGTAGGTACTCGTCCTTTTTGTAGACGACTGGAGTGCCAAATAGATAGACATTTTGGATCAAACCATACTTTCCTCGAGCGGACAACTCTTTCAACGCCGCAAAAATGACTCGAGAGCCCAATGAGAAACCCACTAGAGTGATAGGTCTTTGGCCCAGATGTCGATCGGCAAGAGAATCCGCCAGGATTAGACCCGCCGCGTTCGCACGATCCAAAGATACGCTCCAGGGGTTGTCAATCAGGTAGGCTAACTTAGTCAAGATGATGGGAATCTGAATGGAGGCCATGAGAGCAACGAGGAGGGTACTGCCCAGGACTTGTTGAACCGTCTGCGTCAATGCCTCTGTGGCAAGAATATTAATGGTCTCACCCATGGACCGAAGCATTTCCGGCTCCCAAAGTAAGGAATAGATGTCACCCATGATTGGGTCCACTGTACTATAAGGTAAACGAACATCATCAACCTTGCCGTTCATCCAGCCGGCGACGGTCAGAATCAAGTTGAGGCGTTTGTTGTTGTGAAGGGGTCGATATTCAAATGTCTGAACGTGCCCAGTGCGGCGATCGGAGGCTCGAACTGCAATGGTACCTCCTGCGAGAGTAGCACCAGAGGTGATCAAAGCTGCACCACCGACGCCACCAAGAAAGCCTGCCGTCCCGCCTACACCGATGGTCGTGAAGCCAGCTGCCAAACCGGCCCCGATGACGGGTGCAAGAAGGCCAGCTGATAGGCCGATGACGAGGCCTCCACCGACTGTTGCAAGCCCCATCACCATATACTTTCTCTTTAGGCCAAGTTTCCTTCTTCGCTCCATGTTGTCTGTCTCGTCCCAATTCTCCTTTACTTCTTCTTCTTGCATCTCCAAGGAGTCAATCACGCGCTTCTCGAAACGACAGATTTGGATCCAGCTGATTCCAAGGGTCGAGCCGACCCTTTCTAGTAAACGCCTCGAGCGAGCATCGTAAACGCTGTCAGAAATTAATGTTAGAAACAGATCGCATAGAACGGTCCATCTAATGTCCAATTCAATTTGACTGCTGCTGGGCATGTCTGCTGGACCGTGGACCTCGGGGACCTCTTCACCGTCTTTGACTTCTTTCAAAGAATCCGTGGTCTTTGAAGACACGAGTGAAGCCCTGGAATCTCTGAAGTTGCCGGAATTCCGGGTTCGGTCTACAGTCTGCTTGGATGCCATAGGATTGACAATCTTAGCATTGTGCATCAGGGGAGCGCTCAAGTCTGATGGCTGGACACCATGATTGGCGAGCTGTTCGATCATGATCTGTTCGTCTGGACTGATGTCCATATGGGCGTAGAGTCGGACCATCATTGTCTGACCCCATTTGTCCATGTCTTCTAAGGCCTTTCCAATCTCTTTTCGGGCGCCTCTGGTTTTCTCCATGTCTCCAAGGGCTTGAAACATCTTATGAATCGTCAAGCGGACGACGCCGACATAGGCTATCCGTTGCCCTTCGGTCAATAGGTCTTTTGTGGCTTCCAACTGGGTTAAAGCATCTCGCTGCTCGGCTTCCTCGTCAATATCTCCAAGGTGGTCAGGGTTGGCGGTATCAGCCTTGGGTCCACTGCGGAATAAGTAGTCTGTGTCGTCGTCTAGACTAGTGACTGATTTGGCATCTTCATCTAGTTGAACTCTGGTGTATCCTTTTCCGGCGCCTCCCAAATTGGCGTAAGGATTCGATTCCTCTTTTTCCTCTTTGGTGCCTTTGGCTACAAGCCGACCACGGTCATCGTAGATGTCAAACTCGTCAATGGCTGGCATGGACTGCCATTGGACCTCCTCTTCCTCATCATCTGAATCATCTTTGGTAACGGCTTTTTGGTGGGACCATTGAGACACAGTAGGACCAACGGATTTTGGTTCACGTTTTGTGATTGGGGATTCTGGTGATAGATCGGTGTCATTTCGCGCGGCTGAATCGGTTTTGACTGCCCCGGATTCTGGCGCAGGGTTGGAGACATCGGCACTGTCAGCGGGAGGGTTTTTGGATTCGTCTGATGGGCTCTTGTGGGAAATGGACTCAGGGGGAGGCTCCGTCTTCGGGTCTGGATGGGACAATTGTTCTCCAATCATCTCACCTGGTGGTGGCGCGGGATCCGACTGGATTTGACCATTGTCTGATTTCGGGGTCGAGTCCTTGTCCAGAGTCGGTTCCTTTCCCGCCGAAGTATTAATGTCCAGGGCATTCTGCTTGGGCTGTGGTGCACCTGCAGTATCTACGCTTCCGGCTGTCGCCTCGGCATCATGGAAAAGAGCGTCATCGTCCTCGCTGTCGCTCGAATCGGGAGGAGGTGGTCGGCGGTTGGGTGCGGGCCTTTTTGGAAGCCCAAAATCGTCGAGTTCATCAGGTTGATTTGTTATGGCAGCTCGATCAGCGGAAGATGAAGGTTGTACAGGGATGCTGCTGCTCATAGTGGATTACATGTGAGGACGATCGGCATTAGAGGCAGTCTCTAATGCGAAATCGCAGCGTTAGGCAACGAGAGTGTTCCGCGAGCGGTCTGATTAGAGGTGTAGAGGCCGGTACATGGGTTCGAATCACCAACGGAAGAGGGTGGGGGTTTTCTTGAGACTTGGGCTATCAAGGAGACTCCTGACTTGAGAGTTGACACCTTGTTCGGGGAAATGTTAAGCACAGCCAACAATGTGGACGGGTGAATGTGTCAGGTTTCGATTCTCATTGTCAACAGGGGACAAACAATCAATCATCCACAATTGCATTCCGACCGAGGCGATAACATGATCCGCCCTATTTCACCTTGGCAGTCTTATGGTCGGCCGTATGAAACTTGGCAAATTACACGATCACGTGCTACAATTGAGACCTGTTTGCTACAAACTGCAACGGCCGTTGAGGTAGACATGACTACAGCCATGTATGTACCGGTAACGCGTAAAAGGAGCCATGCTAGGTCATATCAAACAGGTCAATTGAATCATAAACCGGTGCTCGTGCTGAGGGAGCCTCGAGGACTGTGTTGGAACAAGGAACGAGGAAATGGCAGGGAAGCGAAACGCCGAGATCTTCTCACAAATCGATGGTGGTAACAGATAATGTGCAAATGACTGCAACCACTGCTTGGTTTCTTTGCAAGGCTCCTGTGCACCCACCATACCGAGACCTGTCGTTCGCGGCGTATGGCCCCGACTCAATTTCCCCATCTTCCACAGGATGCTCGCTGAGATATTTATGAAATGAAACCTGTAAACCGTAGGTAGGTGGTAGATAGTGTGACATTTCCTTCGACAGTATAGTTTCTGTGGAGAGGGTTTCTGTTGTACATGAAATCAGGGCTTCTTCATAATCTTTGGCTGCTTGTCGCATCATAATTTGTGCTGCCAATGCAATTGCGCCTCTTGTATGCAGGTTGAGTGGAGATTGAAAGTTGGTGTCCCCATCGTTCTCGCATCTTCATTTCTTTTCAGTACCGTTGATGATCGCTTCGAGATCCGAGAAGTCGCCATTGTCCATTTTAGCCCACACTGCTTCCACCCGCTTCCTGCGTTCCAAGCCCGTTTCGCGGTTCTTCTTGCTCTTCTTCTGCCTCTCTCCTGAAAGACACCGGTTGACCTCGCGCTTGATCTCATTGCAGCCACCGACGGCTTTGTAGAGGAATCCGCGGGCGTGGCATTCGTCTAGGGCGTTCATAATCTCTTCACACCCTACGCAACGTTAGCATTAGTGTCTGTCCATCTCTTGAGCATTGCGTCAACACTTGGGAAGTTGGTAGTCATGGCGCCAGAGGCTGGGGCGTTTTCCGCAATTAATCTGCGCATAGGATTGGATTGTCACCTACCGACATTGTCCTTTGTATGTAAATGGGAATGCATTTTGGTGGAGACTCGTCTCCAGTAGAGATCGTGAGGCTCAAGCCACGCCCACATAGATCTATTGAGTGGCAGATCTCGAAAGATGGCGAATTGAAACGAATGGCGGAACACTACTATCCAGAAACTGTGAGACAAAAGGTTCGTCGGTAGCTAGATATATCAGGTCACTTTACTGGCCGGAGATCAAAGTCCAGACCCGAGTGGCGGACGACGGTAGGGCGACGGAAGTGGGTGTAATACTTTGCCGTATAAGTTGACACTCGTGACATGCTTGAACTGGCGGAGTGCACAGCGCTGGAGCGCACGCTCTACCACCCACGAAATGAAGCAATGCATCAAACATGTTTCATGATCTTTGTTCTCTCTTAGGGACCACTCATCAACCAAATGATGTGCACTTAGAATGATCATTTCACCATAAGGCCTGCAATACCAGGTAGTATAATAGGCGCCCAATTTGGCTATCTCAAAACCCAACGTTGTCTGAGATAGCGATAAATGTGACGTAGAACTCACTGGCTAGGGTGAGATGTTGATAAAAAAAAATCATAGTACATCATGATGAGTTGCTATCTTGACTCTCAAATCCCATCCATCGTCTATAACATGCAAGGCTTCATGCATCTTGATAATCCTGGTAGTAATGAAATAAAGAGCGGAGCACTCCAGTCCTTTGGAGGATTTCTTCCAACTTTGGCTCATCAAATAGCTCCATTGTCGAACCCTGGAGTTTACCGGTTTGTTCTCGCTTTTTTGTTCTATATGAATTACTCCAATCTCCTTGTAAGAACACTACAACTTTGCACCAGCAACCAGGAAACTAGCCCCTCGCCTTATACATTGGCTGGCTTCCTTCACCATACCCTCGACAATCTGAGAGGCTGGCTTGATATCGTCGATGACGGCAGCCACTTGACCCATTAGGAATGGTCGGTCGGCATCCTCATTACCATCCTCCATATCTTTCGTGTAAGGAACGATGCCGGCCTCGGTTAGTTCTTTAATTTTCGCTGGCTGTCGTTCCCATGCCTTAATGTATTCATTTGCCTTAACCCTCATCGGTCTACCACTGACGACTAAAGTCGTGACCGTGTCCTCAAATGTTGCAGTGACGACCTCCGTCTTGTGTATCTCGCTGGCGCCGCTCTCAACGGAAGCCAGAAATCGAGTGCCTACCCACACTCCCGCGGCTCCCTGCATTAGGGCGCTGGCAAGAGACCGACCGTCTCTGATTCCTCCTGCTGCAACTACTAAAGGAACCTGTCCCGTCATGGGGGAGCGGAAGTCTCTCACGACGTCACAGACCGCCGGGATCAAGATCGAGGTTGCAATTGATCCTGTATGGCCGCCACCCTCCGCTCCTTGAGCACAGATGAGGTCGACACCGGCATCCAAGGCATACTTGGCATGTTTTGGTGCGCCGACCATATTCATAATCAATATCTTAGATGCATGGAGCCGTTCGATAATATGCGGAGGAGGGATGCCCACAGCTGAAACGAAAAGCTTTGCGCCGTTGCGAATGACCACATCAATTAACTCGTCTAACTTCCCCTTGGTGTAATCATAGTTGGTCTTCCGAGCCCCTCCGCCGATTTTAGGAAGAGCCAAGTCCACCCCGAAGGGAAGGGTTTTGTCAGTCAAGTGTGCCTTGAGCTCGTTGATGATCTCTTGGAGCTGTTGAGGCGAATAGTTGAGTCCCCCAATGACGCCCAAGCCTCCAGCATTAGAGACTGCCGCAGCTAATGCGCCCGAGGAGGCCCTCGCCATTCCTAGATATCACTCAGCCAATCCTCATTTCGGAAATCGAATCAGATTCATACCGGCCAGAATAATCGGGTGTTTAATCCCCAATAACTCCGTCAGGGGTGTCTGAATGCTCGAATTGGAAGCCATGGTTCCAGTCCTTCGTGATAGACAGTCAGCCACCAGCGGATTTTGGTTTGTTGTAGCGCATACCATTGCTGCATATAGTGACGGCCTTATACCATTTCTCCCAACCAAGGAAAATGGCATTTGGCATGCGAGCGGCGGAATAGTTGCCGGAGACCGGACCCGGAGGGATACAATCGATGATCCGCGGCCGTGGAGCCGGTATCGCATACAATGCGAGATTCTTACACTATTGCTAGTTTGAGTTGCATCGCGACTGTGATTGCGATATATTCTCAATCTACTGCATCAAGCCGTCCCATGTGAACACTAGATCGTTGATTGAAAAGGACCAACATAAGGTTGGAGGCTTAGCAGCGGCAAGTTGTTCAAGACGTACTGTACTTATGGCATTCATACACATGTGGGAAGATTAAGTCATCCAATTTGCTTGCCCTAGAGGACTTGTCTAGAACACAAAAACCCGGTCTGTGGCTTTGTACGTTGCGCCAGTGGTCTTTAACCCCAGCTCTCCTGCGTACTTTTTTGTCGCAGCAATCATTCCTGGAGGTCCACACAGCATGAGTTGAGAGTCTGGAGCAGCAGTTCCAAGTTTCTCCATCATCAAATCCTTCGTGACGAATCCCTGGTGCTGCTTCCAGCCCTGCGGAGGGTGCAACAACACATATGACATGCGGAATTTGTCTGCATACATCGCCGCCCAATGCTCTAGTTGATCTCGAAGAAGGATGTCTTCCTCGTTGTTGTTGGCATATATCAAACTGATAGTTGTCTTGTCCAAAGGGTCTTCGCAAATGGCTCGAATGAGTTGGTACATTGGCGCGATGCCTGTGCCTCCGGCGATCATTCCGATATGTTTGCAAAGACCAGCATGGTATCTCATGCGGCCCATGGGACCACGAAACTCCAGTCGATCGCCAACTTGCAATGAAGCCAGGTGTTTCGTCAACTTCCCATGTTCGTAAACCTTGACTATCAATTCAATCACACCCTTGTCCTTGTCGTTCGAGATAGGAGTGTAAGACCGGACGACCGATTCGCCATCAATATCGGCGCGAACTGACACATGCTGTCCGGTTGGCAGGCCCAGGCTGTCTGATGAGTTCGGAAGTGCGAACTCCAAACTCAGCACGTTGGAGGACAGTTCCGTTCTCTTTGATAGTGGGAAGCTTCGGTAGGTATGAGAATCAAGGATGGTACTGCTGGTTGACATTGGTTGTTTCCCAACGGCCACCCTTTGAGACGCCTTTTGCCTCGAAGGGTACTTCTTTACATTGTGACTTGCGTTGAGTGTCGAGCCCAAAGCTCCACCCAATACTGCTGATACAATAGAGAATGTCGCTGCTGAGGCCAGGACCCCATGCCAGAAGCCACCACTGGGAGCTGAGAGTCGGACTCGATATGCCTGGCCCACAAGGCGAGGGCTGCCATGGTACATAAGGACGCAAGCCAAACCCCACCAGACCGCCTGTTTCGTGATGGCTTTCAGCCATTGAACTGCCGGTGTCTTTGTCAAGACTGCGACAGTCTCGACCTGCGTGTAGGTAGGCCGATAGAATGTTGCTGCCTCGCGTTGTTCCTGGAGCATTGGTCCAATGTCAGTATAAGTGCTTCTCCGGAAAGCTATAGAGTTTGATCGCATCGTGAATGCAGAATCGTCCAACCCACCTCGAGTGATAGCTCGCCGACGGAAAGAGATTCCATCGCTGCCCATGCCCGCTCAGAATGTCCAACATCTTCAAATGCATCGGTTGCATCCTTGCCTGCGTACTCGACGAGGATTTCGGCCCCGCCCGGATGTTCCTCCAAGTAGGTGGTAATATCATAAACTAGAAATTCAGCCTCTTGCAAGTTGAAAATTTGTAGATTAAAGATGGATCGCGCTCGTGTAAGCACAAGAGCACTGTAGTAGCAACATACCTTTATTATGAATTACCATCCATAAATCATCTGGGGAATTATGGGCTCTCACATCCTTGAGAGAGTAATTTGACGACATGCTTCCAGAGTTTCTTGATACTAGAAGCGCGATCGTTTACGATGCCACTGTGTATCTATCATGATCAAAAAGACTCTTCACCTCATGTAACTTTTGACTGATAAACAACCCCCCAGAACAGGCTGCCAGAGGTCGCCACAAATATTCCATGTCATGCCCGAAAACTAAAATTCATTCCAAAATGATGGCGGAGGAATGACCCTCGGAGCATATGTTTCAGTGTCGCTTGTGGCGACCCCCGGCTTCAGAACCCGAGGGTTTTCCCCCGAGGAGAATACCCGACCACAGGTGACAATTGATCTTCTCCACCGACTATGGCATTTTGAACTGTTTGTGTAAACCCCAAAACAAGATATTCTAGGGCACGTCAGTTCATTCCAAGATGTTGTCGCCCTAAAACCGTGAAGAGCCACATCAATATGCAGCAGAGAGTGAACATTCAATTTTACCTTGTAGGCCCTGAGCCTCGAAAATGTCGGAATCTTGATATTCAGTTGAACGACGACATCAAGAATGTGAAGAAAACAGTTGGTCAGGAGTTCCACGTGGTGGACCCAAGTGGTAAGAGTTGTACTATTCTATCAAATCCAGCTGATGTATAACTTCGTCAGGTATTGGATTCCAAACCGAGGAGCAGCCGATCAACACGGTTGCACACATGCTTCAAGCAGCTGTGCCTATCGGAATCACTGTTGATGGCAATGCCATCAGAGATGCCCCCGGACCAGTTGGGCTTCCTTTTGTCGGGAATTTCTATGAGATCTTTCCTGATCACTTGGGTAACCACGCACGGCTCTTCAGCAAATATGGATCTGTCATCAAGACCAATACGATGGGCAAGATTACCTACCACACAAACGATCCCATCGTCACAGGCCATGTATTTAGCGAGTCTGTCTACTTCACCAAGAAGATCACCTCGGATCATCCATTGTGGGGCATCAAAGACAACTCTGCCATCTTTGTGGGCGATACCGAAACACACAGCTGGCTCCTTGCCCATAAGTTCCTCCCTCCATGCCTGAGTCCAAAGGCCATCCGACATTATACACCTTTGATGCAGACGGCCGTTCGTTCATCTCTACCCGTGTTCGATGCGATGGATGAAGCGAACGAGAGCTGGAACGTGTACCAGTACATGCTCAAACTGTCGTCACAAACAATCGGGAAATTCTGCCTCGGCCTCGACTTCCACCATTTCGATAGCCGAGACGCTCCACTCGATCCCATTGTGGCTGATATCTCAGCCATGCTGGTTTTGAACAAAAGAGTGACTAGTCGTGGCGATTGGTACGGAGCTCTTCCATTTGGAGACCCGAAGAAACTCAAGAATGTGAGATTCCGCATCTATTCAAGACTTCAAGCCGCGATGGATGCTGTCGAGCAAAAGGACACGACAGATCTCCCGCTCAGCGACGCAGCTCTGAAAGCTACTTGCGTCGTCGACTATCTCAAACGAGCGGTTGATGAGTCTGGGGAGAAGCTTCCGGAAGACCTGTTCCTTGGAAACATTGTGATCATGACTGCTGCTGGATTTACAACAACTTCTTCACTGTTGGCGTGGATGATATACTCAGTGGTGACATACAAGGGCCAGCAAGAACGCTTGTTGCAAGAGTTGGTTGACTTCAACATCAGTAATGACATTGAATGGACTCCAGAGCTCACAAACTCGCTCAAATACCTTGATAAGTTTGTCAAAGAGACTCAGCGCCTTCACAACCCGTCTTTCCAACCTGGACGTACTACCAAAACGGACGTGATCGTCCCTGGGGGATATCATCTTCCCTCAAACGCCGTCATTGTCCCCGCACTATACGCCATCCACACCAATCCGGACTTCTGGGACAACCCGCAACGGTTTAACCCGGACAGGTGGGACACGCCTGAAGTGAAGCAACGCCATCGGTGTGCATATGTACCGTTCGCCGCGGGCCCGCGAGGCTGCATCGGATTCAATTTCGCGCTGCAAGAGGTCAAGATCCTTTTCGCAGAGCTGATCTACCGCTATGAGTTTACAGCTGAGTCACAGACTGCCATTGAGTATGACCCGGATTTCCAACTCATTCGGCCTATGAATATCTACGTACGCTCTCGGAAACGTGTCTCCTGGCCAGCGAGAACAGTCTGACGTTCATGCAAGGTCAAAGGTTCAACTACAAGTGTGGAATATGCATTATCGGCATTGGCGAAAAAGATTCAAACGAGCGGGTGTGGTTCTTACTCCTTAGCAGTACAGGTTAAATGAAAGATGTTCCAACTCCGATTACTTGGCTAAAAGTCATATTTGGGAAACGATCACCTAGTGGACCGCTACTTTAGACATGAGGTCCATGCTTGGAATGCCATGACGTACAACCAGTAGCGAGTGACTGACAGTTTTGGATCTTACGAATCAATTTGATCATCTATCTCCTCAATCTTGTTCTGCTGGCTAGTTGACTCCTCGAAACCGAAAACTGTCCTTAAAAGTCGACCGTCCCATTTCCATTCACACCACCAGCATACATGCCAAAGATACTGTCGTGGTTGAGAAGCTCGTGAAACATTGCCCAGTCCATGTCGTCTGACCATACGCTACAATGACTTGGAGATGGTAACTTTTCGATATCAATTGGCGTTGGATCGGCGGTCACTGCTTCATGGTCTTGAGAGAATGAATGGATCTTAGTCGCTCTCTCAGGAGAATTGATCACCAAGTTTGGCCCCTGTGCTGACTGCGTTTGGCACATGACACCCGGATTCAAGTCATCAAATATTTCCAAGTTGGAATCGACGGACAGGTCGTGCTCTGGATATCGGGTTTGAGACTGGAGGTCCAACTCTGGCTGCGCCATGGAATCAGGTAGATTCTCGGGGGCGCACTGGTTGGGAGTTTCCTCAGTGAGACTCGGATCAAAATTAAGGGTATTCGCAAACACCTGTAGTAGCTCCAATGACTTTGCAGCCGATAGACGTGCCTCGGCGGCTGCTCGTAAGGCCCGCCACAGAATATTGATATACTGATTCTGCGCGCCACCTCTGACTTGCGCCTTTGCAAGGTTAGACGATGTCCTCAGCCTGTGTTCGAGTAGAAGCACAATCGACGCTCGGAAAATATGGTTGTAAACCATATCGTTGCAGCGGTGAGCGAAACCATCCTCCCAGTTGTGTTTCTTCGCAACCCTCAGCATGATCTTGGCCGTCAGCTTGGAAATTTCCACACTCTTCTTGAGACAAGCATTTCGAAGGGCGTGGTTGAGATTACTGTTGGTGAAGTGTCGGAAAAGAGCTAGACGAGCTTGTTGTGCAATGAAGATGATCTTCAAAATCGAAGGTTCGATGCTTCCGTCGGCTTCGTCATTACCCAAGTCGTGGGGATACTTGTACCAACACGCAAGCAGCTGTGTGTCGATCTTCATCATCGCTTCGACATCGTGTCCTTCATTCCCCGGAATGGCGTCGAGTTGGATGATGGGATCGAGAAGAGAGACGACCGATATGCTCGTCTGGAAGAAATGCAGCGACTGAGGCGCCGTCACCCCCTTCTCATCCACCTTTCCGGGAAGATCCACATCACAATCCTCGTCCAAGAGCAGTACCGGCCGTCCAAATGCTAGAGCTACTATTCGGTCTACCATATAGGCTCCCCAGAACAATCGATTCCGTGACTCAATCTCAACGTTGAAGAGTTGGTGCGGCGATGGCCGTTTATGGAGCCCGAGGTCTTGCACAATGCGTGAGGTCGTCCCCGCCATGACCCAGCATGGGCTCGGTAGGGACGCCCCAAGGAGATAGATGCTCATCAGCAGAGTGATGATGGCATCGTCTAAAGTGTAAGTCGATTTGATGAGCCTTTGGAATCGTCGTGCGGATTCAAAGAATGTCCAGCCTTTCTTCATCTGCTGGCCGCTGTCATGGCCGAGTTCCACGACGTCTGACAATTGCGATCCGACGGCGAACACCATCATGAGAATACAAAAGTCAGCCGCCATTTGACTTTCCTCATAATGCAACGGGGATCTTGTATAAATGCGTTGAAACTTGATAAGTATGGTGGGCCAATATAGCATCGGGGTGTGTGCTTGGACGTGTTGGGCATACACCTCGATCAATTTCGCACCCAGATGCTGAGACGGCAGCTGAGACCGCAGTTCGGCCGCCAAATTGGATTTGGGCTGCGTATCAGCCAGGTGCGATTGTGCGGTATCTGCAGAAGAGCGCCATAGATTGCCGGGGGATGGCACTTCGTAGCCCAATTGCTGGACATACTCACTAACTGAATCGAGGAACACAAATTCCGAAGTCGATCCATAGAAATGGTGCGTTTTGGTGCCGGTACCAGTAACATATGTCTGGAGGTTGAGATTGCCGTTAGCGGAACGACGGCGCTTCCTCGAGTCACACCTCTCAACCACTCCTACCGCAGAGCCGACCTGGGACTCGGCAGTCATCTGGCTGATTGATGTGTTTGAGATGGGAGATGACGGGCGTGGAGTCAGTATAGTTGGTCGGAAATATTCAACAGAGGCATCCATATCTGTCGGTTGTGGTATTGTAACAACAGCAGTCTGCTCAATTTGCTTGGAAAATTTCTCCACACTCTTTTCAAGCTCCTTAATGCGTCTGTCATGTACAGATTTTTAGCTCCATGCCAGGATCACACAGATTATTCTCCACTGCAGAGAGAGAGACGTACTTTAAGAGAATAGCATTCTGCTGTTTATCAGAAGGCTCAGACACCTCGCATACGATACCAGCTGCAACGCAGGAGGAACACTTTCCGTTGACAGAGATATCGCACTACCAGATTCATGAGTAATGGTCCAATCTCAATGATGATGGGCGACGGGATCTTCTGGCGACAGGGATGGACTTACCTTGGTTTTTCTTGCCCGGCATGCATTGCAAGCTCTGTTTTCCCTACGACGTCGAAACGGGCCCACAGGTCCGCTGGGTGATTTGTGGCGCATTTGCGGGGATGACTTATAGTGTTCGTCAGCTTCCTGGCATTCAATGTCCATCTGTATATGGAAATTCTATTCAAGCAACAAGCAACACTGGAAGAAGGGCGTGGGCGAAGGCCGTGTTCTGCTAGAGATCTCGTCTGCTGGACAAACACAGGGTGGATTGGGGAGAGGCAGTATTGCTATGGGGAACTCGAACTGTGGAGGGCGGGGGAAGCCAATTTCAACCTCGCCAAACCGGCGACTTTCCCCAATGACTCCCCACAAAGTCCAAGATGTCTAATTGGGATGGTGTTCATGATGATAGGCTAGCATGGTCTCCGTCTTCTGATCCTTCGGCAGGACTTGGAACATGATCCATACGATGGCCAGTGAAAATTTGCTTATCAAACGATCAACGACACGACTGCCATGGAAGTGGTGCCGGCACAGACTTGGCGTTTCGATCCCCGGCTCTCTGCGGCCATGCTGCTCTTACATATACCTCACTGACTGTATCTATTACTGTGTCATAGGGTTCTTCCTAGGTCTATTGTCTTACATGGGGCAAGAGAGAGGTTCACAATGTACCATTTAGATTCATCCCAGAGGTCAGCAGCCCTCAGAGAGATTGGGATGTTCAATACCCAGTCAGAAAGACTTAGTCACACCAATGCATAATTGACTATAGCAGGGCAAGTTAACTTTAGGCTACGGAGCCTTGATCCCTCTCGGCATATATTCCGCGGAGCCTTATCCGAGAGGCACAACCCCTCAGCCTGATCCCATTCTGTGGGGAAACCAAGGTAACAATACCTCGGGGGTGTTGACGGTAATCGTGGAAGCTGGATCAACCATTCCGACTCTGATTTCCGGAAGACATAACGCATACATATAGTTTAATTTCGATTTGACGCAGTGACTGAGATATGAAGATACTGATACTTGCAGGAGAACCCATTGGCTTTTGAGACCAAATACCATTGAAGATGTGCGCCTCTTCGCGACCAGACGAGCGACTTGCGCTTTGGCGCCATCCGGACCCTGCCAGCACTCACTTGGAGAGATTCCGTAGATTTGTAAATCAACGCAGAGGGCTTTCGCTTGTGGTTCGTATTAGTTTCGCCCGAGCAGTCATCAAGACAATGTTGTACATTCCATACCCTGACTCTGTCTTAGACCTATCCCGACCTATACTCGTACTCCATCCAGAAGTACCCTCACTTCTGGGAAGATGTATTCGAATTCTCCGATTTCTTGTATTCGGGAAATTATGAAAGGGTATGTTGTTTCGAGACCGACCACGTTCTATAAGCTGATAGCTTTCTGGGCTATTGACCCTTCGACGCCAATCGACGCATCTCCGAAATGGTTTCCCGGTATCCAGATCAACTTGGCTGAAAATCTCCTTTTTGGACCTGGAAAAGAAGATTACAAGATCGCCGTCACAAGCATTCGAGAAGGGAACACCAGTATCGTTCACACCTCATGGAGTCAGCTCAGGCTACAAGTAGGCAAGATCGCATCCGCCCTGCGAGCCAGCCGCACCCAAAAAGGCGATCGAGTTGCAGTGATAGCGTCTAATAATCTCTATACTATGTCCGTCTTCCTCGCAACACTCTCGATAGGCGCAATATTTACGTCAACCTCTACCGATATGGGGAGCAAAGGAATTCTGGACCGACTGGCTCAGATCCGTCCTAGATTAGTCTTTATGGAAGACTTTGCCGTATATGGCGGCAAGATCACAGACCTCCGGCCCAAGGCGAATGAGATTGTCGAATTTCTCCAGAAAACAATCGAATTCGACAGTTTTATTATGATGCCCAGATTCGAGTTGTTGTCCGACGTATCAAACATACCTCACTGGTACGTCTTTCCCAGAATAAGCCTCCTGAACCAATCTTGCAGTCTGATATTGAACCTAGTCGCTCGTGGGAGAATTTCATGTCTATGGCTACCACCACCGAACTTATTTTTGAGCGTTCAGCGTTCGATCATCCGTGTTTGATACTGTATTCCTCTGGAACTACTGGCCAGCCAAAGTGCATTGTTCACGGTGCAGGTGGCATTATGATCTCCCAAAAGAAAGAACTGTTTTTACATTTTGAAATCGGTTTCGATTCGGCTCAGATGATCTTCACCACGGTAAGAACCTCAGGAGAAGATAATGTGTGATGTGTGATCCACGGAAAAACGCTCATTCTCGCAGACTAGCTGGGCTATGTACAACAAGTCTATCACGAGTCTTCTCAACGGTGCTCGCATTATCACTTATGATGGTAGTCCCTTTTATCCCGATCGAGCTGTGCTACTGAGGATATGTGAGGAGCAAAGGTTGGATGATCGCTAGTTTTCTTTGTCAAGACTAATGCTTCGGCAGATTAACACATCTGGGCATATCTCCCCGCTATCTGGACGAACTCCAGCGTCACAAAATCAGTCCACGCGAAACAGCAAGCCTTTCTAGTCTGAAAATGGTCAATGTCACTGGTGCAGCACTCCTCCCCGAGCAAGCCTGTTGGTTCTACAAGAAAGGATTTCCTCCATATGTCCACCTGGCAAACTCTGCTGGGAGTACAGATACCGCTTGTCAATTTGCTGCTCAAAACGCCTTTCTGCCGGTGTATCCCGGAGAACTACAGTCAGCCACTCTTGGCATGAAAATTGAAGTTTTCGAGCAGCGTGACTATCACGATGGAGATGCAGTAAAGGAAGGACAACCCGTTTCTAAAGGCCAGGCTGGAGAACTAGTGATAACAGCACCGTTCCCTACAATGCCTGTCATGTTCTGGGGCGAGGACGGAGCTCAGCGCTACCATTCTTCCTATTTTGCTGCCTTCAAAGGTATGACATGCAACACTGATTCTTTGCAGTTCCCAGTTCAGATCTGATTGTGCTATAGGTGTCTGGACACAAGGAGATTTTATCAAGATTCACGCAGATACTGGAGGTGTTGAATTCTTGGGACGTTCTGACGGGGTCCTCAATCCTTCTGGTATGTTGTCGATATTTTCCACTTAAGCCGGCCATTTAGTGATCATTATTACAGGAGTCAGATTTGGCTCAGCCGAAATATACAGTGTTCTGCAGAGTTTCCCTGAAGTTGCTGATTCTATATGTGTGGGCCAACGAAGGCGACAAGATTCAGACGAGAGCGTCTTCTTATTTGTTCTCATGCAGCCAGGCAATGAATTCAATACTAGGCTTGTGTCTGATATCAAAGCCCAAATCAGACAACGCCTTTCAGCCCGCCATGTACCGAAATATGTGTTTCAGTGCTGGGAAATCCCGGTAAGGCTCGTCCCTGAGGGTGGTCCCTATCCTACACCACATGCTAACCTAATACTAATTTTAGATGACCCTGACCAACAAAAAGATGGAGTTGCCTGTAAAGAAGATTATTTCAGGCAACTTCAACGTGTCGACGTCATCAATCGCTAATCCAGGGTGCTTGAGATTCTATGAGCAGTTTTGCAAGGTCGAGGATTTAGTTGCGTCGAGTCTTCGCCCAACAGGCCTACAGCCAAAACTCTGAGGCCGCAATATCTGCGCTGCACAAGCCATAGATGATTCGAGGATAAACAATATATCTTTTAGCTCATAAACATCTAGCTCTACTATACAGAGTCACACAGTCTGCGGCTGACAGAGGTTTGAAGCTATTAGTGTGAACTACAATCTGCTAGTTTCTTGTTTGACCTTGATCAGGGCTCTACCGTTAGAAAGAGCTTTTCTGCCGCCCTCTTTGATCACGGTGCAAAAGCGAACTTCCATGATTCTTTCTGCTGATTGCATATTTGCTGGATTCACGTAACCCAAGTTCCACATTTCCACAACAAGAGTTGCACCTGGGTATACGACGCTTGTGAATCTTGCTTGGAACTCACTCAATGCGTCCCCTTCAGTGGCAAAGGCGGATAGCACTACACGTGCAGTGATGTTCCATGTGCAAAGACCGTGGAGGATTGGGCGCTCAAATCCCGCTTTCCGTGCAACAGCCGGATCTGCGTGTAGGGGGTTATAGTCTCCGTTCAGCCTAAGAATTGGTGAGTCAGATCGAGCAGTTCAGCAGTTCTGGGAAGGTGTCATTGATTCAAGACGAAATGCAGGAAGCACTTACCGATAAAGGAGTGTCAATTCAGGTGGGGTTTCAATGACAACCACCTTGTCGGCTGATCGATTATGTGGAGGCGAGAATATGTGCCGACTGGGTCTTTTTGGGCCTCCCCATCCCCCTTGGCCAACTGCAAAGCTCGAGCGCAAGATACGGCAATAGATGTCAGACCCTTCGACAAGCAGAGCCTCTGTCTCGACAACAGTTCCACTGGATCCTTTGTCGTACATGCCAAGGACTCTTGTTTGCAATTCAAACGACCGCCCTACTGACGATATCGGCAAAGTCTTGAATATCTGAATATGACGTTCTCCATCAAGGACTCGCGTCGGGTCAATGACCCGCTCGACCTTGCCCGGGATTGGGGGTGGTTTCAGGACGTTTGAGTAATAGTCCACCACTGTGTTCGAGTTGCCTTTGAATTGCAGGATTACTGGATACGTTGGGAAAGCGGAAAAGCGAGGATGTTTCTCCTGTCGAAGAAGTCAGTTGTCCTGAGCGGAAACCACTGCCGAGGAAGTGGCACTTCATGGCTCGTCTGTTTGATGACTAGATCACAAATCTAACTTACATAGAGGTTTTGCAGCTCCTCCTCGCCGCATCCAATGCTCGCGGCAAATAAAATCAAGTCTCGCTCGTTCCAGCTGCATGGTTGATTTGGGTACTTGTGATCCCTAGCCGAAAGTGCCATTCTGTTTTTGTAGTAGACGACTTTGGCTGTATCCTAGTCGACTTATGGCGCCACAAAGATTCTCTCCTTAGGGAGTAAGCAAGTGTGACTTTAGGCAGAGGAGGTTCAATCACCACACTAATAGCCAGGTCACCAACAATAGGCCTGTTCTACAGGCTTTGGCAAGTGTCAATCCAGGTGGCTTGGAAGTACGGCCGGAGAAGGGATGCAGAGTCGGCCCGCGGATCCTTTACCGCGCGCCCTTTTCCATCAGTCCAAGGCAAGACTTGCATGTATGTGTGCATTGATGTTAACAAATCACATTCCAGTGGCCGACGGCATAGCACGCAACTCTGCTTACTCTCCATAACACAAAGACATATGAGATTAAACCGCGCGGAGAAGAAAGAGGCCTCTAAGAGAGAATTGCACCATGTAGGCATTGGACTTCAGCCAGCTCTCACTCCATTTTGCTCAGCACTCTCGCCACCATTCACAGGGTCTCTTGGCTGGCTTTTGATTCCACCACTTGGGTCAGTTGTGCCCGCCTGGGTGTCAAGATAGTAGCTAATATCACTCTTCCCATCAAACTCGATCGTGCTGAACCCATTTCCCAACCAACCCCATCGGTTCTTGCTCCAATACTCGATGTCGTAATCCTCAAAATTGGGCGTCTCCATAAGGTCGAAAAATGCAAGCCTACTGCCAGGCCACATGACGACCGGGCCGTCTTTCGTGCCTTGCTTGAACCAGCTGGTGCAAGGATCTGAGAATGCTGTGCGGCGCATGTACAACGCGGCATGTTCCATAAAATCCTCGACTGCACTTTCTTTGGGGCATAAGCGTCGAATGTGCTGCTTTCTCATCTTCTTGATAATTTGAGCCACGTAATTCGAACACAACGTAAGCAGCGGAAGTACCGAGCCTTGGGCGACAGGTCCGAATGGCCCAGTATACATGAAGTAATTTGGCATGTTGGCAGCAGCCACGGATATGTAACTGGCAGGGAGCTTCTCCCACTGTTGGGAGAGAACTTTACCATTGAGTCCAACAATTGGGAATCGTGGACGGAACGAAGTGTCAAACCCGGTCGCACAGATGATGACGTCCACCTCTACCTCTTCGCCATCACCAGAGATAAACCCTTTGGGAGTAATGCGGAGGATGTTGTCTGTATAGCACATTGTCTTCTCGGCAACCAGGGCTTCGAGATAACCATTGCCTGGTGTTGGCCGACGGCATCCTACATTGAAATCTTTAGGAATCATTTGATCAACTAGCCGAGGGTTGTGCCCTAGTTTCGTGGACATTTCCTGATAAGCAAACTATTCACGAGTCATTCATCACTTTCTGGTATGATTGTAAAAGGGTGAGAGAATCTTACTTTGTTGGCGTCATCAGACTCTTGGGTGTTTTTCAAAACGAATTTATACCTCTGATTCAGTTCCTGCTCGATTATTTTGCGGTAGACTCTGTACTTTTCCGGGTTCTGTTCCCATATCATTTTCTGCTCTTCTGAATCTGTCGCAGTTCTGTTAGGATCGTAACCTGTACTGCGTGTGCCGCACCAGAATCAAAAATTATACCAGAGGAGGTTACTCACATTCAAAATTTGCCCCGTTCTCGCCAGCATACTTCTGCGCGAAACCAGCTGTAATCCAGGTAGGTGTGCGTACCCAGGTATAAAGCTTTGACACGTCATTGTAGATCGAGGGTACTATCTGAACCCCAGAGCTACCAGATCCGATAACCGCAACGCGTCTACCTTTGAGGTCATATCCTTCGTCATAATTTGCACTGTGGAAGACTTTTCCTTGGAAGGACTCGAATCCCGGAATGGCGGGCCACTTCCAAGCACTGTGATGATTATAGTCAGCTTACAGGAATGCCCGATGGATTTTGTACAAAACCAACTTCAAAAAGCCTGTGCCGCTGACCAAAAGGTCAGTTTCTTCAGTCCACTCCGATACCTCGCCAGCGTGGGTTCGCGTAAGTTGGATCACCCATTTGGAGATATCGTCATTCCAAACCGCGCTCGTGACTGCGATACCGAGTTGAATGTATTTCATCATCCCTTCTTCCTCCACAATTGTTTTCAGATATTCCCATATCTGTTTTGCTCCGCTGTAGTAGCTTTTCCAGCGTGGATTTGGTCTCCAAGCAAACTGGTAGCTTGCGCTGGGAATATCGCAGGCGCACCCCGGGTATCGATTCTCATACCAAGTACCACCAACCTCTTGATTCTTCTCATAGCACACAACCTCAACGTCAAGGCCTTCAAAGGCGATGGGCACATGATGAAGGAAATCAATCCCTGCGGCTCCTGCACCAATCATTGTGACTCTAAATGGCTTATTTGGAGGAGGCTCATTGATCATATGGTCCGAAATAGAGTAGCCTCTGGCAGACGGAATACTCCATTCTGGGTGGTGCAAAGGACGAGACTTGGATGAGGGATGGACACCCGGTGTGTTGCTTCCAAGATTCGGGTGTTGTATTCCGTTGACGCAGTCGTCGTTCGAATGCTGTGTCTCACTCGAAGGAGACATGTTTGCACGTCCAAAATTCAAACTTGGGGGATCCTAACATGCCACACAGATCAGGATGATTATAACAAGGATTGAGTCTTACCGATAAGTCCAATGTAATGTGAATAAGGTCTACCGTAGTGACAGCTCCCGGACATCTTCCTGTGCTTCGCCTTCGGAGTGAGCGCCGAGGATCTCGGGCCGCTGATAATCCCACTGCAATGATACGGCGTCAAGTGATGTGAAGTGAATTGCGAGAATGCTATTTGACCAATTCCTGTCATGCAAGTCCTTCATGCTTGCTCACGCCACCGAGCAGAGTCGCAAGCTTCAGTCATTCGAGCCAATTTGAGGATCTCTTAATATTGAAGTCTTGAATTACTACGAAATTTGAGGCCTGGACATCAATCTTAGCAATCCAGTATGGCGAAGACTTCATCATATGTGATTGGAGTTGGTTTAACCAGATTCATCAAACCGAGAGGTCTTGTGGACTACCCGGAGCTTGGTTTTGAGGCCGGCATCAAAGCCATGGTAGATGCCGGCATCAACTATGACCAGGTGGATCAGGGAATCGCCTGCTACTGCTATGGTGACTCAACATGCGGACAGCGAGTCTTCTATCAATTTGGTATGCAATCACTCAAGGACGTGATTCAGTTTCGCTGCTAACAGTTCACAGGCATGACACAAATCCCTATTTATAATGTGAACAACAATTGCTCTACGGGTTCTACAGGTCTATTCATGGCATCTCAGCTCATCGGAGGCGGTCTAGCGAACTGCATCCTCATAGTTGGATTTGAGAAAATGGCAGCCGGGTCGCTCAAGTCTGCATACAGTGATCGAGCTCCGCCCAATGAGAAAACCGTCGAAATGATCAGAAAGACCCGTGGCTATGATGATCGAGTTCCTCGAGCCCCACAGACGTTTGGAAATGCTGGGCGTGAATATATGGAGAAGTTTGGAGCCACGCTGGAGGACTTTGCTGAGATTGCTCGAGTGAATCATCTACATTCGGCCAAAAACCCGTACAGTCAGTTTCAAGACGTATACACCCTGGAACAGATCATGCAGAGTCCCATGATCCACTCTCCCCTAACCAAGTTACAGTGGTACGTGTAATGCGAGTGACAAGAAAACAAATGCTGACGGCTTTTTTGTACTTCATAGTTGTCCGACTTCGGATGGAGCAGCTGCAGCAGTGGTGGTGTCACAGCAATTTCTTGACGCTCATCCAGATCTTAAATCCCAGGCAATTTTGATCGCAGGTTGTTCGTTAGCAACAGATTCTCCTAACCTATACTCAACATCTGCCATCGATCTGGTGGGGTTTCAGATGACCAAAAGAGCCTCCCAGCAAGCTATGGCGCAAGCCGGAATTACTCCGGAAGACGTCAAAATCTGCGAGCTTCATGATTGCTTTTCTGCCAATGAGATGATAACAATCGATGGACTTGGACTATGTGCGCCTGGTAAGGCCCACGAGTTTGTCCGCCAGGGAAATATCACCTACGGTGGAAAGGTTGTAATCAACCCCTCGGGAGGTCTCATCTCCAAAGGCCATCCTCTCGGGGCCACAGGTCTAGCTCAATGTGCAGAGTTGAACTGGCAACTTCGAGGCTGGGCGACCAACAGACTAGTTGAAGGAGCTTCAGTCGCCTTGCAACATAATCTTGGACTCGGCGGTGCTGCGGTTGTCACAGTCTATAAACGGTGGGATCATCAGGTCAACACTCTGGTTCCTCATGTGGAAACAGTGTCTCGGCTGGGGTACAATCCGGCCACAGAGGCGAGGCCAATTACGAACACGGATATTGAGAAAGCGAGGAGTCGTCGTAGTCATAGCACGTGGATGGAAGTGGTCGAACGAAAGATCTCTGCGGTGTTGTAGAGTGCTCTTTTGGAATATGCTCTCCATACATCAGTACCTTTCCTCGGAGAGATACCCTCGGCTGGCCTACCGAGACGTCAATTCTTTGAATATCAGGAAAAATGAACATAGCAGATTTTTTCCTCGCTCATCTTCAATCATACATGTCGTATTCGTAAGCTGTCCTATTGAGTTGCAGATAACACAACCATGCCTAAAGCAATTGTCATGTTGGAGACACCGGGGAAACCTGGTGAAAAATACTGGCCGTGAGTTGTCTACATGGGATTGAGTGAACTTATGGACCTGAGAAATATCATCTAGGCTGCAGACTATAGAAGTTCCCTTTCCAAAGCCAGCACAGGAAGAGGTCGTCGTCAAGATCTCGTGCGCATCACTGAACCATCGAGACCTTTTTGCCCGTCAGGGCTTATATCGCGGTGCTGCTGCCGGAGTGCCAATCATGGCCGATGGTGTAGGCGTTGTTGTGGCCTGTGGATCGGAAGAAATCCAGAAGCAATGGCAGGGTAAACGGGTTTTGTTGGCTCCAGCTAGGGGGTAAGGAACACGAGTCTCTGAACCTCAGAGTCCGTACGACTAATATCCGTGAGAACAGATGGGAGAATGACCTATCCGGTCCTGAGTCGGAATTTGCAATTCTGGGCGGTACAGCGAAATTGAAGAACGGATGCTGCCAGGAATACATTGCCGTTCCCTCATCTGAAATCGAACTTTGTCCAGCTCATCTTTCTGACCAAGAAGCAGCCGCGATTCCCTTGGCTGCACTCACGGCCTGGCGAGCAACGATTGTCAAAGCTGGAGTCCAAGAAGGTCACAATGTTTTAATCACTGGCATTGGTGGAGGTGTGGCGCTGTTCTGCCTCCAGTTTTCTCTGGCCCAGGGAGCGAATGTATTCGTATCATCAGGGTCAGAGGACAAAATTGCCAGAGCAAAAGCTCTTGGAGCCACTGGGGGTGTCAATTATAATAATCCACAATGGGATCAGCAGTTGAGAGCGATTCTGCCGTCAGAAAGATCATTCCTGGACACCGTTATTGATGGGGCTGGAGGCGACATTGTAACGAGATCGTTGAGCATGCTTAAAGCGGGAGGCATCATCTCCAGCTATGGCATGACTCTTGGGCCCAAAGTCATATTTACTATGCCGGCTGTTATGAAGAATATTGAGGTTTGTGCACGAGAAAACTTCCTCTTCGTTATTCCATGGCAGCTCAGGCTAACTTGATCAACAGTTGAGAGGATCGACAATGGGGTCAAGACAGGAATTCAAG
The DNA here is from genome assembly GCF_000836275.1 of Exophiala mesophila. NCBI lineage: Eukaryota > Fungi > Ascomycota > Eurotiomycetes > Chaetothyriales > Herpotrichiellaceae > Exophiala > Exophiala mesophila. The sequence continues at coordinate 4,797,124 of NW_015622506.1, forward strand.
CAGCTAGTTGGCTTTATCAAAGACAAGAAAATGAGGCCGGTTGTTGATTCGATTCACAGCTTCAGTCAGGTGGAGGATGCCTTCAACTTGATGAGAAGAGGAAAGAACTTTGGCAAGATTGTCATACAAGTCAAGGGCCATCGGACTTCGAACTTATAGGGAAAGCGAAAAAGTGAGATTTGAATAGTGGTGATTGCTTTTGCCGTCGATTAACAACAAGGTGCCCTGTTGGGATATGTCGTCAACCATCGTATAAAGATCTAATGAGAAACTAGCCCTCCATCAATAATCAGATCAGATCCTGTCGTATATGCCGATGCATTTGACAATAGCAGAGCGACTGCTCCCTTGAGATCACGACGGTCCCCTACCCGCCTCATGGGTACATTCGCACTAAGTTCCTGGAGGATATTTGGCCGCTTATCAATATCACGGATAGCCATATCAGTGAGCATGAATCTGAACGCGACCATATCAGTAACGTATATCTCGGAATCTAGGTTGTTCCACATACCCTGGGCTGATCGTGTTCACTCGAATGTTATATTGAACAAGCTCGTCGGCTATAGCGCGGCACAAGGAGAGAACGGCGCCTTTGGATGCACAATATGCCGATACAGTCTTTCCTGGTACCGAGCAGTGTGCTCCGATTGAGGACACCAGAAGTATACTTCCAGGAGTCCTCTGAGCAACCATCTGCTTAGCAGCCAATTGAGCTGTAAGGTATGTGCCCAAAACCTAGAGAGGTTAGAGGGAAATAACAAATTGAGATGGACATGTTCCGATTCCAACATAAAATTCGACTTCTTACATTGACATTGAGTATCGACATGACATCAGCGGGCGTCTGGTCGAGGAAGGGCTTCTCCTTTGCAATTCCGGCAGCCGTTATACTGACTTCATGGTTAGACATCGATGGAGACACTCCGGTCTAGCCTTCAAATAGGGAGTCAAATTGACCACTTACCAATGGTCAATCCGACCAAAGTCCTTGACTATTTGATCAAATGTTTGCTCGAGCATTTCCAAGTTCGTGACGTCGGTTCTAAGGGAAGGGTCAAGGTCGGCCCATCGGATCAGAATTGCTGTTGACGATTCCTTGAGACCCAGCTCACCTATAGAATTTGGCCTTCACACGAAGCTCATCTTTCAAGAGGCAAAAATCATCATGCGGCTTCTCTGATAGGTCTAATGCCGCGATGTTGGCGCCGAGTTCAGCACATGCCCACGCAAATGTCAGACCAAGGCCGCGAGCACCACCTGTCCGAGTCAAACATCAGTTCTAGGATCGTTTTACCAACTTCGTCCCAGAGCAGGGATTTTGGGCAATAGACCTGATATAACGACAGTCTTTTCTTTCAGAGAGAAGAGATCGAGGAGAGCTTCAAGGCGGTAGGCATCGGTGTTTACGGAGGGTGCAGCCATGATTGCAACAACCAGCGAGCAAGCAATTAGTTAATCAGCTCATTGATCTTCTCCCACCGTCTTCGAATCTTATGCATATCATATTTGACAACATCATGCAAGGGTACCGATGGGATTGACTCGCAAAGAACGCTTGAATCCTCCCCCGAAGCCCCCGGACCTTTTACCGTGGAGCTATTACCACTATTGAATGGCAACCTCACCGACTCCTAGCTCCGCTTGTCATTCCGCGGTAGCACTCCGATACACCTATTAGGATTGATTGTGGACTTCAGGAGTACCAGTGAGAATGAAGGAGCACCAATCACCTTACCCATCACAAGAAATGTCACCACCATTGAACCATTGAGACCTTCGCACGATTGCAAGCCCGGGTGAGCCCAAATTTGAGTCAAGCAGTCAGTACGAATGGAAGAGAAGAGATAGTGCTTTGGATACGGTAGATTTCTTTTCTGTCAGATACGAAATCATATATTGCCTTTTACTCGGCGGATCACGGCTTGCTCAGTTGGAGATATGAAATTGGCAAGATGAGAGCAAGTATGGTCGTCCAGAAGACTTCAAGCTTAGTCATAGTCATTATGCCGGCCACCCTGAACGACGTGTTAATATCCTTCCCTTCTCCCGTCTAACAGGCGCGAACTTTCTAGAACCAGAGTCCTTCCAAATGAAAGTGTCTTGGCTAGTAAATGTAGCGGAATTGCGGATTCTGAAGTTCATCGTTAGCTTTTGAGTGATTGTAGACTTGGTGTAATTAGAAGGATGTTACCATTCTATCTGTGAGATCGTCCTCGTAAGCGTGGTCGAATCCCTCCTCGACCCCGCTCTCATCTCTCTTCCTATTTTCTCTTATGCATAGGTAGCGATAGATCAAGGTCAGGGCCTGTGTGAGGACTGCAGTGATCAGGACGATGATAAAGGCAGTAGCATATCGTGGTGCATCATTCTGCCTGAAGATCCTGTTCGCAGCATCTCGGTCAGTGGGTGGGTGCGTGTGATCAACACGATACGTACAGTGGGCCTGCAATATTACCCAGGCAGTACCCAACGAACAACCCTGCAGAATACACTGTCTTCTTGGTGTAGCCGGCGCAGTTGGCGATGGTCAGCCCAAGTAGAACAGCGTAAGTTCCTCCAAAAGATGCAATGACGAATACCGCAAAGAGTAAGCCACCTAGTTCATGGCGTGGAAGAAGCCAGAGCAGCAAAGACGCAACGACCGTAGGGACCTGACAGATCAACATGATGAGGGTCCTCGAATTTTGATATCGATATGCTAGATAGCAAGCCCCGAGCTCGACGGTTCCAACAAAGACTCCTGCGGGAACGGTGAGGAGTAATGAGTTCAATGCGCTGAATCCGAAGCCTTGTTTCGGTGCATTTAGTAAGATCATGATCAAGAACACACAAATAAAGAACTAACCGTGGACAATGATAGGAGTGAACTGTGAAAAGACTGTTAGTTTGGTTCTTCTCCAATAAGCAGAAAAGGGACAGGTTATCCGCACCGTGGAAAAAGGTCCGTTGGCAAACATCATGAAAAAAGCCATGAAGATACAAAGCCAAAATTTGACGTCGGTCAAGCTTTCAACTAGTTGAGAGTTCTTCCAGTGGAGATTGCGGACACCACTGTTGTTCTTCCGGAGGCGAGCAACGGCAATGTAGCGCTCACGTGTCGTAAATCCTTTGGCTCGAATGGGGTCGGCCGGCAAGAAGAAATAGACCACGAAAGCCCAAAGGACAGTGATTCCTCCAGCCACCAGATACATGTACTGCCAGGAGTTCAGCGCACCACCTCTTATCTGTCCAAGGCCATAATTGACAAGAGGAGACATTGCTCCAAAGTATCCAGTGCAACAGAACCATGCCTAGGAATCGTGTAAGCATGAGGGCCATGTTATGACAACAGGAAGTCTTGAAACCCACTCCCATTCGAAGCGCTTGCTCAGCTTTAAGTACTCTAGTGTCAGTGAAATTTCAATAGAATTAGATGAGCTCCGGATGGCAGGAACTAACATTTTTCATACCAACCCCCAACAACAAGCATAAAGATTGGCGAGATCCCTGCTTCCAAAAAGCCAAGGAAGAATCTTTGTGCGTACAGTCCTTGGAAATTTGTGCATCCCGCTGTGGCCATAAGGGAGACTCCCCACAAGAGAACCAGGCCACCTGCAACACGCTCGATCGGATAGCGTTGAGCAAGCACTGTGGAAGGATATGAGCCTGACAGAAAGCCGAGGTAAAATATGGCGGAGCTGAAGGTATCTGTGACAAGGTTATGGTTGGTGAGGGCGCAGTTGATTATACTGGAACAGGCAAGCATACAGCGATTACCAACGCTCAGATTCAAGTCGTCGCGTAATCCAAAGATAGCCTATATGATGATTAGTCTCTAGCGGAAATTGACGAGATATTGGATCTGTGTTATTACCGCTTGTGACAACATGGCTTTGTCATAGTACTGCAACCCATAACTGTCGAACTAATCAGCCAGGCACCAACGAAGTCTTTTTATGTTGCCGGACTCACGTCAAGCACAGTAGAGGGAGTAGACTCCAGTCAATCTTGCGTAGGATGCGTTTTTCCTCTGCTGGCTCCCATTCATTTGATCCGTGCTCTTCGGCAATGACTTTGAGTGCTTCATCATTGTGTAAGGTGTCGATTTTGTCTTGAGTTTCAATCTGGATGGGATGTTCCATGTTCTGCACGGTGGGCTTTTCGCCATTGACATGGGAAGACATTATGTTCCTTTTGCAGATGTGTTTAGCTTTCGGCGGATGTTGATCTGATGAGCAATCCTGTGGCTTCCTCTGGAAGGTTATACCAAATGCCGTGTACCCCAGACTGGAGGTGTCTCAATAATGACTTGGCGGGGTCCCCAGATTTACAGACTCACCGTGGAGTGCGACCGCAGTCAGTCGGGAGTGGAGAGTCATAGCGCATCAGTCCACCCGTGGGAAGATATCCGTGGATCGGAGCCCGAAAGGAAGGGAATGGTACCGCGGTGGAAAAGGCCATGGATATGCTGACCGAATCATCTGAACTGTGAAGAGATCACTTCTAATCAAACTCACCGTCAGAACCCGCGGTTCTATTCATACAACTAGAGTGGTGTGCCCCATAACCATAGGTCACAGAGAGGCGGCGACGGACCTGGGATGCATCAGGAACGTTTGAGGCTTGGCCCAGCAACATGAAAGTCAGAGAAGTAGTAGGATCATACTGATGAGATTACTGATGAGAAGCTGGAGATGGCAGTTTGAGATGATGTTAGGATTCTGATCAGGGGATTGGTCTCAACCAGCTGGGAAGCAGGGCAAAGGAAGAAACATCAAGATAGGGTAGGAGCGAGGCTGGATGAAACGAGGCTGAAAAGTGGATGAAGTCACGTGAGCCAAATGTCGACAAGTTTTGATTTGAGCACGAGACTACGCAGATAGAGAGGCTCCTAACTCAGCCGAAGCAAACAAAGACTCGCCGGAAGATTGACAATGTCCCCATTAAGGCTGCCAGCTCAGTCTCTGGCGACTTTCCCTTTGCTTTTTGCCGCAATTCCCGGCAATAAACTTTACATAAAAAGGTACCTCCATGGCTGTCTGGACCCCCAAGCAGTTACACACTAGCTGTGAATTTTTGCACAGGGACGAGGCCCACACAGAAGCCTCCTTCATCAGCCCACTTTACCAACCAGTGAAGGCTTGGGTAGAGGCACAACGATTAGATTGGCCTGGCGCACTATTCTCAGTATCAGTGAGGAAAAAAATATTACTGCGCTCTCTAGGACAAGATTATCATCGTATGACATGACATCTGGGGTAAATGATGCCGACTACATGTACTCCGTATATCATGCTATAGATTATTGCTCGCCATAGATAACCAACTCCAAGTGGAAACGCAGCAGACCCTCAAAGGAGCTGAATTAATACCGTTGACATACGCCGAGGCATTAGCACAAAGTATGACTACTGCTAGCCCCCTTGGCAGTCAATCAGTGGGTTGATACATCATAAGGGACTATAGCTAGCGTATATTGGCAGCTCTAGCAGGGACGACATCCTTGACATGCTATATAGCCCCAACGATATGGCACACGGCCTGGCAACACACCAAGACTCCTATGGACATCTCAAAAGCCTTGTCGTTCTTGGTATTGCGTCGACAAACAATCTGATTAGATAGATGATCTGATTGTTCCGTCCGAAATCGCTCCACTGTTCTGCGCGATCATCCTTCGCTTTCTTGGACTCCCTAAGGCTCGCCCTGACCTCAATCACAAGAACCAGATCGAACGATCCTGGGCCGCTGATGGCTACTTCGCCATCATCGGCCATTACAGGCTTGCAATTATATCGTTCGAGCGACACCGGAGGGTTTCAGAAAATAATCTCATCTCGATGCCAACTCCGAGCCCCCAAGAACTAAAGCGTCAGAGAACATGAAGCCACGTTCCAAGCCTCATAAGTCGCCAAGCCGATAAGATAGGTATCTCAAAATCATAATGCCTGCCCATGCACATCTTTCTTGTGTCGCAGCATGTTGACTTCGGAGCGTTGATGCGCGCAAGCCGTTTGCTGCTTCACCAGTGGACCCTGACTTTGTGCTTTGAGAACACCCAAAGGGTCATGTAAGATCTGCTCGGAGGGATGATCGGATTGTATATGTCTGTGTTTGTGTCATGATGCACCTTCATCCCATTGACTCTCTGATCGATCTTGGCTTCCGGCTCCCACTTCTGAATTGGGCTGTTATGTCATGTGGTGATGTCCAGCTTTCTTCGAAAATCCCCTTACCGCCGATTCTAGTCTGTGACGCATGCAGCCTTTCGGCGTAGGCGATATCATTTACCGTCATAGGTGGAGTATGCAACCTGGGCCGAGGAGACAAGATGGGGCATTGAGACGACTTTTCACCTCTATTCTTTATGGATTATATCTACTCTGCCTGATTCTGTCATCACTGACCCCAGCCTCGTCTCCTTCAGCTCTTTCTTTGCTAAAGTTACGTATATTGGGTGCAGCTCACCTCCCACTCCACCTCTTTTCCACAGATATTGAGATTTCCATCGCTTGTCTGGAGCCATGGTTTTCGGAATTGGCAAACTCGCCGGCGGCAACCCTGGCGGGAACTTGCCAACAGTCGACCCGCAAGATCAGCAAGAGCAGGATGCCCTTTCTACGCAGGAGAAGGGCACTGATGTTTCGCCATCTCGAGACAGCCAGAGCAGCGACGAAATTAACCCTGATGCCCCCGATGGTGTGAAGAAGTCCGAGATCACTGCCAGCAATTGGACTGTGCCAACCCTACTCATGGCCTATGTTTGGTATGGTCCTCCCTGAATTTGTGAACGGTTTTGAGTCGACGCTTGTTTCTAACCGATCCTACAGCGTCTTCATTATCATGTTCGTCAACTCGCTGCAGATGCAGATCTCATTCAACGTACTTCCCTATGTCACCAGTTCCTTCTCATTGCACTCGCTGACGGCCACCACTGGTGTCGTCTCATCGATCGTCGGTGGTGTTTCTCGGCTTCCTCTCGCCCGCCTTCTCGATGTCGTTGGTCGCGGTGAAGGTTTTGTTCTCATGGTGTTTCTGACCACGATTGCAATCATCATGATGGCGACCTGCAACAATGTCGAGACCTATGCGGCCGCTCAGGTCTTCTACTGGATCGGTATGAATGGCATGGATTTCGTCCTCGACGTGTTTATTGCCGACACCTCGTCTCTGAAGAATCGAGCCATCATGTATGCCTTCACCACTTCTCCATTTATTGCAACAACCTTCGCTGGACCCGCCGCTGCTGGAAATTTCATCGATGGGGCAGGTTGGCGTTGGGCATATGGCACATTCGCCATTGTTACTCCGGCCATGACACTTCCTTTCATCGCACTGTATTGGTGGAAGGTCAGACAGGCCAGATCTGAGGAGAAATTGGTCAAACAGCCGTCTGGTCGCACATTTGCCCAGTCGGTCAAGTATTACTTGATCGAATTCGATGTGCTGGGATTGTTGCTAATCTGTGCTGGTTTCTCCATGTTTCTCCTGCCCTTTTCTCTGGCTTCCTACCAGGCTGATCAGTGGCGATCTCCTATGATCATCTGCCTATTGGTATTTGGTTTGGTCTCCCTCGTTCTCTTCGCCATTTGGGAGAAGTTCTTTGCGCCACGCAGTTTCATGCCCTTTTGGATGCTGAAGAACCGCACCGTTCTCGGTGCCTGTCTCTCAGCTGGAACCAACTTCATCTCATTCTATTGCTGGAACGCTCTCTTCCGTTCTTACCTCCAGGTGGTGCACAACGTGAGCATCGCTGAGGCTGGCTATATCGCCAACATTTTCAACCTGGGCTCTTGTGCCTTTGCTTTTGTGGTTGCGGCCTTGGTCCGTGGTACCCACCGGTTCAAATGGATCGCCTTGACCTTCACCCCCCTTCAAATTCTAGGCACTGGTTTGATGATCCACTTCCGACAACCCAACCAAGCCATTGGCTACGTCATAATGTGCCAGATCTTCATCGCCTTCGCTCGAGGAGCTCTGGTCATTTGCGAACAAATTGCAGTCATGGCAGCTGTACCGCATGAAAATGTCGCCGTCGCCCTTGCTCTTCACAGCATGTTCGCCAGTGTTGGCAATGCAATCGGGGCGTCTCTTTCAGGCGGTATCTGGACAAATATTCTGCCCGAGAGACTCGAGCGGTATCTCCCTGAAGAGCTACAACCTGAGGCGTCCACCATTTACGGAGATCTCACTGTTCAGCTCAGTTACCCCATGGGTAGCCCTGCCAGGGATGCCATCCTCCAGGCTTATGGCGATGTGCAGAGATTGATGACTATTGCCGCAACCTGCTTCTTGGTCCTTACGCTTCTCTGCGTAATAATTTGGCGGAATATCAACCTCAAGGAAGTCAAAGAGGTGAAAGGTCTTGCATTTTAAGCAGGCTTACGACCAGTTTGAGGGCGGCGGAAGTTTCTTGTATCTCATATATCCATATAATTTAACCTAGTATCCTATATATCAATCTGCGGGATTTCTCGAATCAACTTTCAACGTTGGGCAACCCATCATGTATCAATAATATTGCAAAGCGGCCTTGACTATATAGGTTACAAATTACTAATTGGTATCGTGCTTGAATTGAGATTTCCAACCCTGGCCTAGCAGCACGTTCGTCTGGTTTTACTTAATATCCTCTCCCGGCTTTAAGTGTCTAACTCCAGATTTGGGGCAGGGTCAACATTTCATGCTCCAATCACTGCACTCAAACTCCCACACTTATTTTGTCGGACCAGAACAGCGGGATCTCTTAGGGCCCCTCGGCCCTGGTCACGGGGATAAGGCGTGGTTAGGTATTCTGACTCTCTCATCCGAACGAAGGTTGATTCCAAATTACGCCCACCCGCATCATTCTTACAGCTTGATGAGACATAGGCCACCACAAAAACCACGACTATCTCAACCGAACGAAGGTCGATTTCAAATACACCCCATCCATATTATTCTTATAGTTGATGAGACATACTCTACTATAAAAACCACGACTCACTCATCCGAACAAAAGTCGATACCAACAAATTACCCCCACCAGCATCATTCTTACGGTTGATGAGACACAGGCTACCACAAAAACCAAAGGTTTGTCGCAAGATCCGTTTGTCTTGACTGACTCGCCGATTCACCTGGCGTTCTGAAAATTGCAAGTTCGAATAACTTGTCGCTACACTATGCCTGGACGAGTATTTTTTGTCACTGGTACTTCCAGCGGGTTCGGTAAGAACCTGGTAGAGGAGATTCTAACCCAAGGCGACAAGGTGGTCGCGACCACACGAGATCCCACAAAGTTAAACTTTGAGACAGCAACAAAAGACAACTTTGCCGCAGTCGCTCTTGACGTTACCGACATAAAGTCAGTGGACCAGGCGTTCGAGACTGCAATCAAAGCTTTTGGCAGAGTAGATGTGGTGATCAACAATGCTGGGTTCGGTCTATCCGGCCCATTTGAAGAACTGGACCCAGCTCAAATTACACAGCAGATGAACATTAATTTCATCGGATGCATCAACGTCACCCGAACAGCAATGAGAGTCATGCGTGAGCAAATGCCTCAAGGTGGATTGATCCAGCAAATTTCAAGCATGGCTGGACAAAAAGGCATGCCGACCTTCAGCATCTACTGTGCAAGCAAATGGGCTCTTGAAGGATTCACTGAAGGAGTCGCACAAGAGGTGAAACCAGAATGGGGAATTAAGTTCACTTGCATCGAGCCTGGAGGGTTTAGGTACGAACTGCCGTTGATGAGACCTGTTCTTAAAAGCTGACAATTTATTTTGTAGGACCAACTGGGCTGGGGCATCGATGGAGTTCCCTAAGCAGAGGCTGGAAGCTTACGACCATCTCGATGCTAGGGAAAGGATGGGCAAGAGGAATGGGAATCAACCTGGTGACCCGCTCAAGGCAAGCAAGGCGATCTATCAACTTGCTGTCATGGAGGAACCACCCGCAAGGATTGCTTTGGGTTCGGATGCGTATCAATTAGTGATGACCAAGTTGGACGACTATCGGAAAATCTATACAAAGTATGAGGATTTGTCTCGCAGTACTGATATCCAGGAGTGATCAAAGTGAAGGTGTCGCATTACATGGTCGCAGAATGTTTGAGCTAGCGCGCGATTTAGATCCAAAACATTGGGGATGATTCCTCCAGTGTTATACCAGGGAGAGTAGTCTTAACATCTTGTACCTCTAGGATCCTGAGAACCATCTCTGGTAGAAAGAGTGTTGATAAGTTCATATACCTCGGTGGGCGATGGTCGAGGCGTGCCAAGACTCAGCCTTGCAAAAATCATCTTCAGCCTTGCACGAGCCACCTTCTCCAACCTGGGTGGCTCCTTCCCCTCACCGTCGATTTTATTTTTTTTGAGATCGGCCTGCGTTTCTCGAACCGCTTTACACTCTACCGCATTCTCTGGCCACCACGTCCACAACACCGCCAAAATGTCGATGACACTGGCGACAACATGGGTACGAAGAGGAGCCGCCGCTCAATTCCCCGTCAAATACCAGATAGACGAATCAGAACTCAACAGGATATCAGAACTGGCCCGTTTGCAACTCGCGGACGCGCAAGAAGATTTGGAATTGGCGCAGGACTCTGGATCCAAGCGGGATGGGCATGAAGATGAAGACGATAACTCAGACTCGCAGTCAGATTCAGACAACGGCGTGTCTACAAAAGAACCCTCCTCAAGTACGGGCCCACAGACCTCAGCCTCAGTTGGTAAAGACGATGATGACTTAAAAGAGTATAACCTCGATGACTACGACAACGAATCCGAGGCTGGACAGGGCTCCAAATTTGCTTCCTTTGGAAACGTCGGCTCCCTTTCCTACCACGCGCCCGACGAGAAAGACCCCTACCTTGTCCTTCCTCCTGGCGAGAATGACTCAGACGATGAAAGAGAAGAATTACAGATTTTGCCTACCGACAACCTCATTCTTGCTGCCAAAGTCGAAGACGAGGTCGCTCATCTCGAGGTTCTTGTGTACGAAGATGATTCTGACAATCTCTATGTCCATCATGATATCATGCTCCCCGCAATCCCTTTGGCCGTTGAATGGATCAACGTTCCAGTTGGAAAGGACGCAGGCACAAAAACCGAAGGTAATTTCGTCGCAGTGGGCACCATGAGCTCCGAGATCGAGGTGTGGGATCTGGATGTTGTTGATAGCATGTATCCCAATGCCATTCTGGGACAAGGACCTGATGGACCCGAAGAGAATGGCGAAGATGCATCATCATCGAAAAAGAAGAAATCTACAAAGAAGAAGAAGAAACCCAAGGCCAACGACGAGTACCATGTTGATGCTGTCCTTGCCCTTGCTGCCAATCCACAACACCGGAACCTACTGGCTTCTGGCTCTGCGGATAAGACAATCAAACTCTGGGATCTCAACACTGGAAAATGTGCTAAATCATATTCCATGCACAAGGGCAAAGTTTGCTCATTGGACTGGCATCCAACAGAATCAACGATCCTTCTCAGTGGCAGCTACGATAGGACTATTGTCGCCACAGACATGCGCGCCCCAGATGCCGTGGCACCTAGGTGGGTCGTGGAAGCCGACGTGGAACAAGTCCGGTGGAATCCCCATGATCCCAACTATTTCTTCGTCACCACAGAAGGTGGCACAGTGCACTATTTTGATGTTAGAACCCCTCCGACTTCGCACAGTCAACCAAGTAAGGCGGTCTACACACTTCAGGCACACGACGGCGCAGTGAGCGCTTTCGACATCAATCCCACCATTCCAGGGCTTCTCGCAACAGGGTCTGATGACAAAAGAGTCAAATTATGGAACATCGAGAATAACACCCCTACTATGGTCGTGTCGAGAAATCTTGACGTAGGACGAATTTTTTCTGCACGATTTGCCCCTGACCCCGAGGTCGCATTCAGACTCTCTGTTGCCGGCAGCAAGGGTCATTTGCAGGTCTGGGATATCAGTACCAATCCAGCCGTGAGGAAAACATGGGCTGGAAAGGTGAAGCTTCCTGAAACAGATGGCAAAGAGAGGTTAATTGGCGTAAACCAAGATAGCGACGATGACACAGACGACGAGGATGGAGGGGCTAACACTGGCCAAGATGGTTGGGAATCGATGGATGAGGATTAATTGATACTCGTTTTTATGGGCAGCGTTGGATTGAATGACCTGTAATGATGATTGATACCCATGTCAAGATTCAGAAGAGAAAAAGCATCTTGTCGTCCCTCAATGTTTCACTGATTGGCCTATGCAACGACATTTACCACTTACGCCGACCTCAACTAAAGCGACAACCACAGCCTACGGAGAATAGAGCATCTATATGTATCGATTCTCTATCATTGTGGTTCACTGCTAACCGCACCTTCGAGTCTCCGCAATTGGTCCCGTTTAGGACATCCGGTCCACCTCGTATTCCTCTGTAGTGACTAAGCGGCATCCCAAACCCAATCAAGGCAGGGATTGGCAGGGTTCCTGACTACAGATGATCCGTCTGTCCCGTCGAGATGAACCTGTCCTACGTGAAGTCTACGTCTTCAGCTTTCTCACCAACATAGTCTTTGGTCTAGGTGTGCCGTTCAGCGACGTCAGCTTGCCTAAGCAGCCGAATTTTTAGCAAACGATACATTATTCCCCGATCATTTTCTTCTTAGAGGACACCGTACTCTTCAGCCTCAAGTGACAGTGTGCAAAGGAGGTTGAGGGTTAAGATAAATGCTCACCCGCTTGACAACCCCCCGCCGCATCCTTGTCTTTTCTCACGGGGGGCTTCAAGCGCGTATCTCGACGACGTCAACTCCGGCCTTGGGTTCAAAGACCAGTCGACCAATTTTAGTCCAACGCTCTAAATTACAGTCACATCAAAACTCTACCATGGCGACGGGAATGACAGAACCGCCAACTCATTATGATGCCATCATCATAGGCTCTGGTCAAGGAGGCGGGCCATTAGCACAGGCATATGCCAATGCTGGAAAGAAGACTGCTTTGATAGAAAAATCTCACGTTGGTGGTAAGTCGATCCTGTTGATGTTCTGGTCATCTGCTTTTGAGAATGCACTGGGGACTATGGACGATATTGGACAGCGCGAATATGGTAGATGAGAAGGAAAACATTAAGATCCTAGCTAACAGTTATCTTTCTTCCCTACACGCAGGAACATGTATCAATGAAGGATGCACTCCAACGGTAAGTTTGTTTCTCTCTCATCACAACTCGCATTCGGATCACGTACTCACCGTCGAAGAAAACTATGGTGGCATCAGCGCGTGTCGCCCATGTGGCAAGCCGAGCTCACAGATACGGAGTTCAGTACAAGAAATCCTCACTCATCGTCAATATGGAGACCGTGCGAAGACGGAAACGCGACATTGTTGACTCTTTTCGCTCTGGGGGCGAAAACAGGATGAAGAATATCAAAGGCCTCGATCTGATCATGGGCACCGCGCGTTTCATTGGATCCGACATGATTGAAGTTAAACGCTCCGAATTCAGCAATGACCTGGATACGATGTTGCTCACGGCAGACCAGATTTTCATCAACACTGGGTGTTCGCCGTCAAAGCTAGACATTAAAAACGCCGACAAAGTTACAGCTTTGCTCGACTCGACGAGTGTCATGGAATTGGACCAAGTTCCGCGACATATTGTTGTAGTTGGTGGTGGGTACGTTGGGATTGAATTTGCACAGATGCTGAAGCGATTTGGCGCCAAAGTGAGCATCGTGCAGCGCGCGGCAAGGTTAATGCCACGCGAGGATCCAGACGTCTCGGAGGAAGTGAAGAAAATCCTTACTGATGATGGCATCGACGTCTATACCGGCGCACGGGTCACAGACATGGGTAGCGTCACTGTCGGCCAGACTGTAATGTCAGTTGTGCAGGAAAATGGGTCAATCAAGTCGCTGCTATGCTCGCATGTCCTAGCAGCGGCGGGTCGCAGTCCTAATACCAAAGACTTGAATCTGTCCGCTGCAGGAGTTGAGACTGACCCCGCCGGCTTCGTCAAGGTTGACGAGCATCTGCAAACAACAAATCCCAAGATCCACGCCATGGGCGACGTCAAGGGCGGCCCGCAGTTCACCCACATCTCCTACGACGATATGCGTATTCTCAAACACAATCTCCTCACTCATGTCAATACCGGCAGCCTTGCTTCGATCGAGAACCGGTTGGTTCCCTACACAGTCTTCATGGACCCGCAACTCGGACGTGTCGGCTTAACTGAGACTGAAGCCCGCAGGCAGTTTCCCACGCGAAACATCAAGGTTGCCAAAATGCCAATGGCCTATGTGGCTCGTGCTCTCGAAACTGATGAGTCCCTGGGCTTCATGAAGGCCGTGGTCGATGGTGACACGAAGGAAATCTTGGGTTTTGCCTGTTTAGGTCTCGAGGGCGGTGAAATCATGAGTATGGTCCAGTTGGCCATGATGGGGGGTATGACTTATGATGAACTGGAGAACACCATTTTCGCACATCCATGTCTCAGCGAGGGTTTGAATAATCTCTGGGGTTTCTTGGAATGAACGACGAACCATGAGGATTGGGGATGCGAGACGGTGCCGTGATTGTAGTTGCGTCGAGTGCCACAGCTTGATTGTCCATTGGCTGGACAAATAACAAATACAAATAGTTCAGAGCCTGAAAAATCATAGCTCAGCAAAAGGAACAAAATCCCAAAAAATCCGGCAGATCGAGTAGGCGTTGCTAAATCCAGGGATTCTGTTTGCAAGGTTAGTGCTTATCGGAAATGAACAACTATTCCCAAGGACCCCAGTCAAAATGATGTCCGAATGCATACACATACTCCGTAAGCTGAGATAGCCGCCCAGACCCTAAGGGCCATGCAAGTTGATACCTACTGCCTAAAAGTTTCCGCGTATGCACAAGCCACGTAAGTAGTCAGAATGATCGCAAGGTCCTATGTCCTCGCGGGAACAGGGTGGGACATGGATGCATAAAGGCGCTTGTGGACACTCGAGGTTTGACTGCCTCGAGCCAGATCAGGCTGTCCTTTCGTGTACCACTCGCCAATGAAGAAAAGAAAAGCCAGGCATCTCTGCATTGGTTTGCATCTGTAGTCTGTGGATTGATTGTCCAAGAATATAACTGGACTAGCATATGCGTAAAAGTCTCGTGGCTCCTGATCGCTTAGCTCAGGGCGTAACATGGCCATGCGACTTTGCGATGAGTCTTGCCGAAAATCTACATACTTGTTGGATAGAAGGGATGGTCACTGCGGGCAGATACGAGGTTTTACCATTGGTCTAAATCAGTAGCATTTCGCCTTGTAACTATCACTTTGCCAACGTAGTGCAACCTATCAATAAGTTGCAGTGCAGAAAGGACAAAGAGAAGTGAAATGGATAACTTTCCGAACCCAAGGTCATCCTTACCTTTGGAAAAAGTGCATGAGTTTCTTCTCCTGGCCGGAACATGCAGTATTGTTTCTTCCCTCTTTTGAACAGGTGATAGGTAAAAAAACAAGGTAAAAAAACAACCAAGCAATGGACTGTATCGTCTCTGTTACTAGTGTTTGTTCTTGTGCCTTTGCTGAGCTGCCGCGTTTCCCGAAGGCCAAAAGCATCCACAAGCCCCGATATCCATGGCAATTTGAGAGCCTAATTCTAGTTCTGGTACCAGATCGGCTCTTAGGTGCGTCTGTGGGGATGTCACTCAAGATAACACTTCAAAGCCGCCTGTGTGGACCTGAGGTCCGCTTTGCCGGTCTAATCACCCCGGTCTTGGGCCACATGTCTAGGCATCCACAAGGAAGCGTTGGGGCTATCCCTCTGCCGTATTTGGGCGTCGAAGCTCCTGGTGGCGGAACTTTTCTTACTACCATAGGTAATCCAAAATTATCCTTTCGCCATCAAACACAAACCGCCGCGCTATATAATGCGTTGCAGTGGCGCATCTGAGTTGATCAGCTCGTTGAAGGACGAGTCGATGTACCCAAGGACGAGGATCGCGGCATTCAAGAGACCGACCTTATCCTATGTCGAGCACTTGGCCTTTGCACTTGCTCGACTTCTGTACGTCAAATCCGCAAGAAACAATTCGCACCCAAGAGACGGTATGCTGGTTTCGGCTTGATGTCATGGTCTAAAAATCTGGCTATTTTGCATTTCCAGACTTGAAGACCCCAGAGGGAGTGTGCCAAACCACTACAGGGCACGTTCTTGAGAGTCTAGACAAGCCTCGCCCAGATAAGGTGAGGTGGCCTTGGAAAGGTTGTGCCGACTTTGCCCGCGGCCAACGGAGAGGCCAACTTCGCCGCCGCTAGGGATACGCTACTTGGGATTATAGTTTCCTTATTGGCTTTAGGCAAGCTTTGGCCAAGGATAACCCTAGCGATCTTGATTTGTTTCTGGCCGTCCCTGCCATCCCGTAGTTGGTTTTTGAGCGAGTCAAGTTGCCCGATCGTCGTGGAGCGGCCTGTATGAGGTAACTGATGTGCATTCTGAATGGTACGATAACATCCCTGATCCACAGAGCAGAAGAAAGTTCTCAAATCAGAATTCATTTTCGACCCAGAGCCTGACTTTCTGTCTGGGAGCTTTATCTGCAAATTCCTCTTGCTCATAGGCTTGACAGGTTGTGGCGCGAATGAGCCTCGGTGAACCTGTCCTAGATTCCTTATCAGTGGAGATGACGCGGAGTCGCTACGTGCTGCAATTGCAATGTCACTGACATACAATAAAGATTGTATGAATACCACTTCAAATCCCCTTGAATTTGCATGCCTTGTGGGCGTTAATTCAACTCAGTTGTCATCTATCGTTCCCAAACTTCCATCATGGAGACCCCTGACGAGAAAACACCGTACTATGAGCAGAACGGCGCTTCTGGTGCTGAGCCGGTCGAAGTTGGTCGCGTGACTGGAGTCAAGAGACGCTTCCCCCGCTTCAAGTTGGAAGTCGACCAAGAGGAGAGCAGCTTTGCAACTTCCAAGAACGCTTCCAATGCCGACTTCGATCCCATTCCACCATCAAAGCGAACATGGAACTGGATGGCCTATGTCGCCTACTGGATGGCAGACGCTTGGGCTGTCTCCAACTGGGAAGTCGGTGAGTGCACCTGGAATATTATTGCCGCCCACAACTACACAAGCATGATTCTAAATCCCTGGGCTTTACAGCTTCTTCAATCATTGCTGTTGGCCTCAGCTGGAGAATGGCAATCGGCGCATGTGTCTTAGGTAACTCTATTATGGGTCTCATTATCACTATCAATGGTAGAATGGGTGCCACGGTAGGTCGATGCCATCCACGATGCCAATCAAAACTAGCTGTCCTAACGACATATAAAACAGCTTCACACTCCATTTCCGGTCCTTGCCCGCATGCCTTTTGGCTACTACTTCAGCTACTTTGTCGTCCTGTCTCGCTGTGTTCTTGCCATCGTGTGGCTAGGGTGAGTTTGATCTGGTCAACCATTTGTGTCACTCTGGTTACTAATTAACGCTACACAGTGTCCAAACAACGACTGGCGGTCAGTGTGTAACGGTCTTGCTCACTGCCATTTGGCCTCGTTATCGAAATATCCCCAATCATATTCCTGAAGACCAGGGTATCACCACGGGAGGAATGATTGGCTTTTTCATTTATTTCGTGATCCAGCTGCCATTTTTGTGCATCCCGTACACAAAGGTAATTAATTTCCTGGATCTACGATCCGATGCTCCATGACATGAACTGACATGGCCAAGGTTCAATACTTCTTTGCTTTCAAGAGTGTCATTGCACCCATCATATTCTTCGCCATTTTCGGTGACACCCTGCACAGAGCTGGAGGCACAATTAGTAACAGTACCGTCATCTCTCAAGGCACTACAATTGCAGGGTCCACTCTTGCATGGGCCTTCTTTGGCAGTAAGTGATCGTCTAGCACCTCACACTAGCCCAAACTTGCTAAATACTTGTATTTCCACAGATTTGAACGGAGTTTTGGGCAACTATGCGACCCTTGGTCTGAATATTGCCGATTTCTCAAGATACGCCAACAAACCCAGTGCACAGAATGTCCAGGCCATTGTTATCCCATTTATCTTCAGTGAGTCCACCATTGACATACAATCATAACTTGACATTCCTGACCGTTGACTATAGCTATTGTTGGGCTGCTTGGCATCTTCACTGCTGCTGCTTCTCAGACTGCCTATGGCGAGATTATCTGGAACCCTATCGAGATCATCTACCACTGGATGGACAATGGAACATCTGGAGGTCGCGCAGCTGCAGCATTCGGTGCGATTGGCCTCATCATCGTCACACTTGGTATCAACATCTCCGCCAACTCTATCAGCGCTGCCAACGACCTCATGGCTTTCTGCCCCAAGTACATCAACATCCGCCGTGGTCAGCTTCTTGCAGCCTTCATAGGCAGTTGGGGGTTTGTCCCGGTAAGTTCATGTACAAAATTGACAACTATGAATCATGTTGCTGACCGTGGTGACAGTGGAAAATTCTCGCGTCTGCCGCGAAGTTCCTGGCTTTCCTCGGTGGTTACACCATCTTCTTGGGCCCCATGACCGGGATTTTGATGACTGAGTACGTATTCCTGTTTGTTTCGTATACCTGAAGATGTTCAATTGGCTAATCCATCTGCCCTCCGCCACAGTTACTTCATTGTCCGACGTGGCAACGTTTCCGTCCCAGACATGTACAACTTCCACGGTATGTACCGATACTCGCCAAAATTCGGCACCAATTGGCGCGCCCTCGCCGCATTCATCATCGGCTGTGTTCCTCCCCTACCTGGCTTCGTCAACAATATTGTCGTTGCAGGTCACGGCACTACTAGCGTCTCCATAGGTGGTCAACATCTGTAAGTCCCCTGCTGGCTGATCACTGTCCCATCACGCTGACCATGCCTACCTGCACAGCTATAGTATTGGTTATGTCTACTCGTTTGTCGCTTCCGGTGTCTTTTACTGGGGTTTCAATCGATTTTTCCCTCACACAGAGTCTATCATGGATCATCCCGTGACTGGCGAGGACATCATTGCTGCCAACGATGCTAAGAATGTCCAACAACGTCGCGCAAGCTGGAGTGAGCGGAGACCAAGCGTAGTCTCCAGATTCTTCTCGGTTTAGACAACGGCAATAATGACCAGTCCGTCTTTGGTGGATAGAGAGACAAGACATTTGCTCACACCGTGTATTCTCAAACAGATCCTGAAGACGGACGATGCTTTCCTTGGAATAACCGTGTTAACCAAATTCACTAGCCTTCTATAGCACCTATTTTTATCTCCATCGCATCCCTACCACGCTAGAGCTGTCTGTTGCTTCTGTGTCAATGTCGCCGAGGTGAAATCCTGGATTCTCGGGTTGTAAGATTCACGCCCCTGGCGTGGACGAGTCATCTCACGGAACAGTGAGTTCCCGTACAAGTGGTATAATGAGAGCACCCCACCAGCCTCGAGAAGTTGCGTCTCTATGGGCGAGTGCTCATATTTCCAATACTTATCGACGCCTTTCACCCTCAAAGTCTTGGCTGTTTTATCGACACTCAACTCGGCTCCCTCCACTGCATTCTGATAGAAGTCATCTTCGGAGATCCGAGCATTGAATACTCCCATATTGAGTTGATTTCTTTCATCTGTGAGAGGGTAAGTAAGAGAAATGTGATTGGTCAAGTACTCAGCAACAAGATACTCACATATGAATGCAAAGCTTTTCGCAACTATCATTTTCACTCCTGCACCTTTTAGTGCTCGAACAGCATCCTCACGCGAAGAACCACTACCAAAGCCATGCTCGGCCACAATGATAGTGGCTCCATTTGCTGCCCTCTGGCGAAACTCGGGTCGAACATGCTCAAAGCAATGACTTCCAAGATCTGCGTCGTCAATGCCTGGCATGAACTGGGCGGGAATGATAGCGTCAGTGTCGACATTATCTCCGAATCTCTGGATTCTAGCTGTGATGACACCTGTCCCACCATGGAGACCAACACCCTTTGGTGTCTCTTGGGTGAAATCAGACATTGATTTTGTCTGGCATCGGATAACAGGCTCTTGAAAAGCTGGAGACAATTCTGCCGCTACTGGAGCCTGGCCCAAAAGTCTTTCGTATTTTGTCGGATCTATTCTGGCTAGCAGAGGTCTCGGGTCCTTTACCTCCATACCAAAGCTCGAAGCAGCAACAGCAGCAGCACTGGTAACATTGCCGATGCTTCCAGGACCCATTCTATTCCGGAAGTTTCGATTCTGAGAGGACAACCATATTTCACCAGATTGGGCGACATCAACGTCGTTGATCCCTACGCAGTATGAACAGCCTGGCGCTCCGATTTCAAAGCCAGCCTGTCGATATACTTCCAACAAACCCAGCTGCTCGAGCTTTCGCGTGATGATCAAGCTCCCAGGGGTTACTCTGCGTTTGCCTTGTTTGATTGGTTTCAAGCCGCTTGCCAGGCCAACTTCCAGAACCATGCCAGCCAGCACGAGTTCCTCCTCAGTGGTGGTACAGGCTCCAATAAAGCAGCCATCAAGCTTCATGCCCTGTTTCTCGTGGATTTCAACCACATTATCCGGGTCAGGGTATACGGCCATCGTCACTCGCACTTTCGAAAGATCAATAGTTCGAACGTCAGCATACTGTGCTTCTGAATCGGGCTTGAAGTAAAGTGCCCTGTTCTTGTCGCGAGAGAGCCTTCTGCCAGCCAGCCAGGTAGCTGTTCGTTGATCACTTTCGAAGCAAGCTCCCATGCCACCGAATTCGGTAGTCATATTGGCAATCGCAAAGCGTGCGTCCATGCTCAATTCACTTAGACCGGGACCACCATATTCAACAGCACGCTGAAACGCAATGGTGTTGCGTTTGAAATGGCCAATAATATGGAGAATAACATCCTTGCCAGAGATACCGTAAGGCAGCTTGCCGACAAAGTTGATGCGGCATACTTCTGGAACTCGAAACCATGTCTCTCCAGTTACTAGGGGCATCACCACGTCAGCAGCCCCAAATCCCACTGCGAATGCTCCCATACTTCCAGCAGAGCAAGTATGCGAGTCGCTACCAATCACCAAGTATCCTGGTTGGGCTCGATCTCTGGTGAAATCCGTATGCATGATACTGGTATTTGCTGGGAGGAAATCGACAAGCTTAGCCTCGTCGCGGAATCGCTCTGCTTTTTCAATTAGTTCCCTTTGCCTGGATTGATGATTCGTGCGCGGATCAACCGTGTGATCAACAGCGAGCCAAACTCGGTCGTTGCGGTGAAGCCGGGGTCGATTCATCGCGGTATAAGTTTTGTCCATCCCAGCCCAGAGCAGCTCAGACGTTAAAGTCCAATCTACTGAAACGCAAATCATGTCCCCTGGACGCACTTCGGGCTTTTCTAGCCCTACAGCATGGTGAGCCAAAATCTTTTCCACCAGAGACAAAGGACGACGTCCGCTCAATGGCTTTGCAAGTGTCGTGTCATCGCTGATGCTTGCGCGTTTCGCAGAATTGGCTGCTTCCAAGAACCTTGAGTACTGCCTGAGGACTTCGTCACAAAAGATGTCAGTTGGGGTTTGACCGCCTTGTGAGATTGGCTTCAAATCGGAGCCGATGAACTCTATCGGATCTGTGGTCCGTTGTAGAGCACTTCTCAGTGCCTCTGCTTCATCTTTGAGACAGAGAATCTCGTCAAGAAGCTGGGTGACGCCCTCAAACCATGAAACTGGATCTGCTGAGTCAATAGTGACACTATTAGGCTGCCTTGAGATTTCTCTTGAATGCTCTGCATCTTGGTCACGAGACTGATCGGATTGGTTGAAAGGGTTCTTTGACTTGAGGACCAGAAGGGCATGTACAGGCCTTGTGGTACTATCAACAACTTCTGTTTCCTCTTCCCTCAAGTCCCCAGCCTGCCCTTCCTTACGGACGCCCCTCTGGACTGTACTTGATATGTCAAGATCGCGCACAAGTCGGATCTGCTCAAAGGTGCGTCGGACTACTTCAGCAGCCTCTAAGCTATTGTCAGCTGAGGGCACAACAAGTACTCTCCAAGATTTAGCTTCTTCCATTATAACCATATTGTCCGACATCATCATCTTTCAAGCCCCAGGGACTGAAAAGCTCGCTCAAGGAGAAGTAAACGACGGAGGAAACATTCGATACAGCCCATGATCTCGAGAGTGAAGAGTAGCCGATCTCGGAACTGACCTACCTTGGACATCTTGAATGTAATTCTTCGCACCTCATTGACCAGCGTCCTGATCGCGGCCTGTGCTATACAGCATGATCAAATCGCCACGAGAGTGCGGAGGTGATCTCCGTCTCCATCCGTGTGTTATGGGCCATCAAGCCAGCGCGGCAAGCCAAGATGTGACATGCCACTAAGGTTCGCCACTCGAACCGAAGCAACGGCGTTTGACCCGCTCGGTAGAACAAATCGGTAACTGATCAACATGCCGCTTCCATCCATATATTCGGCCGACGGCCCCTCGTCCAAGACTTTACTCGTCACGCATCTGCGGATCTCCAACAACTCATGCCACAAACGTCCGAGGAGTTTGGAGTTGGACGGTCTCTGCAGGATGCAGCCACGTTGGAGGGCCGCCACACCCCCAAACCGAAACCATTCCGGCGAGGATACGTAGCATGCATTCCATGTCGAACGAGAAAAGTCAGATGTGTGCTCGAGAATGAGCCACCTTGCGCCAAATGTCGCAGGGAACACCGGGAATGTGTATTTGAAGATCAACATAAATCAACGAGGCACCGAGATCCTCCCCAATGGACGAGAAACTCCGGGGCATCATCCGCGAGGACGTCGGCAGTGGCTCAGCGATCGCTGCAGGGTGTCCCGACATCTGATGTGACACCCCTTTCCAGTGGAGTTCCTTTTTCTGGCCCGTCGTACCAAAAACCCCACGCTCAGCAGCCGACGCCAACAAACATGAGCGACCAAATTCCGGAAGTCAGTCCCGCAAGCACCAATCATTCCCTTGCTGATAGTCTACTATCGACTGTGATAACCAGACCGGGCAATGCCTTGGATGTACTTTTTGATGTTGCCCAACCTCGGACAACACAGACCGGTGCCGAAAGTAGCGGTGCTCCTATGCATCTTGGCCAACAGGCCACAGTGGGTACCTCACCACAGGTTACATCCACACCTCCACAGTTTCATGGTTCCGCAATTACCCAGTTGTCAATACCTAGCAATGAGACTCTTGATGTCTGGGACAAGTCACGTTTTGTACGACAAGGAGTTGTGACTGCTCAGGAAGTGGTCACCTATCTCGATTTGTACGATGCCTCGTTCTTCAAAGTCTTCTCAACTAACGTTGTCTCGATAGGTTCTTCCAGCACATAGCGCCCCTAACACCTGTATTACCTGATCATTATCGCCATCATGAAAGCCATCATAGTCTCATCCATGAAGAGCCAATGCTATTGTGTACGATATTGATGATCTCGTCTCGGTTCTTCACCCTTCCAGGTGCCGGAGGTATTTCTCGCAGTCATCATGTGCATCAGAGATTTTGGAACTACTGTGACCATTTAATCCGTCGGGTCATGTTCGGCCAGGAGAAGCTCTCCTCTGCGAGGACTCGTGTTGTTGGGACCATTGAGAGCTTCATATTGATCAGTGATTGGCACCCACGTTCAATCCATTTCCCGCCCGACTCTGAAGGCTGGGATGTTTTGTTGATTCAGCCAGAATATGACGGTGCCAATCGGCTCGTCAGCGACGGTAATGCCCCATTGATACGTTGGAGAGAGGACGTGTTTGAACCTGCTCGACGAGCAGAGCGTATGTCTTGGATGTTGCTGGGAGCTGCCACAAACCTGGCGTACGAACTAGGCATTCTTGCTGATGACTTCGATCAAACGACGACGGAAAATCTTCCTGTCTCCCGTTATATTCGCGTCAGACAGGTTCTATCGGTGTACGTCTCATATCAAGCTGTCAGACTTAGCTGTTCATCGATTCTGCCACAAAATATCTCCAACACTTCTATGACCACAAGCCTCGAATCCCTCAATGATGCGACGGACAAGTCATGGCGGGCATTCATGAATTTGTGGATTGATTTGACCCAGTTAATGAAAACAGCTTCTGCTATGTTCTTTCAATCCAAATCTCACACAAAGCAGCAACTACTGAATGGTCACTATCTGATTCTGCTACAGCATTTTTCGCCTTCACTCAGTGCTTGGCATGATAGGTTCGTCGCTGCTTCAACCGGTATGTGCTCCTCTACCAATTATCCGCCGAATGGGATTTTCGATGATGTTGATCATGGTCCTTTGTTTCCCAGCTCGAAATGCTAATATTGAGTTCGCAGATCTATCGCCTAGCTTCCAAGATCTCCTCTTCATTGAGTTTCAGCATCTCAAGATATACACGGGAGCACTGTCTATACAGGCTGTGGTAGAGCGCGCTCTTGCACGAGGGATCAGTGCAACCGATAAGAGTCAGGCCGATGTGTTCAAAGCTTGCGTCCTTGCGCAGGATTGGAAGTTCATCCGTGACGTGGTGACAGACAGTTGCAAGAGCCTGCAAAAGGCAACTACCATGGCACAAGCAGGTCGACTTCGCTACACGCCAATGCGGACACTCGTTTGCATCACCACTGCGTCTGTTCTTCTGCTCAAAGCTCTCACTCTGGGCCCGCAGCACACAGATCTAGCCACCGCGCTAAGTATTCTGGATGATAGTATCGCAGCATTGCGATCGTCGGCTGTTGATGACATGGACTTTTCACCGAGATATGCCACGCTGATGGAGAAGCATGTGGCCAGATTCCGCGCAAACTATACAGCTCCACACTCCCCAAATAGATCCGAAGGCACATATCAGATCAACGTGTCGGGGCCGCCGCAAAATCTTCAAAGCAAAGATTCTAGTGAGCAGAATGTGCAGCAGGACCCACATGCCGCGCTCAACGGAGAAGATGTGTATGGAGAAGATTTTGACATGCTCGATACTTATCAGCTCAATGGCGGCGATAATGATTGGGCAGCTCGCCCTTTTGACCCGAATGTTGCCCCTTTTGGAGCAGCCGGAGATCACCTCTCGCTCGGGTTCGAACTTGATAGTCTAGACTTTTTGTGGAATTTACCTGACCCTGCATAAGGCCGAGGGCTTTGACAGGAGGTATACCTGCCATGCGATAGAGTTGAATGCCATTATCACTGCAGTGGCAGAGTGTGTTCCATGACGATAGGATTCTTCCTATTCACGGAGCACATGCCGCGAATCTGATGACCCAACCCGCTTCCAACCGACTCCGGACATCTTCCCCGCAAACAACTTGCCTCTCATCATTGAAAAGCGGATGCTGATGAAATGGATCTGCGAAAGGATAGACAATGTATCGCCGATCTCGGAGGCTTCAATTTGGGACGTCCATGTATCATATCGAGGTATAGGTACAGTTAAATACCAAAAGCCTTGCCAACATCCCCCAAGAGTATTAAACAAGTTCGACCAATCAATCAACGATACCAGCCGCACGAATTCATTATTCTACACTACAGCCATGTCCAAGTCAATCGTCAATACAACGCAATATCCATGGACATTTAACTCTGGCAAGGCAGTCACTGTGGGTAACAAGGGACAGGCTCGCGATGTGGAGGTGAAGATCCCAAATGTTCGGGGGCGCGTCCCTTCATTCCAAGCTTCTCGACTACGATCTATGATGCTAGAAGCCCATAACGATTCCAAGAAGATTCTTGCCCATGTTGTGAGCTATGACGCCCTCAGCTCAAGGCTGTGCGAGGAAGCTGGATTTCCCATGATATTCTTGGCCGGATATGCCATGTCATCGTCTCTTGGTCTACCCGACACAGGCTACATCGCATTCCAGGAGGTCGCTGGTAAGATTCAGGAGGTTGCAAGAGAGACAAATGTACCCATCATGGTTGATGGCGACACTGGCTACGGCAGCCCCATGAATGTGCGAAGGACGGTTTCCGGGTATGTCGTCAGTCAATCATTTTTAGTCTAGCAACTAATTCGAATAGGTTTGCCCATGCAGGCGCAGCTGGCATCATGATCGAGGATCAGACGTGGCCGAAGCGTAAGTGTGCCCCCGACCTTTCGCCGGATACGAGGACTAATACAACGCAAGGATGTGGGCATACTCAGGGTAAGAATGTTGTGTCTCGAGAGGAGGCGTACGCAAGATGGCAAGCTGCTGTCGATGCACGAAACGAAGGTCTAGACATTTGGATCTTGGCGCGTACCGATAGTTTAATCCATGGGTATGAAGAGGCCATCACACGAGCCAAAAAAGCTGTCGAGATTGGAGTCGACGCCGTCTTCATCGAAGCACTTCCTGACCGGGAGTCGATGGCTAGAGTGCGACAAGACCTTGATATCCCTTTGTTCGCCAATATCATTGAAGGAGGGAAGACGGAGAACCTTTCAGCAAAGGATTTAGGAGAAATTGGTTACTGTGCTGTTGCATATCCCTGGACCCTCGTCGCAGCCAAACTCAAGAGTATACGTGAAACCCTCGAGGCCATCAAGGGATCGTTCACAGTGGGAAAACCCCCAACCATTCTTTCATACAGTGAAGTATGCGAAGGTGTTGGATTCAACAAATATTACGAGACCGAGAGGCGCTACGAGTTTCCTAACATGTTGAACGGCAGCAAGGGCTATCAGTTCGCCCAAACAAACGGGCATTGAACTTAGTCAAATGAAATATTCCAGGGTTTTGACACTTTGATGATCGTGGTAATTTGAGGGCAGTGTTATTGATAAGATCCACATTTGAGTACTCTATTTAAAGAGCTTGATCAATCGCTTTCAATAGCCTGCTAGTGAGTATGTTCTGCGGGGTATGCAGTTGCTCTAAGTACTCATGACATGATGCTGTTCCCAGTGTTTTTCTGGAAAGTATTCGTCTACTCAAGCTCTTCTTATTCGCGAAGCTTCTGACATACCAAGAACACATACAAGCAATCCGATTTATTGGCACGTTGGCAAAGTTGCAAGTCGCATTTCAGAACGATGTGCCAACTTCCAGCACAGTATGACTTCTCGAGATCGATGTTGGACGCAAAGCAGGACTCATCTGTAGCTGTTGCCTCCTCGCTAGGTGTTTAGTTTTCAGAGCACATTTTGAGGCTCCCGCCGACGACAACACCATCCGATCCCCTTCGACCGCTTCCATCCGCTCAAGGTGCCAAGTCGGCATCTGGACGTCGGCCTGGTGGATATCGCCAAGGACTTCCCACCTTTCACATGCATTGTTGAGGACGCAACGGCGCATTTCCGTCGACGATCTGCGGGGATGTGCGCAACGCAAAGTTGTTATGAACGGGTTATAGTTGTGGACCATGAAAAGGACTTCCTTACCCGCCCATGTAACGTCCCAAGACTCTTGTACGATATGGAGTTATCCGCCAGGACCCTCTACGGGCTTTCCGTCCTTCGGTTCAAGACGGCGGACGTTCTCAATATCAATTTCATCAAGAAAACACCCCGCGCCGAACGACCAGCCCCAATCCACGGGGGCAATGCCTCAACCCTGTGCCAAGGACCTCACCAAGGTGCTTAAGAGCTGGGTTTCCCCAGCATTGAAATACTAGCCATCATCTTCTCCATCTTCTCCAGGAAAATACCCCAGGATATTTACTCGAGGCGGGAGTTTCACTGTTGAAGGCATTCATAGTCTACAACGGGTTCTCATAGCATCTTTGTGCACTATGTCCGACAAGCATGGACAAAAGGGCCAACAGCCCGATGGAGTCCCCTTCGAACCAGCCCTGGAGAAGTCACTGCCAGCGCACAAAGAGCACCTCTTTGACGTTGACGACGTCGCCGTCGATTATTCCGGAGCTCATGCAAAGCAGGACCCAGAAGAGATCAAACTGGTAAAACGGCTTGATTGGTTCATTATGCCTACATTGTGGCTGATGTATGTGTTCAACTACCTGGACCGGAACGCAATTGCACTGGCACGGCTAGATGACCTCGAAGACGAACTTGGTCTCACCTCTACCCAGTATCAAACATGTGTTATGATCTTGTTCGTCGGATATCTACTAGGGCAGATTCCTAGCAGTGAGTAAAATCGAAAAGTACATACGTCATGTTGCTAATGATACCATAGACATGCTCATGACTCGAGTCAGGCCATCGTGGTATATGGCTAGTTGTATGGCTTTATGGGCGGTCGTTAGTGCCTTAACTGCTGTGGCCCAGAATTTCACCGGTCTCCTCCTGGCAAGATTCTTCCTCGGCATCACCGAAGCACCTTTCTATCCTGGCGCGCTATATGTCCTGTCGCTATTTTACACCCGCAAGGAGATTGCTACACGAATGTCGATCCTATACACAGGAGCTCTGGCAGCGACAGCGGTTGCAGGCCTGATTGCAATTGGAATCTTTGAGATGAGCGGCATTGGTGGCATCACGGGCTGGAGATGGCTCTTCATCATTCAAGGTGTCTTGACCTTTGTCGTTGCAGTTGCGGCAGGCTTCATCCTCCCAGATGAACCTCTGAAAACCAAATGGTTATCACCAACACAACGACAGCTGGCGCATGACCGGATTCACAATGACACTGTGGAGGTTCGGGAGCATAGTACTGCGTTCACAGGTCTCTTGGAAGCAGCCAAGGACCTTCGACTATGGGTTTTTGTTCTTATGCAACACATGCATATCGCCGCTGGGGCGTACAAGAACTTCTTCCCTACTGTCATCGAAACCCTTGGGTATAATCGAACTGCGACTTTAGCCCTGACATGCCCTCCCTACTTTGTTGCTGGGCTAACCTCGATTTTGTGGGCGTTGAATTCTGGTAAGCAGTCTACCCATTCTCCATTCTCAGCCGCGTTTGTACTAACCCTCTCAAAGGCCGTATGAATGAACGAACATGGCATATTACGATTGCGAAGAGCGTAGCAATAATCGGATTCATCACTGCCTGCGCTACTCTCAATACTGGAGCTCGATACTTTGCCATGTGCTTGTTCTCGGTTGGAGTCTATGCCTGCCACAGCATCATCTTAGGCTGGGTGGCCGCTACTTGTGGACAGACTAAAGAGAAAAAGGCTGTTTCACTGGCAATTGTGAACACATTCGCAACATTGTCTCAAATCTGGACTGCGGTGAGTCTCGGATCTCTTCTGCTAATGTTACGAACAATCGTGCTGATCTGTACCTGTCGTTAGTACCTTTGGCCAAAGACCGACGCACCAAGATATACAATGGCAATGTCGGCCAGTGCAGCAGTCTCGTTCGGAGCATTGGCACTGGCCTGGCTGATGAAGTTTATGCTGGTTCGGGCAAATCGAAAAATAAAACAGAGCAACAATGAGGCTACTCTGTTGTATGCATACTGATAAAGCCCAATAGACATTCACCAGTGAATGCAGAAATTGATGCGAGTGGCATTGCCAATGCACCTCGACGATATGTTCACAATGCTCCCGATTACATCTGTTCGGGACTCCTCTCCTAAATGATAGAACGAATGGCAAGATATCTAGAACAGCTTGAGTTATTATTGTCACTGGTAAAACTTGGTTAAAATGCACTCGAGGTCTTGCTTCCACGCACTGCTCGACCAGCCGTTGATCTTGTCTGGATACAAAGGCATGGTGTCAACTAAGAAAGAATCGTGAGCAAGTGCAATGAAAACCCTTCCACCATCCAGCTTCCCGAGTTCCCTAATCTTCTGGATTGTCTTTGCTGCAACTTCGGGCTCTTTGTGAAAGCTCTTCTGGCCAGCAGGTCCACAGGTAACGCTCATGGGTCGAGCTCCAACCAGCAGGGATCGGTGGTGGCAGCAGTCACCTCCCATGAACACCCATTCGCTTTGCCCAGTCAAGGCCAAGGCACCCAAGTGTCCTGGCATGTGTCCAGGGGTGTCAATAAGAAAGAGGCTTCCGTCACCAAAGAAATCGTGCGCTCGGTCAAACGAACCCAGTGGTTTCCAAGCGTCTCCCTCCAACGTTAGTTCATGATAGCCCGGATGTTGGATTGGGGCACTGCAGTTCGGCGACTTCGGGTTGACTGGCCAGCCTTCTCCATTAGCAGCTGCGCTACCGGGTCCTGCAATCAGCCGGGCCTTAGGAAACTTGGTACAGTCTCCCACGTGGTCAAAATGTAGGTGACTGAATATAATGGTTGAAATGCTTTCTGGATCTACTGGACCCCTCCGAAGAATGTCGGTGGCGTCCTCAGGGGCCTTTGGCTCAGTGATGTTAGATAAAGACAATATTAGAGGTGGGATCTTGTCGATGTCCTAGTTGATATTAGTGAATTGGCGCTTTGCTCAAGCCATCAACACACTTACCTTGGCTAAGCCGAGGTCGAAGAGAATATTTTGACCTGAAGCGTGCCTGATGAGAAAACTGTAATCTGGGTATGCGTGCCGTGCCCGGATAATGTCTTCATCCCCATCCTCGAACAGCCAACGATCAGGATGTGAGAGCTGGCCAGTCGGCAACGCGAAGACTTCGACAGGCGACACACCATCACTGGGTGGTAGTGTCGACATGTTCAGTAGATTGTAGAGTCAATAGAAGCGCATCAGCCACCTTCACGCAGCATGCTGCCTCGTGAATGCGAATTGGACCATGATATGGAAGGTTGCTACTAAAGGCTGAGGCGGAACCTGAGCCGATATACCCTTCCGTCCTCGACTGCTGAAAATTCCTTAGAGGGGACCGTACACAACTTGGCTTTACGTTCTTGGTTCGCTACTGGTAGATCCTATTTGCGGGGATGCTCAGCCTTCGTTTAGTGCCTCGATCTCACCCCCATACCGAAGTCCCTGGATTGGTACACGGCTGACAATCTGTCGAAGCTCCTCAAGCTCCTCTGTCGTAAGTTGGATCTCAGAACAATTTTCCCTAACCCACTCTTCACGTTCAGCTCCCGGGAGAGGAATAATAACTCCTAGGCCATTTTTCCCGCTCAGCGACCTCACCCAAGCCAAGGCAATCTGAGGCGTCGAGCACCCTTTTCTCCTAGCTAGAGCTTCGACTTCCATAGTCAACTTCTTGTTGGCTTCAAGCACGTCGCCCTGGAATCTTGGAAAGATCTTCAAATGGGCCGGAAGCTCATCTGCGCTCTTCTCAGAGACTTCCTTAGTAAGTCCACCTCTGCTCAAGGGGGCATATGCCATGATTGGGATCCCCAGCTCTGCGCAGGCTCGAGCAACTCCGTTGTGAAGGATATTTGTTGTCCACAGTGACAGCTCCACCTCAACCTGCGCGATAGGATGTACTGCTGCAGCACGCCGAATCGTCTCGGCCTTGACCTCGCTCAAGCCTATACCTTTGATTTTTCCAGCTTTGACACATCCCGCAAGAACGCCGATTGTCTCCTCGATTGGTGTCTTTGGATCAACTCTCGCGCACTCGAAGATGTCAAGGCTTTTCTTTCCATCAAGCACCCTCAGACACTCGTTGACTGATCGCATCACTCCTTTTTCTGTGCCGTCAAAATCGAATGTCCCGGGTGTCCGTCCTCCTTTAACGCAGAGCACTACTTGGGATGCTTTCTCGGGATACTTCGTGAAATACTCGTTGACGAGGTGGAGAGTGTTTCGCTCTGGTGTGCCATAGAATTCACCACCATTCCAGTAATTGGCGCCACTTTCTAAAGCGGCATCCATGGCAGCGAACGACTGGGGTTGGGGTGGAGGGTTGACTGGACGCGTCAAGCCCATCAAGCCGAAGCCAACTGGCCCAATTTTGTGATCTAGAATCGCTGGCATTGTTGATAGGCCTTACTTGTGGATCTGTACGACGTGAGATGATATTCGAAGATTACCCAGGTATATGAAATTTCTCGACAAGTTACAAAGAAACAAATACATGACACGAGAAATCCTTTGCACGTACTCAGTTGCTGCATAGAGCCTAGGAACAGACACTTCCGTCCGTCGGGGAGTCTCTATTCAGCCTTACCTGTCCGGGTATTTCGGAGGTGTCTCCGAGCCATCATTGTCAAGCTCCCTCGAAGAGTTCACCGTATGCAATGCAGATATATATCGTTGTTAAAGCAATTATGATGTCTCTGCCCTATCGGACAGTGACTTATTGAGACCAGATTGGAAGCCTTCTCCACCAAGCCCTCTACCTTTTCTCGCTCAAAATATGGTTCCAGCTCTGCCAAAAGAACTCCCCCAGGTTGGAGATTGCATCCCCAAGAATTCGAACTTGTTTTACAATGGAAAGTGGAATTCGCCTCAAGATGGTGACTTTCGAGAGACTTTCAATCCTGGAAATGGATCAGTGATCACTACGGTAGCCTTCGCTGGCGCTAAGGACACAGAAGAAGCTATCAAGGCGGCCGCGGCAGCATTCCCAGCCTGGAGAGCAACTCCTTCCATGGAGCGTGCCAGGCTCCTGCGAAAGGTTGCACAGATATTGAGGGATAATGCCACTGAGCTTGCCGTGCTGGACGCTGCTAACATCGGCAGTCCCATCAAGATCATGGCAGGTGATGCGTACTTTGCAGCGGAGCATATCGAGTTTTTCGCTGGCTTAATCCCTGCGGTCACAGGCGAGACTATGCAGTTGAGCGAGGATACCTTCAACTACACATTGCAGGAGCCGCTCGGAGTTGTCGCGAGGATCGTTGCATCCAATCATCCTCTTATGTTTACGGGATTCAAACTTGCCGCGCCATTGGCAATGGGAAATACTGTGGTGATCAAAACTCCGGAACAAGCACCACTATCAGCCCTGAGATTTATGGAGTTAATAGGAGATATATTCCCACCTGGGGTATTAAATGTTCTTTCTGGTGGAGTCGACTGCGGAAAGACACTCTCGTCGCACCCGCTTGTCAGTAAAGTCACATTAGTCGGAAGCCTGCCTACTGGCCGGGCCATACAAGCCGCCGCAGCTGAGACTCTGAAATTGACGGGTTTTGAACTTGGCGGAAAGAATCCTCTGATCGGATACCCGGACGCTGATATTAACCGCCTAGTGGATGGAATCGTTGCCGGCATGAATTGGAGCTGGTGCGGTCAGTCCTGCGGGTCGACATCTAGGGTTTTCTTACATGAGTCTATCCATGATGAGGTGCTACAGCGCGCAGTGGAACAGCTTCAGAGCAGCTATAAGCCAGGGAATCCCCTCAGCCCCGAGACAACTATGGGCTCAATGGTCAGTAAGGTGGCTCAGGATCGTGTCTTACGATATATCAAAATCGGTAAGGATGAAGGTGCTCGACTTGTTACAGGTGGGAAGCCGCCCTCGACAGATGATACAAAGGATGGATATTTTGTTGAGCCAACAATCTTTGCGGATGTGACTCAAGACATGACAATTGCACGAGAAGAGATTTTTGGACCGGTGATGTCGGTTCTTAAGTGGACCAACGAAGAAAAGATGTTCGAGCAAGTCAATAGTGTTGAGTATGGCTTGACTGGCGCAGTATATACCTCGAACATTGCGACTGCTCAAAAGACTCTGAGACGAATCCAGGCAGGGACGATTTGGGTGAATACGGTTGGCACACATTTTCTGTCAATGCCATTTGGGGGTTACAAGCAGTCTGGCACGAATCGAGAAGATTGCTTGCAGGAATTGGTCGACTTCACCCAAACAAAAGCAGTCCATGTCAAGCTCTAGGTAGCATGAAATACTTTGGACAAGATATGTATTCTAGTCTAGGAAAATGATTCATGC
Organism: Exophiala mesophila; assembly: GCF_000836275.1. NCBI lineage: Eukaryota > Fungi > Ascomycota > Eurotiomycetes > Chaetothyriales > Herpotrichiellaceae > Exophiala > Exophiala mesophila. Next base: position 4,830,711 of record NW_015622506.1, read on the forward strand.
AGATGACTCACCTAGATCGCCTGGTTGTAACGCGCAATAATGCTTCCTGAGCAGACAAGAGCCGATGGAGGCGTGCTGGGAGACTGGAGACTGGGTACCTAATTACCGCGACTTGGCACATGGAAAGCATCCTTCCTCTACCGGACCACATACCAGGGATCCCGATGCACTACAAGACCATCACCCTATAAAAGACCTCTCTGTTGACAATAATTCTCTGCTCGTCACTAGGCAGTTCTGTCAATGCTTGCTTAGGATACCTGATAGCGTATCACTTCAAACAGTATGGTGTCTCCATCCCAGCTCCTAGATGACTTCGAAATTAGGACTTTGGTAACGAGGGAGAGATACTACAAAGACACATTCCAATGGGACCGATGGCGGAGCACTTATCATCCAGATAATGGCCAGACTTGGATTGACATCGCATGGTACAATGCTCCTCTATCTCATATCTTCGAATGTATACTCAAAAGTTCTAGGATTGCTGGAACCATCGATCACTTTGTCATAGAATCGAAGAAGATGGTCAGTCGAGTCGCTTCCACACATTCCATTCAGCCAGTCGATGTCGAGATCAACGGTGACAAAGCTCTTGCAACATCATACGGCCACATCACATTGAGGTTCGTCGAAGACAAAGCCGAGTACGACATGATCAACTGGGGATGGTGGATTCATCGAGCACGCCGAATAACTGGCCCGGAAGGTCCGTGTTGGAGGCTCACTGGAATGAGGTTCATCTACAACAGAGACTCAATTGCACCTACACGTCCCTTGGCAGCAACGACCATCGATATCCAATTAGACCCGGGTGTGAGAGACAGCTACAAGTATATGCACTGGGTTCTCACTCGAAGAGAATACAACATATCATCCGAAATGCCTGGCACGGACAGACCTGATACTATCGAAGCGCTAAAAAGGCAAGAGGAGATGTGGTTGGTTGAGATAGATTCGTAGCCTGGCCATGTATCTTCGACGAGAAAATACACAATTGCACAACAGTCACTGCTCCATCACAGGGACATCCACCCGACATGAAAGCAGAGAACATATCTCATCCATGTATCTGATTCTGAACGGAACTGGGTCTCGTAGGTGCCGGGTAGCCCATAGGGCGTGGATGCTTGCTTAACCCTGCCAACCCCTCCCTTCCCGCTCTCGACAACCTCGGTGAGCCGGCAGGATCGGGTATACATACTCCGATCCGCGAGTGAGCGGCCTCGCCCTCTTCGTGCCGATAATCATTCTCGAGTCGCACAAAGAGAAACCCTCTCCGCGTTCTAGTTCATGTTTTGTGTTATATCCAGTCAGGCTGACAATATCGATCCGGATCTGTTGCTGATTGCCGAGGCTGACCCGACGAGAGGCACATCGAGAGTTTCGAAACTGAAGCTTTGTGATATGCCGAATAGTAGCGATTCACTAGAGCCCAGAACCACGGTTGAAGTGGCCTCTAATCAGCGGAGAAGGCGCTCTTTCGATGAGAGCGAGGACTTCGGCTTCAAACGCCAAAGGACAGCCTTGGCCTGCAATTCGTGCAGACACCGTAAATCCCGCTGCAATGGCGCAAGGCCGGTGTGCGGGACCTGCTCTGATATGGGGTTTGAATGCGTATACAGACTGCCGCCACAATCTTCAAAGGCTCAACCAAGAGAAATGGCTTCAATGGAAAACAGGCTGCAGCTAGTGGAAGGTCTCCTCCGAGCGGTGATCAATGGCCAGCAGAGCAATACAAACAGTCAAGCCCCACCTTTGACATCCCAAGAAGCTGCATCTATCCAACAGGAGTCACAGTGTGACACAGGTCAGAATCGATTGTCATTTCAACAGTCTCAGGTGCAGTTGATCAACAACTACTCGACAACTAACCATGCTTCACATGAGGACACTGTTGATGGCATGGGTATCATTACGTTTGCCGACGAGTTGAAGTCCGGGCACTTTGGGCCATCCTCCAACTCTGCATTCTTCAGTCACATCGCAAAAGCACTTGCCACTGATGCTTTTCCCCAAAGTAGGGAGTCATCCCGAGGTATCTCAGGAAATATTTCTAGGCCGCCTTCTCCTCCAGTGCCTGGCATTCGTTCAGGATCAAAGATGGTCAATCCTTACATCCTGCCACCACGTTCCGAGATAATGCACTCTGTTAATGTCTTCTTCTCCATTACAGGAAGCTTTTTCCCGTACATTCACCAAGGAAGTATGCACCAGATGATTGATGAGCTCGACATGACAAGGTCTACCGGTGTTCGCAGATCCTCGCTCTGTCTGCTCAATGCACTTCTGGCCATTGGAACAAGTCTAGACGTGAAAAGTCACGAGGTAGCCAAATCCAGGGAGGCAGAGTCGGACATCTTTTTCCAAAGGGCGCTCGCTCTTTCGCCGTGGAATATTGCCAACACAACAAATCTGGAGACGTGTGAGTTGCGCATGAACGCTTGCCTGAGCCGTTCTCTAACATGAATATCGACAGTGCAAGCATTGGCTGTTATGACACAATATCTCCAAGGGAGCTCGAAATCTGCACAAACCTGGAGGCTGCATGGGCTTTTGGTGCAGGCGGCGTTCCAACTCGGTGTTCATTCAGAAGACACGCAAAACAAATTCTCAGTCATCGAGAAAGAGATCCGAAGAAGGACATGGTACACTTGCGTTGTTCTTGACAGGTACTTGTTGTCACAATTAGTCGATTATATGCCCATGTTGACGAGGACTAAAGAACACTGAGCTTGACGTTTGGAAGGCCTCCCTTGATCCACAATGAGTTCATCCAAATTGATCTTCCAATCGACGTTGAACTCGACGATTTATTGGACGAGGATGAGCGGTCACCCAGACCACCAGACCATAACTTTCGACCATCCTCGTGTGGATTGTTCATTGCCAGCATGTATGTTTCGGCAATCAACGCTACCTATCTGCTGCTGAAGTCAAGCCTAGAAATCTGTATCGCATTCAGGGTGACATCATCCGCGACATCTATAATCAAAACATTTCTCCCGCGAGCAAGATGCGCGGCGATGACATGTTTAGTCGGATCCTGAAGCTGGACTACGAGCTTACCGAATGGAAGACACGACTCCCCCCTTTATTAGAATTGGTACCAATGGAGATCTTGGGGACAATTCACCAAGAAGATTGGGTGTATGGCATGTCGCAGACAGTTTTGACGCTTCGTTACCTGAGTGTTCGGCTCCTGCTCTTTCGCAAACTACTGGAGAATTGCCTCGATACGATCCCACTTCTGCAAATGCCCCCAAAACGCCCTGAATTTCCAGATACTATCGCGAATAATATGGTTGATATCTGCGTGGACTCTGCAAGCAACATCATTGTCCTCATTCGGACCATCAGCGGGAGACTGGATCTACTACCCTCCTGGTGGTTTACTTGTTACTACTGTGAGCTGCTCATGTGAACGAAGAATTGGAAGCTACAATTGCTAAATGAAGTGTCGCAGTGTTTAACTCGGCTCTAATTATATTTGGTGCTATCTGTGTTTATACTGGAGGGGGTCAAGCAGATACAGGACCAAAGTCTCTCAGAGAGCTTGTTGATTGTCTGGGTAAGGCACTTGAGGCACTGGAAATAATTGGCAAGGAAACTAGGCTTGTACGCCGTTGCTCCAAATACCTGAGAAAGATGATCCAGGTCTCGAGCTCCTTCGGTAGGCCACCTCAATATGCCCTTCTATTTCCCAAGGGGAAACCATTCACTCTGGTACTTATACATTAACAGTTCGAAACCTTGGCGACCCACAGATTTTAGCCCCTCTGGGGCACGACGAAGTTCAAGACATGCCCTCCGTCACGGATGGAAGCACGCAGTCACCCTTGGGAACCGACTTTGGGCAATTTCTGATCGATGATGATTTCAACTTTTTGGACGTCTTCACTGATATGGCCCATCAATTGTGAGGACTACGCGAAATAATACTTGTCAAGGTTGAATAGGTATTTGTCGCTTTAGCCATGAACAGGATATCGCTGAGTCGTAAAGGATGTACGTACTAATAGCTCCTGGATACCATTTATACGACTGCTACGTCTGCTCGTTGCACGAATTACCCGAAGTATTGATTGGAGGGCCAAGGACTTTGATTTTGATAGCTACGGACATACTACCTCGACAAAGAGTAATGGATCTGACCATGTTCATTCCTTCCATCCCCATTCAACTTCCCGCAGCCTGTACTTGTTCGCTGATCAGTACAATCAGGGCAAGTTCATCAGTATGTGTACCGATACGAAGGATGTTTGTCGCCAAGAGCGTTTTGTTCTGCTTGGGGAAGGGAGAGCAAGTAGTCCCTCGCGCCACTGTCCTTCTGGTGGTTTTCGTAGCGTGCATAGAAGAAAAAGGCGGTACCAACAATGATGGTAAGGGCAGTCATTGCTAGCGAGATGCCATAGCCAGTATGATAGACAGGGGCCTCTCTTGAGAGATAGACGTTGCTCCCCATAATGCTTCCGCAGTTGCCGAAGGCAAGCATTATTGCGGTTGAAATTCCTCTCCGCTTTTGTCCGACAATATTGTTGTTCAGCCAAGTGATTGAGATGGTAATGGCGGCAAAGACACCTCCAACGACCAGGAAAATGGCGAAATATCGGACCCCGACAGAGACTGACTGACCTGCAATAAGCAAGGCATACCCAATAACACTGAAAACAAGAGGTACGGCCGAAAATAAATAACGATGATTTGCCCAGTCGGAGCCGAACCCAGCGGTGATTGATGTTACAACGGCGAACATCCACACTGGAATGCTCATGTACTGTGCCTTCAGCGAGGTCCAACCCAACTCTCGCAGGATAGTCGGAAGGAAGTATGAGGATGAGGCACCAGTGACCGCGGTACCGAAATACATTAGAGCGCTAATTCAAGTTAGCGATCATTATATACTGCAGGGAACACGAGAACTTACGCAAAATACACCTTCGGGTCCTTCAAGCATTCCTTGAAGACCACCCAGGTGGATTTGTCCTCCACATACTCGTTGTGGTCCCTGGCAAGTTTTACCAGTAGCACTCGGCGTTCATCCTCACTCAGGTGAGTGTTCTGCTCTGGCCAGTCGGGCAAGGTGAACCAAGTGAAAACAGCCACGAGACACGTAAAGATTCCTTCGAGGAGGAAAATCCACCTCCAGGCCGCATAACCACCTACACCCTCCATGTGCGCTATTGCATAAGCCAACAACTTCAAACCAATAAAGTCAGTGAGGATCATCCCCGCTTGCGAAAGATGAGAAACAACTTACCCCACCAAAGGCTGTGGAAACAGAGCCCGCGGCGTAGTAAACGTTCATGCGTGCATGTAGCTCGTAGCGGGTGTAATACATCGCAAGTAGAAAGATGGCACCTGGGTACTTATTAGTTCTGGGCTTGTAGATTTTGACATACTCCATGTATATGATATTCGTTCGACCAATGATAAACTCACCAGGAAAATATCCGGCTTCCAAAGCTCCCAGAAGCACACGACAGACGACAAGTCCGGCAAAACTGCGTGTCAATCCCTCGCCGATGGTGACAAGGCCTGTTGGGAGATGGTCAGATCAGGTTCAAGTAGAGAGTAGAGAAACGCAGAATATGACGGCTACACCTACCCCAGGCGAACATCAGCGTGCTCAAATATCGAGATGGCCTTAACTTTTTCATGATCATGTTGCAGGGAATATCGAGTAGAAGGTAGGGAATGAAGAAGACAAAGAGCGCGATGTTGTAGTCGGTGCCCTTCATGCCTAGGTCGGCCTCAAGTCCCTGGATTCTCGCATTGCCAATGTTGGTGCGGTCGAGGAAAGCAACAATAAGCAGAAGACAGAGCATTGGAACAAGAACAAAGTCGACCTTGCGCGTGACTTTGCGCTCTGCAACGTGATCAATCTCATGCTCAGAAGCAGTCTCGATTTCTTCGCCATTCAGTTTCTCAGCGAACACGACTTCTGCCGGTCCCGTTTCGTTTCCAACAATGTTCATGACTGCAGGTTGGTGTTCTCGCTGTGGTTTCCAAGAATATGATACTCTTCGGGAGAGGAATACTGAAAACTTGGATAGTATAGACATATCGTACCTTACTCCCCCGTGGGGATCGTCGTGTCTTTATGATCAATATCTGGGGTTATGGCTAGAATGATGTCTCGAGAATTGTCTTTAGCAGATCTTGGCAGCATCACGCCTCAAAGGCGACTCCTCAGCCCGGGGCCGGTTCGGATGATGGAAGCCGTAGTCAGTATTCAAAAAGAAGGGATGTTCCTTCATACCCGCAAATCGCGCCAAAAGGTGTGGAGTTCTCGGGGGTGGGGAAGTTGGGGCACATCATCCGTTCCAAAGATCGTCGACATATTGTCGACTTTTACAACGGCACGGCATGTTACCTGCTCTTATTAGGACAATTTTCTGTCGGAATATCGTCAAGACACAGATCTCGGATCTGGGACCCTGTAGACTTCAATGGGGTAACGTCGGAACTCTCTCATAGTACATTTTTGCGCCGTGCTGGCGAAGTCGAGATGAGTCTTCAGGTGCATTTGTGAATCGGGCCTGCTAAACCGACATCTGGACATTCTGATTTACGAAAGGCGCATGTTCAAGTTATTTGTTGACATGGATCGATTTTCTCGGCTTGGATAATCTCGTGAGACTACCTTTTGCCTTTGTACTCAGACTTTGCCTTGCAGCCTTTGTCGAGATTGCTGTCCTCGTGTAGGCTAGCTGTACTATACTTTAGAACTATCTCGTAGAACCATACATTGATAGGTGGACAACAGCAGACTGGGCTGAGAGTGCAGTGTGGGTTTGAAGCCTCGCAATGTGTACAGGTCCCTGATGTAGTATATATCTTTCCAATCTCTGTACCAGCGATGAAAGTATACCTCACACCGATCATTCTTGGGTCAGATGGGGAAGAATTCGACACGTCTCATAGGTTCTGGTGCCGTAGATGGTGCGAGAGATATGCGATATCTACGGAATATGGGACCTAGATGGATATGGAGTTGCATATTTGCTAGACTAAACGCAAAGACATGTAAGCACTACCATTCCATCGGGCGGGAAGTAGTGAAAACTTATTTGAGACCAATGCAAGATCGTGGTCTAGCAAAGAATGGGAGAAATTTCAATTTCATCGAAGGAGTGGCATCGAGCCAGCGCTCTGGAACGAAGTTCCCAGAATCTGGACAGACCTCCACATTACGATGTTTGATGCATGCCTGCATTATAACAACGATGCCTTCCGGAATATAATAGCCTGCAATGTCGAGGCCTCATGCCGGTGAAGTTCTTTCCAGATATGACGGAATAGGTGCATGAAACCTCAAGCCTTCGCGAAAATTCCGTCTAAAAACGGCAGGTTCTCCAGAGTCGTAAGTTCCAAAGGCTGTTGCGGATCAGGAAATGCTTCTTGAAGTCCCTCAAAGAGTTTCGCTTGAATATCCTGGCGCGATGCCAGTTCCCAAGTCGTGAACCTGGCCGTGTTAGCGGTAGTGTCTGAACCAGTGTTCCTGATCGGACATCCTATGTTACTTCGGAGACTGCTTATTCCTAGCTGCTCTGCTGTCGCCCGAAAGGCGTCGAACTAAGGATCGTCGAGGTAGAGACCCCTGAGAGGATCTCCGGTATTGGTGAAGTCGTTTATAATCGCACCGACGAATCCATATTTTCCTACGCAACGTTCGAGCTCTGTAGTTGCTGCCTCCCCATTGTAAGTTAGAAGAGTCGCAAAGGCAAAGAATCTCTCTCGATACTTTTAACAGTATTCCTCATAGACATACTGATTAGCTGTATGATAGAAATTAATTGCTTCCTCCGCCTTAACGAATGCTTAGGCCGTTGGTTAATTTACTGAAAGTATTTGTGCCCCAATGTTATCAGCATCCATCACCTTCAGTCGAAATGGGGTATCCCCTAGTCGATCGTTGAGGCCCGAAATGAAGGCATGCTTGAAAGTCCTAAGCGTGGTCGATATGCCGGGTGTTGGGAATGGAGTAACCGCATTCTCTCCCAGCGCAATTAATCGAGCTCGCTTCCGCTCTGAATAGAGAGGAGCAAACGTCGACGCTGGTCTGCCTTCGATCTCCAACGTGCTAGATGCAGCCATCTTTTACTTGCACAGAGACCTTGCTAGATGTCGACCAGAAGAGATGTAATGGTCACTGTAGGCCGCTTGTGATAGTAGCCGGGTATTTCGGAGGGTATTTCGGAAGGCATTCCGCGACATCAAGAAGCCCGCAGGCATTTTGGGGGGACCCAGTCTTAAGACCACGCAGTCCTAGAGAGATTTCCAGCGAATGCCGTCCCTATTTGTAGATTGTCATTGCGCCTTTCCAGATAGTTCAGCGGTTAAAGAGGGTCGATGTTCTTACCCCGAGCTTTCTGAAATGCGAACTGATGGGAACAATTAATGAAGTTTCACGTCCCGGTGACAACATCGTGAAGGAGAAGAATAAGGCTGCTGACGACATTCAAGTTTCCCTCTACGAGCTATTCTGTTGAAAGACCTGACAGTACGATCAACACAAACCGGATTGATAGAAGACATTGAAGAAGCTCTGTCTCTTTCAGCTAGTGGTCTAATTGAGAGCAGAGTCGAGCTTCTGAGAATGTCAGAGTTGAACAATGCATTGGATCGACTGAAAGGAGGGGATGTAATGGGCAAGCTTGTTATGATCTCCGATAGCTTCCCTTCAAAACAGTATTTCACAATCTAAAGTCAGTATTTTTGGAGGAATTCTCATCTATCAACTTCTATAATCGTCCACGAGTGAAGTTCGTCCCAGCTAAATTTAAGTCTATCGGGAAGTCACATTCGTCCCGGTCAAATAGGGATAATTCGGATGCCTCCCGGACCAGATTCGGGAATTGAAAAGGCAGAAGTATTGAGGACGTTTCAAACCAAGGGTGCAAACGTGAAGCTTTAGAGCAAGGTACCTATCAACTGACGAGACGCTTGCCTTTCACTATTTAGCCCACCTCTCGAACGAGACTGCTCGAAGCGAGGATTCCCTTTTTATTATTCTCAGGCTTCATCATGACAGATTCATTCGAGGTAAGATTATCCATATGTTTCGTTGTATGCTCACTTCTTTACGCCTTGCAGCTCTATCGCGACCTCATCCACGCGAACCACATACTACACCATCATAGCGTGGTCGATGCCTTTGGCCACATTAGCGTACGACATCCAGCAGACTCTTCACAGTTCATCATGTCCGCCAACATGGCTCCTGCACTAGTCCGTACGCCAGACGACTTGGTCGAATATCGGGTCGAGGATGCACAACCTGCGCACGAGGGTGCCAGACGTGGATTTCTGGAAAGATATATTCATTCAGAGATCTATAAGCGTTTCCCAGATGTGCAGAGCGTTGTCCATGCGCATGCACACCAAGTGCTTCCATACGCGATATCTGGTGTACCATTCCTACCATGTGGTCATATGGCAGGCTTTCTTGGTATGTTTCAACATTGAGAAGACGGATATTCAGCATATACCGAGTACATCAACTGACAACTTCTACTCCAACAATAGGTTCAAAAGTCCCTGTTTACGATATCCAGGAATACTACAAACCCCAAGACTCACATGACCTTTTGGTGAATAGCATTCAACTCGGCGCTAGCCTCGCAAAGTTATTTTCTTCCTCGGAAGCCCAGCTTAGATTTCCCGAACATGAATTCGTCTTGATGCGACGCCACGGCTTCACAACTGTGGGACGTAATATCAAAGACGCGGTCTACCATGCTGTGTACGCGATCCAAAATGCCAACATACTAACAACAAGCCTGTTGGTCCGCGCGGGGTTTGAACAGCTACAGGCAAGGAGTGATGCAAGTAACAGAGCTGAGGTGCTGCATGACATGGAGGGCTTGACAAATGTTCAAATGAGGGACTGCGAACGAAATGTGCGTGGTGGGATTGCGAGGCCTTGGGGGCTGTGGGTGCAAGAGGTCAAGACTTTGCCCTTGTACACGAGCAAAGTCGAGTAGAAATGGGTGTGATCGGCGTATTCTCTGAGTCTGCTAATCATCGAGACTGTCTCAAATACACACATTGAGCTCGTGTCCTGTTGCTCATCTATGCATGGTCACTCTGGACCTTCGAAGTAGGCTCAGCCACTTGGAGTGGTCAACCCTATCTTGTTGAACAAGGACTTGACAAACTTGCTGCCACTCGCAGTACAGAACCGGTGGTTCCCGTCGAAAACTTCAGCTTTGACTGACGGACTGTTCTGATAAAAATAGGTGGTGCACATTCAGCATAGTGCATTTGGCTTTGCAAGTTTGGTGTATGGTTCGAGGTTGTCCAGAATTCATACTCCATATGGACCTACTGTAAGAAGGCAATAATTGTCTTCCTACGTGGGGTCGGTTTTGCGTCCGAGGACGCGTCTCGTATCGCAGACGGCACTCCACGGGGATATAGATATCCGAAGCTATGCGTCAGCAGTGGTACGCATTCTCGCCCATCCGTGTGCTGGATTGGTCACTTCCGAGCTGCCCATTTAAGTGGCCCGCGAGGGACCCCTGGATGAGGTTATTCGTTGATCGCTGCGCCATTTCTCCAGACAAAGGCAACAACTTCTAGTCATGACTATGCCGAGTTCTCTGCAGTATTTGCTCAGCTTAAGTCCGAAAACCCATCCATTCAACGCCGCCCCTTTGGTCATCGGGGTATCATTGCAAAATCCGATCTAGGCAGAACTTGGAGCTTGATTGGAGATAAGGATGAAGCCCAGCTATCGGTCATCGACAATCATCAGATCGACATGGGAATAGCTTGAGCATCGTGGTATTTGAGATGCTTCCAATATGTATTGGTGGAGGTACTTTCTCCAGGTAAGCTGAGTCTCAAGCAACTGTCTATGGTTATGACAATGACGTCGTCTCAGTTGACAAACACAAATCTACGGTGTCTTCATGTAAGTCATGCGCTTGAAGGTAGGTACCCTGCGACTTTGATTGATCAGACCACAGTGGTGGGTGATGAGAGTTAGGTACCGATCCGGGTGTAATAATGGAATCATTTGGCATTACTGAACAAGGTTGCCTGACAAGATTCAGGCCGACGGGCGGCTGAATGTTAGGGTTTTCAGGCTCCCAGGGCAAGGCACGTTAATTCAGTCCAGGCCCCGGGGGCCTCTGGGCCTAAGAAAACCGACCCCACCACTCCACCTCCAAGGAACGTTTTGGCCCCCAATGCACGACGACTGCTGCGACTTTTGTCGAACTAATTGCGCAGGCAAGGTCTACTGCACAGATGTGGCGACGCCGGAGCCGATGTCCTCGACTGTGGCTTTCCAGAGCAAGTAGATTCATGTCCTTTATCCCAAGATCCTTCTGATCCATCGCTACTTAGAGCATACAGAATAACACTTCCCTCTATCGAGTTGCCCATCCATCAAAATCGTGTACCTCGTTATCCCTGATGTAATTCATCCTTGCATAGGATTTTGCATAACCGTCTCTTAAATCATAGAACACATTGGCTGTTCATCAACCTTGGTCGAGCCAATCTGCCTGTTGTACATGATATCATGGCTCGAAACCGTAGAGCCCGTTGAATGCTGTGCTGAAACGAGTGAAAACCTGCAAGCCTGCTCAGGCATAGAATCCGATGTCGGTCCACCTTGTCTTTGACCTTTTCCACCTCATCACGCCTTATCGCGAGTCGACGCACGAACCTCATATGTGTGCAGTCGACGGGTATCTTAGAATGGCCCATGGGGCAAGTGATTCGTAGAGTAACATTGGGAAATGACTACCCATGCGGGGGATAGAGGCGCCCAAACGCCCAACGATGCCAGCAATGCGTTGGATGCGTCCCTAGATGTCTCCGCTGGAATCGCGTTGAAAACTGCAAGGGCTTTGCTTCATCGCCGGCCAGATCCTGAATGATTGCCAGCGCTCGAGTAGCCCGAGTCACGCCAGGGTCGCCCCCCTGCTGGAGGGGAGTCTTCTTGGGTAGAAGTTCCGGTTCGTCGCTGTACCGCGTGCTTGGGACATGTGAATCCCACCAGGACCGTTTTCTCCGTTGTTGTGTGTCCTTGCTGCCCATATCGTTGGCACGGGTCGACCGAATGCTTGTGGTAGACGCAACGACATACGGCATATCTCTCCGTAATTTGATAGCACATGTTGACGCCTTGCAAAAGAAATTGACAGTGGAAGAAACAAAGAGAGAAGATCAACGAGGGAGGTAAGCTCATGAATGAGAAAATCGCATGACTTGAAGCGTGAATAATGGTGTGAAGTCGAACCTACAATTCTGATCGTCGCATGTCTTATAGCAAAGATATCTCGACTGCAGCCTTCGACTCCCACCAATCAGCGACAGGTCAACCTCGACCCAGTCAGACGGAAGGTTCGCAACAATAAGACTCATTTAGATCGGACAAGATATCATCCAATAGCGACACAGAATGAGGGCATTTCCATTTCCAGAAGAGTTGTAGTTGTAGTGTAAGAAGCCACAAAAGCCACACCAAGGCGCATGGTAAGGGCAGGACAGAATCTCCGGAAACCACGTTGAGCCCATGCCACTCTTTTACCAATCAAAAGTCTGGGCAAGTTGTTAGGATAGAAGCAGAGTGCGGCCTTAACTGAAAGTCATCCCGCCAATGGGAATGTCAAGATGGCTTTTGCAAATCATCTGGTGTTGCCTCAACAGTTGGGTCCGAAAGCGTGTATCGAGAGGGAAGCTAGAAAAGATCTCCAAGATGACTCGGTCGACAGAGTAGGCTGATAGTAAGCCCCTCGGCATCAGTTAAGGCTTAGTTTTAGAACCACAGCCAAGGGACCGAAGGTCGTCACCCAAGATGGCGCAAGCCTATAACGGGGGAGAAACACGAGGAGACGTGGCCAAGAGGACCCCTCCAACCAGGAACCCGGCTGGCAATGGCCATGTCCGTCTGAGGAGAGCATTTTTCTGAGGCTGAACTGCGCTTGACTTCGTCCGGAAGGCGGGGCCGTCCATCGCTGAGCTTCAACTCCGTAATAATGAATCACTCTTGCATCGATCCTCTTCCTCCTCTTCTGTCGCGCTAGATTCTCGATCCGAATCCCGCAGGACAGTCTAGTGTATTACGATCCTTGAAGATGGATCAGAGAAGGTCATTTCGAGTCAACTGTTGGATCACAAATCACGAGAATACGGAAGAGCACAATGGCAGCCTGCAGTCCCGCTACGGTTCCAACGGGGGCGGACGTCGCGCAACGAATCATGAGGAATTGCTACATCCCCGCAAGTGATCAGATGTTCATGACATGGCGTGGCAAAATCACCATGTCGTTGACTGCATCAAATTCTATAGAAGTGGCAAGTGACCTTCAACTTCATGGGAGAGCATAGGCCAAGATGCAATGATGACAAAAGCCACTAGGTCATGTATGAAGAGGTGAGACTGCATGTGACTTGATCAATCCTATATTTTTTGATTTCGTAGATTTGGCCCTCCTTGTATAGCTAGCAGAGCTAGGTATCTAGGCAGCTAATGCTTGATCCTGCAAGTCGATGTGTTGAGTAATCCCTTGCCCCAAGATTGCTCGCCTATCACAGCTCAGAAGGCTGAGAGTCTCTTCAAAAGGCGTTTCAGCTGTGTTATTGGCTCGCTCGTACGCCACGGATCCTAAGGGTCTAAAGTCAGACTTGGACTCAATTCCCGCGCGACGACGAGCTTGGATATACCAATGAAGCTTCCAAGATGTTTTGCATCTGCTATTTTCGCCCGATAGCCAACCTTTGCTCTAACCTGGCCTAGCACAAGGCTGAATCGATGCTCCTTACAAGTCAGACTTAAGTCTAAGGCCGATTCTAGCAACAGATCGCAGAAGAGGTCCATCATACCGATTGTTTCTGAGGCGGGACGTTCCGAACGCCGTATGAAGATACGAATTGGCCCTACCAGCCTCGCCTAGGGCCACAACTAAAAGCGTCAATGGCGTGATGACTTCTTCTCCAGCCATACATGTTCCAGAACAATCGATTCATACGTATTCCTCTCAACATCGATCACGGATTGTCGCGTCACATCTACCCTGTCCTCGAGACACTGCCACTAACTAGCATGAAATAGCCAGTCGGTGTCCGGGTTGGGAACTGCGAAATTGGGTATCAAAGCACCATTGATCAACGAAATATCGGGGGCTGCTTCGCCCATTGACTGCGGTTGGGGGGTTTCCAGCATCTCCTGACCAATCGGAGGCCGTGGAAAGTTGAAGAGGTCGAAAACATCGAGATACTCGAGCTCGTTAGGGGCTGGAGTATTGGCCCTAGTCGGATGGTATGACTTGATAACAGCAGCATGGGGCTGGCGAGATATCAGAAAGTCAAGATCATAAGCACACCTGAATTGCGATATGAGCATTATAACCAGTGAACATGAGCAGAAGCCTTACCTTCGCATGTCGGCCAGTATCTTCACCGTCGACGGTGTCACTCTCTCTCCGGTCACTCCACTTGTCTTCTGCGACTGGCGATACTCTTCCAACACTCTGCTGAGAATTTCACTATACCTTTTTGCAACTTGCCACTGTTCTCCCATCTCCGAAAGAGTGGCAACAAGTGAGTCGATGTCGGGGTCCACTTCATGATCCATAGTGGAGCCATGAACCAGTGTGACACGAGCTCCAACCCAGACGGCAAATGCAAAAGGAGGTCCAAGTTTATCAAGCAGGTTACTGAGCCTGACAAAATGACACAACTGGCGTAAATTGTCGACACCTGATACACATCGCTGCATGGCGCTGTAAGATGATGAGAAGATCGGCGATGTCTGGCTTGGGTATGCTGCCGACGAATTCAGCCGGATCACGGTGAGATAGTATGCCGCATGCAGCATCACCCACCCGCAGCTGATATTCTTAGCGGGAACATTGCTTTTGATGTATCGAGTGACGCTTGCGAAATCATCTGGCAGACTGAAGTGCCATGCATTCAAATCGCTATCAAGTGCACGATAGGATGACTGCCATTGTTCTACATCAGACAGAGAACCAATATCGACAGGTCGTTTCAGAAACTGATGCACCTGACCCAGAATAGCCATAAGCTCACAATGGTAGGAAAAGTGCCCGTGATTATCCGCGAGTGCAGTCGCATACCGTGTGCGTTCCTGCGGTCGAAACCATCTGGTCTCGACGAACTTGTTGGCAGCGAAAAGATCATCTCGACAGGGCAGTTTGCGGTCCACCTCCCTTTCATCCAGCGCAAAATCGAAAGCAGTAGCCACAGTGGCATACCTGTCCAGGATATAGATGGCCCAAAACAAGCGGCGTCGCTCCTCATCCTCGATCCAGGTTTTTGGCTCGGCCAACACGCAGGCCCTCAACGTCGCAATAGAAGGATACATTGGTGAAGTTCGGGAGGAGGTGGGCTCCATCGCAAGACCGAGTTGAACCATACTTCTGCTAATCAGAGCCAGCAGATTCCATGCAGGTGGCCCATTAGTCGTTCCAGTGATGTCCAGAGCAAGGATTATCAGAGCTTGCAAGGCTCGGACGTTTGAGTTCTCTAGGCCGAACAATTGAACACGTTGCTTTGACGTATCATGATAATGCTGTCTGCTTTGAGTAGTGAGTCGAGGGTCGGTTGAGAAACGGAGAGTTGTTGCAACTATTGCATGTAACAAGACCCTGTCTGGCTCGTCCAAGGCTGAAGGTCCAAATAGCGTATCGAGCGTGCTTTTTCGATCAAGCAAAGGAAACCAGACATTGATGTGCTTGAAGTAAAGATCAACGAAGGAATATAGCATGTCATATGGCGGAAGCAATGCAAAGCGGTCATTGAGAGATTGTGTACCATGGTATGCACCAGCCGAGTGAGGTGAAGTGAGGGATTGTGCAGAGGGAGTATAGTAGCTCGAAGCCTGTATGCCTTGGCTGTCCGGAAGGGGTTGTGATTGAAACCCTGAAAGGCACTGCAAGGAATTCTGGCGGGATGTCGAAGGCTTGAGCGTGGGATCAAGAACTTGAGGCTGGTTCTGGAAGGTGCCATCAATACCGAAGTGCGTTGCCTGCGGTTCGAAGATAGCTCGATGCTGATGCTCAGGGCTAACAGCCTGATCGTTAGGGTGGGTAATGTTATCCTTGACCCCAGATATAGAAGCCTTGGAACTGGGGCCACACGATGCTTTGAGATGCTCAGCTAGCTGCCGACCTTGCTCATGAAGAAGAGTCTCGAGCTCGTCAAGCCTTGCTTCAAGCTCACGTCCATAGCCTGCCCTTAGGCCGGGCTTTTTCCTCTCTTTATATTCGCATGGATTATCATTTCTAGAACACCACCCACAGGCGGGCTGGGCGCGATCTGGAAGGTTAGTGAGTGATGTCAGGTGATACCTGCACAGATGGACATACCACACTTGACCTTTCGTTGTTTACATGCTTCGCATCTACCAGGTATGGGCATCAGCAACCTCTGGACTTGGAGCACAATCGCAATTTTGAGATGGGGACATGGCGAGCAAAGAATATGACGACAGATGGAGGTTGTCAGATGATGCTTACGTGACATTCATAGCCCTTTTACGTTTCTTGGATGCATCCCTCTCATCTTCAGACCCAGAATCTGAGTGAGAGGTCGAGGCCGACGATCGGCGGGGACGCGATTGAGCGGCCAGATTGCCATTGTTGCCATACAGAAGGTAATTGGGATCATTCATGGTGGATTCGGTTCTGCCCACCATGATGACATTATCCCGCGAAGGTGAAAGGAGGATCTCGGAGCGACATTGTCTGATGACCGAAGCTGTAAGAAATTAGGAGGAGGGATTGGCGGAATCACGTGCGTGAGATCTGTGTCATGTGACCTTGGCACTTTGTTCTTCGGACAAATACGAAAACCGACATGCTGCTTTACGCCTCCCGGTCTTCAATGTACCGATCAGCCGAACGAAATAGTGGCCATCTTCACTTCATACGAAAAGCTACGTGTCTTGGAAACGGTGTGCGGGCCTTGGGATATAGCTTCTCCAACAAGCCCGAACTGTTTATTAGAATTGTGTTCTTCATCAATGGATGTTCTTCTCTTCGCTTTCATGACCGATAGTTTATCCAATAGTCAGGACATATAGGTACAGTTTGCTTCGTCTCTTGAGAGACACCACTCTTTCATCATGGCCACTATCAAAGACTTTCCCATCATTAAGACTGTACGAACTTTTGTGATCCAAGGTGTTGGGTCGGGTGGTGATTATCACAATGTCAAAGGTGGCCACTGGCTCATCGATAACAAAATCGCCACGCCAATGTCGAAATGGGAGAAATACCGGCAGTCCAGGACGTCATTTGGTATCAATGTCTTGGGATCATTTTGCGTCGAGATAGAGGCCACGGACGGAACCAAGGGCTTTGCTACTGGATTTGGAGGGCCGCCTGGCTGCTGGCTGGTCCAACAGCATTTCGAGAGATTTCTCATTGGCCGTGATCCACGGGATCTCAATGACATCTATGAGCAAATGTATCGAGCTTCCATGTTCTATGGCCGCAAAGGACTACCAGTCGCCGTGATCTCAGTCCTAGATCTGGCTCTGTGGGATCTTCTGGGAAAGATCCGAAACGAGCCAGTCTACAAGATGATTGGTGGAGCAACACGAGACAAGCTACATTTCTATTGTACAGGCCCTGAGCCTGCTGCAGCCAAGAAGATGGGCTTCTCTGGCGGTAAGGTTCCATTGCCCTACAGTCCAGAGGAGCCTGAGAGTTTGAAGAAGAACATCGAGTTCCTCAAAAACCACCGCCAAGACATCGGGCCTGATTTCCCCCTGCGGGTCGACTGCTGGATGTCTTTGAATGTGCAATATACCATTGAGTTGGTCTCAGAAGCCAAGAGACAGGATATCGGAGTCGATTGGTGGGAGGAGGTTCTTTCACCAGATGACTTCGACGGATTTGCGTTACTGAAGAGGGCCCATCCTGATACCAAGTTCACCACCGGTGTAAGCTTTGCCCCTAACATGAAAAAGCGCCAGGACTGACCCGAAATAGGAACATGAATATTCCCGGTATGGATTCCGAAAATTGGTTGAAGGCCGAAATGTAGATATCATTCAGCCTGATGTCATGTGGCTGGGAGGTCTCACTGAGCTACTCAAGGTGTCCGCGCTGGCGGCAGCATATGACATTCCAGTTGTTCCACACGCTTCAGGCCCGTACTCGTACCACTTTGTCGTCAGCCAGCATAACTCACCATTCCAAGAATATTTGGCCAACAGTCCGGATGGCAAGAGTGTCCAACCTGTCTTTGGAGACCTGTTTCTGAATGAACCAATTCCTGAGCATGGATATCTCGATGTCAGTGTGTTGGACAAACCAGGCTTTGGTTTGGAGTTGAACCCAAACGCTCGTTTGGTCGACGCCACAAACCTCCTAGGCTTTGCACCCCAAAAGTCGTTGTCGTTGCCGGTCGAAACAAATGGTGAGACCAAGGTTAATGGAAACCATGTTTAGGCGAACAGGTCGAAGGTCCAACAGAGCTCAAGTGAGGCGTTTGCTCAGAGGGACAAGGTGACGTGAACGCTTAACTTTTGGTGAGCGAATCGTTGTGGTTGGCTGGGTGTCAATGCATCCGCATCCTGAGAAGGACCATGGAAAGGGGACATGTGCCGAATACTGCAAGCGAATGCAACGCTTCATTGCCTGGATTTCACTCTGAAAGCGCTCGTAGCTGTTCAGGCACATCGGGGATCTGATCTAGAAAATAGAGGCCGCCGCGCAGCTCGAATCGCATGAGACGTCGGCCTCGATCCTGGACAATGAGGCTGCCATCATCATGCTCGACCAGCTTGAGGTGAACTCCTTTCGCTCGTTTCAGCTGAGACCATGAAATCAGATTGACGCCAGCCTCAGGGATATGAGACACATTCTTGAGAGTAAGCCGGTAAACTGAGCGGGTTCGCGGTCCTCCACCCTGGTCATCCGAAGCTAGCTTTACAGCCCCGGTTGAGGGAAGAGTGAATGTGACATCTCCAGCGCCAACGATGGCAATGGGATTAGGTCCAAAATATCCGACCGCCCTCGGGTCCACTCGGTTATTGTACGGGTTGAGTCGGTCGTAGCCATGTAGCAGTGAGCGATTAGTACATACGTGAGTGGTGGCACCAGTATCGAAAATCCAATCAGTATTAGTAGCTGTTTTACGCATCGCGTCCGTTGGTGTTGGTAGTGATTTGGGTATTGGCCCTGGAGCCAGTATCACCCCGGTGTCAGCAGGTGGTGGCGTCGATGGTTCTTTCTATCGTGGAAGGGTCAAAACCGCGTCAAGCGCCACAGGTTAAAGCAAACGTGTGGGAAGATACCTTTAGGTGTTGGTAACGAATGATTGTCGCGTCATCCTGGCGATGGATTGAGATGCGAGGCGTCATAGACTGATGATCAATATCGATTAGCCGAGCTTTGCCACAGTCATGATATACTCACCAAAGCCCCCAGAAAAGTTATCATTCCAGATACAGTGACCAGAGCCTGGATTTTGGAGGATCCTTGACGCGCCATTCGTGCGTAGTGAAGGTCGCCGCTCGTAAGTTAAGCGTCTATGATAATCCAATTCCAACCACTAACTCAGATGCGGACCACATCGGACGACCCTGTTACCTAGACTTATCGTCAGATGTATCCCAATGAAGTTGTCGTCCACGTGTGATGCCTAAGATTTCAAATCCGTGGCCAAGAATTCTGTGGGTTAGCTTTACTATTGCTAGCGGCCGAGGGTGCCGGGGGGCGAGGGGCGTGCTGCGAGCTTAAGATTTTCTTTCAGGCACCCGGCCAACAGTAGATTGAAGATCTGGCATAGGCGATGACGCTTGAAACCTTGACTGGTCCACTCGTATCTTGAACCTAGGATTGGGGGAGAGTTCTCCCCCGCCTCGGCTTTTCTTGACCCGGAAGCGAAACATCATCCTGAGAGTTTGAACTTCGAGCAAGAATGTAAAGTTGTCTTTCAGCTCTTTGCTTTTGGTATCCGGATATACCACGGAGACGAAGTACGATGTCTGTAACTGGTAAAAGATAGGTGCATGTGCCGCGACATTTGGCATTCGAACACCACAACGCATCCTCCACCCGACGACTAGCATCAAGCTCGATCATCATCACTCAGCATTGACAAGGGGGGAACCATTCTAGATGCCTCTTCCGCCCCTTCTGTCTAGCCATGTTGTCGCCATCACGGGGGGTCTTACAGGCATCGGAAGGGCAATTGCAATACTGTTCCTCTCCCACAGGGCCAAAGTCTCCATCAACTATCTCTCCTCACACAACAAAGACGAAGAAATCCTCCTCAATTCACTTCGGACGGATGCTTTGGATGCAATACGGTCTCGCGATCCATCCTCGTCAATTCAGACGGAGGATGAAGTCCCCTTGCTGACCGTCGCGGGGGATATATCCCAGCCGGGGACAGGACAGGACCTAGTGGCAAAGACAGTTGCACAGTTCGGGAGGCTGGACACCTTTGTGTCGAATGCTGGGATCTGCAAATTTGAGGAATTCCTGGATATCGTCCCAGAGTCTTTCCAAAGACATCTGGACACCAACCTCTCTGGATCTTTCTACGCTGTCCAAGCTGCCGCTAGGCAGATGACCAAGCAGCAGCCCCAAGGTGGATCCATTATTGGAATTTCAAGCATTTCTGCTCTCGTCGGCGGAGCTCAACAATGCCACTATACCCCAACAAAGGCGGGTATCTTGTCTCTTATGCAGTCTACTGCCACGGCATTGGGGAGGTACAATATCAGGTGTAATGCTTTGCTACCGGGAACCATCCGCACTCAGTTGAACGATGATGACCTGAAGGACGGCAGTGACAAGAAAGCGTATATGGAAGACAGGATCCCTCTAGGAAGACTTGGTCGGCCGGATGACATGGCTGGTCCAGCATTGTTTCTGGCCTGTGGTGAATTATCGTCTTATGTCACCGGAGCCACATTGCTGGTGGATGGAGGCGCATTTGTCAACTTCCAATAATTCAGATTCACACATGTCAGTCCATTGCAAGGTTATAAGCTTTGATCGCCGTCCCTGACCATATCTGAGCCCTTGATTTGGTGTCCAGATCACGGGAATCGAGCATTCCTTCCACCAGATCATGCCAATACTGCCATGACTTCTGAATTCCCATTCCTCCAAGATTGACTACCGGCCAATCCGAGCCAAACAATATCCGGGAAGGCGTGAAGGCGTCAAAGATGACATCTGCCCATGGTTTAGTCTGCGTCAACATCTCTTCGATGTCCAACGGATTATTCTCGTCTTGCGGTGGCAGTTCCGTCATCCATCCGGACAGCTTCATGTATGCAAAGGGATATTTGGCCAGTTGCTCCACGTGCCTTTTCCACTCCACGTACTGAGGATGTGCATTCTGTATATCTGTCGCCGTGAGAGCCATATTGGGCTTGCAGAAATGGTCCAGAATGACTCTGACGTGGCTGCCAAAGTCTTGTAGTCGTTGCAATAGCTCCACTGCTTCTACCAGCTGGTGCATGCCACCCCGATGTGAATCAACGCCAAGGTCGAACGACAGGCCTTTCTCTCCCATATATCGTAGTCCATCGACAAACTCGGGCTGCAACATTACACCTGGTTTTTTGTCTTGTAGGAGATATCTGAATCCGCTGAGCCTTTTGGGAATCCCAGCTTCGGCAAACTTAGACTCCAATTCTTCCACGTACTGCTTCAGTAGAGTTAGGCCAGCAGGAATTGGTGCCCAAGGTACGACTCCTAGGACTAGCTTGCTGTCTTCAGTTGAGTGACCTTCACCTCCAATGGGCGTTCCTTTCGCAATTCGGATCAAGAAATCCACTTCGTCATAAGGGGCTTGCCATTCCGTGCTCTCTAGACCGGACTTGCGATCAGTCTCCAGGAAGACAAATCCAACCAGGTTGGCTTGTTCACCTGCGGCAGCTTTATATTCGTCAACACTGTTTTGTCGATTGAGCGGGAAGTCTTCAGCAAGGTCTGTGGCCCAAGCCAACGATGGGATGTGTGTCTTTGCGTACAAGTGGATATGAGAATCGATGATCGGGAATGCTCCGGAATCACAACGTTGAGACCCCATGGTACACGAACTGACCAGAATGTTTCCTCAAAATTGACACCTGGCCATCCCGCAAAACGTTCATAGCTGTCATGAAGAGAGGTGGGGGAACAGAGACTACGGATTCTCCCAGCCATGGTGGGTTACACAAGGATTTTCTAAATACGAACACAAACACGTCGTCCACTCGGCACTCGGTGTGAGTGGCTCCGATTTGGCTGGGTTCATCACGCGAGACACCATAGCATCTTACGTGGCAATAAACTTTCTGATTTGTCTCTGACGAGTGGGAGAGTTCTCTAAGCGCTCCAATCCCCATTTTGCTTCAGGTTCGATTTGGTTCCAGCTTGCATCCTCTTCCTCTCCGACTCCAAAGTCCACGGTACATAGGTATGTCCGAGGGGTATATTGGTGTTTTCAAAGCGCGTTCCATGAAGCAAATGTTCCAAACATGACTCATAGCTGTCTCTTGCATAGGCCTCCGGATCATGACCCCAGACCCATCGTCCAATCTTGAAGAAACCGATTTTCGATTTATCGGTTGATCCATTCTTGGGCTCGAGATCCACGTTATGCAGTTCCTCCCGATTCAAGAATCCTGTTTGCTGGAGTATGCTTACTCTCTCGAATCTGTCATCAATCTGATTAGATACAAAACATACCATGATTCAATCAGTGGGGAAGTAAGCTTACCTCAGGTTGTTGTGGACTTTAGTGGCATGGCAAACGCCCTTCTTGCCTCCAATTCTGAGACACTCTGCTAGAGATATGGCATCCTCAATGCCTTGGACTGCACCATTTCCAGCTGTCGGGAGAAAAGCGTGTGCAGAATCTCCCAAGCGCACAAGCCTGCCTCTGTCTGATGTCCACTGCGGTGACCCGTCACGCCATCTCAATTTCCAGTCTACTACCCCTGCTGGGGCTTGTCGAATGAAATCAAGAACTGCTGGATCCCATTCGCCGTTGGCTTTTTCTAAATAAGGGATGAGATCTGATGGGTCTTTCAGATTTGACCAGGACTCTTTTGCGTCACTGTAGTCCTGTACAAGGAGGATGAGTAGGTACTCGTTTCATCGATATGCGTGTAGATGTGATACTTACGGGATGAGTGAAGCAAAAAGCAACATAATCAGGCGTCAAGAATAAAATGAGATGAATATCGCTGCCGACATACACTCGAAATTGAGGTCTCTGACCGATGTTTTTCAACAATGAGGAAGCCGGTGAGCCATCACGAATACTGGAGCGAGGAAAGGCCAGTCGAGACACGGCATAGCCACTATCTTGAACAGTGATCTCAGGACCCGTATTGAATCCAGAGATCTTCGACCCAATACCATCGGCACCGATGCAGACATCGCAGGTATATTCCTTTCCTGACTTGGTCTTGACAATGACAAACGAATCGTATTCAGAGACAGAGACAACACCATCATTGTACAGAATTGGGATGTTAAGTCGCTCGGCCTGGTCAAGCTGCATCCGCGCGTAGACAGGTCGACGTTTGAGGAATGATATATTGACGTCTGGTGCTGAATGAGGAGTGTTCGTTCGCTTCCACTCCGGTACTGTCGAATAAATCTCCTGTCCAGATGGTGTGTAGACATGAGTCGTACAGTCATAAATGCATTTGTGGTAATCGACATGCATGCTAGGGTAGTCCTTCAGTGTGGTCAATGCAGATGGCGTAATGGTGAAGAAGTCACCTAGACACTCCAATTAGCATCCAGTGCCTTCTTGAACCGGAGAAGGAAATGTACATACCCAATGGTGAGAGCTCTTCAGCTTTTTCAAGAACTGTGACATCGCAGCCTTTTCGCCAACATTCTATCGCTGCTTGGAGACCCGCAACACCTGCGCCGATAACGACCACGTTGATGCCGTTTTCAGGGTGTCTCTTGACACCGTCAATGGAAGAGGCACTGATGTTCGAATCGATCATGATCGCGCTTCATCAACAAGTAGGAAAAGCTCGAGAAGAGTAGTCGAGGCTGGTTCGGACTTTATCCGTAATGATACATGTGCTTTCAGAATACAAAATGCATATAGATCGATTTATGTCCCTGGGCGCATCCCTATCAACTTGTCCATGCTGAGAAGTGACAAAGCACAGCTCCGAGTCGCCACCGTCCCACATCATCCCCATCGTGTTTTGACTTGTGGGGTGTTATTGATGAAATAGTTCGACGTTTCGCGACAATTAGGCTGTCGAAGATCCCATCAAAGATTGGGTGGTGTACAGAGGGCGCTCGATTGGCTGCTGGAACATTACACTTTACCTTTCTGAGAGAACCACATATCATGTTCTACCACGACAAGAGCAATTAGCTTTCGGCTCCAGAGAGGACGCAAGTCGCCTCTGCACTATGCCAATTAAAGAGAACTTCATATAATGTTCTCAGTTGTAGGGGCCTAACTTTTGCGGGGACGTTACCCATATCTTTACGGGGTAGGGAATGGTAGCCGGCTACCATCTGTGCCCCGGAAGAATAATCGTATTGTTACTATAATCTGAGCAGCACGAGATATCAACAGTCCCACATTGAACCTTTAGTCAGGCCCGCAGAGCTAGGTCTGGGGTCTTCTGTATGACTGTCAGGCTGTAGACATATATATATGCTCTTCTTGTGTTAAGACTGGTGCACATCTTGTGAACAAAACTCTCATGTTTATAACAGCGCTTTGCAGAATATTACGGTAAAATGAAGCTTCAGAGTTCAGCAGCTAGCAATGGCAACCGGCCAGAAACTGTGTTGGTTGAGGACTTAAAAGCACAATCTTCAGAAAAAGACTGGACAGATCCAGTCCATACCGATTTGGTATATGATGACATCGAGCATGAGCCGGAGCTGCATACCAGAACTTGGATTGCGTTAGCTTCCATGTGGCTCTACAACTATGTCATTGTGTTTGCCTTGTTGTCGCCCCCAGCTGTGGTATGTCTCTAAGTGGAAGGAAAGTTCAGATGGTGAAGCATCAGTTAACCTCAATGATAATAGATCTCGTACATAGGTTCCAGTCTGGATGCAACAGACGTGCAGATATGGGTTTTGAGCTCCCTCACGCTGCCACAAGCCGTTTTGGCACCTCTTCTTTCATCAATTTCGGATGTCTTTCAAATCCGCAAGGTACTGATGATCCTGCTGATTGCGATTTCGTTCGTCGGCGCTGCCATAGCACCTGGGTCGCAAAGCATATCCAGGCTCATCGGCGCACAAGTAATGATCTCGTTTGGATTTTCGGCCGCGCCTCTTGGCTATGCAATCCCTAGTGAGATATTGCCGAGGAAATGGAGGCCAAGTGAGTGACAACATTTTTGATGACAGACAAATCATCTCTAACTATGCTCAAGTGGGCCAAGTCTGGATCAATATTGCAGCAGCATTGGCTTCGTGTACTGGACCACTCATAATCGGGGCCCTGACCAAAGCGAACCCAGTCGATGGATGGCGTAAATTCTGGGTATATTCTCTCTAATGTTACAGTAAAGACCAATGTTGACCTGTGCTAGTGGATTCAAATGGGGCTCTGGGGTGCATGTGGCTTAGGAATTCTGTTTGGCTATCGACCTCCGAAAAGGCATACCCGTCTTGATCACTTGGGATTCCTCCAAAAAATCTCACACCTTGACCTACCAGGCTATGTGCTGTTTGCCGCTGGGCTAAGCTTGTTCTTGGTTGGCCTCACCCTTGGTGGCGAACAGTACGCTTGGACAAACTCACGCGTCCTTGGAACCCTGGTAACTGGTCTGGTTGTCCTCCTGTGCTTTGGCATCTATGAGTGGAAAGGAACCTCGACGGGTTTCTTACATCATGACCTGTTCAGGGGTGACCATGGAATGGGCCGAACATTTGCGATCTCCGTCTGGCTGATTTTCGCCGAGGGTATCTTGTTATTCTCTTATGTCGGCTTCTATCCAATCCTGTGAGTGGTCATTTGGAAAAGGGCTCGGAGATGTCTAGTTGCTGACAATTCCAGAAATCTCTCTCTTTTCGAACAAGATCCATTCGTACTAGTCGCACGCCAGCAGCCGTACTGGATTGCTTGTTTGCTGTCAACTCCTGTATGGGGCTTGATCAGTACTCGTCTGAGGAGACTCAAAGAACCTCTGACAGTAGCTTTCCTGACTTTCACGGGAGGTATTGTTGGCCTGAGTACAATCCAACCAGATGATGACACCAGTACTCTCGCCTTCGCCGGGCTAGCAGGGGTTGGCTTTGGCGGGTTGATCATCATCATTATTGCCATGGTTCAATTGTCCACACCACACCACCTTATCGCGACGGCCACGGCTGTCACGGTCTCATCGCGGTCTGTTGCAGCAGCAGTCTTCACTGCAATATATGCCACCGCCTTCACGCATCGCCTGAAACAGAAGCTGCCGAGTTACATTGCAGTCGCAGCTCTGAAGGCTGGTCTCCCTGCGACATCTGTGGAAGGGTTTGTCACTGCACTGGTTGGAAACAATCAGGCTGGATTAGCCAATATCGAAGGGCTGACACCTAGCATCATCTCCGCTGGGATTACTGCCCTGAAGCAGGCTTATGCTGATTCCGTCAGAGTTGTCTTCATTATTGCGGCACCCTTTGGTGTGGTTGCGGCAATCTCATGCTGGTTCACTTCTGACATGAGAAAGACAATGAATTACAAGGTTGACGCTCCGGTGGAGAATTTGAAGTCGAAGATGACAGAAAGGCATCGGCTTGAAGGTGTTTCCGAATAGTGGGTGAAGTATATGAATAGTTTTAACATTAGCCATTTCCACTTTCCGTTGTTCGCGGTCAATGTTTGGTTAGTGACGCGAAGCAATCTCTCGCAAAGCTCAGTAAATCTGGGTCCAGGTTGTTGAAGATGATATTCAGCATCCGTTGAGATTGCCCCTGCAAAAACCAATATGAAGTTTCTTGCCTGGACAGAAGCGCACACCAGTGCACCATCAACAGCAAAGCAAGTGGGTGATTGGCCTTTGCCATCCCAAGAAAGTGGTCCGGAAGCATCCGTGGCCAGCTCTCAACACCATTCCACCTCGCCCACGTGGCATCAGTTGCATAGCTGCGGGCAAAGCTTGACGCAAGTGCTGCCATGGCGTGGTCAAATGCTCGGAGATCCGGCTCATTGAGCTCTGTAACTCTGCCAACAAGCCTTGTCGGAAGTGATGCCAACTCTGAATATATGGCTGTGGGAATGTGAGGATAGCATAGAAGTATTGGACAAGGTGTCAGTTGTGATTTGGAAGAAATGTTGTAGGAGAAATGATTCGTTGAACGACACAACGATGTAACAGCTGAGATAATGAGAGGAATATGGTCTGCTAAGCTTGAGTGCCGCGGAATGATTGATGCGATCCAACCGATTGAAGCAGGCTTGCTTCTTGGTAGTTTCGAGATATCCCTGCACAAAAAGACAAGATTTCGGACATCTTCCAGAGAGCTGATACTGAAGTGATTGGAATCAGGAGTCGAATCTCTCGTATGAGATACGATCCAAGCGAAAACATCATTGACAATGTAAGGAGTTGAGTCCAGAAGGGCATCTGGTGGTATTTCGAGTGATTCAAGGCCCTGTAAAGCCTCACCCGACAAGCGAAGGGCAGAATCAGGAGGGAGCAACGGCTGCAGACCCAAGAGAAGATCACAGCCGCCATTTAGCATCGACAAAAACTCCAAGATCTTTGCTAGGCTTGAATCATTGTTTTCATCGTTTCTGGAGACAGAAATTTTGGCTTCTAGGAGAGCCTCCTCGCAGAATTGAATTCCGAGTAACCGGGCGAACGCCGTAAGGGCCGTGCTGGTCTGACGAGACGGGCTACCAATGAGTTTCCGGAAAGTAGCTAGCCCAGTTGACTGATGCCTAAGTCCCGCGCCATGATGGAAAGCACATTCATTATCGCTTGCCGCTAGCATTGCACTGTGGAAAGCGGCAGCACCTAGTATGCCGTGCATGAGGAATGTATGAGTCTTTGCCTGAAGAGGAATCACCTGAGTCCAGAAAGTGACTGGCTCTGTCCCTCGAGTGAGGGAAGACGCCGTGCTTGTTACGTAGTGATGCATGTACATCAGATCCTGTATGTGAGAATTGGTCAATAGGTCATCTTGGGCAGGACTCATTGTGTTCTCATGAGATATGGCCGTCAGTGTGGTGACATTTGTAGTCTGTGGCTCTAAGAATCGATGGTCGAGGTTCTGCTGGCTTGATTTAGGCCGTTCAAATAGACCGTCATGGCTGACCTGAAAGTAGCGGATTTGAGTGCCTCGGAAGAAAGTCTGCAGAAAGACTCGTTCCATTTGATCATCGACATCTCTGAGACGGACTGTTTGATGTTGCTGGTGAAGATGTTGGCTCATTCGTTTATAAGACACACATAGATGACCACATTTCTGTACAAGACACCGATATCCATCAGCGATGGGGAGATACGGGATAGGGCGCACATTTGGTGACGGGACCAAGACTTGGGCGGGGTCCAGCAACGTCAAATCGGCAACCAGGCTGAGCAAATCCCGGCGCTTCTCTCGATAAACACGATGCCTTAGAAGGTGACTGGGAATTGCCTTGGGCTGGATAGCAAACTTGCACTCTTTGCAGATGAGGACTCCATAGTCAGGTAAATAGACGAGCAAGGGGTTGAGGGGCTCAAGCTGTATGGGGGCGTTGGAAGTATATCCACCCATTCTTACATCCAAACCTTCCAGTGTTAGAGGTCGCAAATCGTTAAGAGAGTCAGCCATCGAGAACTGGGGTGTACAACATGGTGATCCTGGCGACACGATGCCTTCAACACAGGTGGGGCGAGGATAATACAGGAGAGCTTTGAAGAGGCACTGGTCAGAGTGGGGTTGAATATAGCAGCGTCATATATCAGCATTTTAGTCAAAAGTATATCTCTAGCGCCTTGGCATATGCACTACGGAGTCCGGCAGCATCGATCGTGGGGAATCCTCCGCAGTTTCCTTTATTGTTGATCAATTGAGGTCCTCATCAATCTTTCCCTGCGTTTCTCATCACTTCTTTTCTATCATTTATACATGGACAAGCCACGTTGAAAATGTCGACTTGGTCACCTTCATCTGTCCACTCTCTCACCAGGATTCTAGGCGTTGTCCACTAACTCTTCAATCTGACCCATCGCCAGCCTGCAAGTCGATTACCCACCGTCTCGTCCCTGAAAGCGAGATCATAGTCTCTCCCCTCCCATTCACCTTTCTATTGACATAAATGGCCGACTCATACGGTGGAGGTGGTCTCCTTTCTCCTCCAGTATCAGCATCTTCACCTGCGCCCAGTGCGGCTTCTGTTCCACAGCGAAATACGCGCCTCCCCATACCTCGTGTACATCCGCTGCGGCCTGGTTCGGCAAAGGAGATTGCCTTGATCAATTATCTGGATGACAAGATCCTCAGAATCACCCGAAGATACGCCAAAAAGTTCAGCAATGAGAACCAGGATATGGATAACACTCCAGGGTACACCACATATGACCAATTCGTCTCAGATGTCGATCCACTCGTTGATATTGTCTGGATCAGCGGTACACGTAAGTACGCCTCTTCATATTTTGATACATGCCGCGTTGGGTTGTACTTCTGGATCTTCCGCTTTTGTGTCCACAAGGAATCTCAATTCGCAGGCCTCACATCTGCCTTCCTGCCAGCTGTCGAAGTACCGCCCTGCAGGTTTCCCTTTCCATGTCTTCTGACGAGCATCTCTATAGCCACAATCCAAATCCCTTATCTACTTTCCCTTGCGGGAATGATCTGTGGCTACTCCCAAGCATTTCCATTTTCTACTTCATTCTTTTCAATCGTTGCCAGGATTGATCAAGGCTTTGCTTCATTACTACAACCAGCAGCCTCACGTGACACAGAATCGTCCATGCATCACACAGTTTCGATGACAGAAAAGGTCCGCATCAAGTCTTTGATAGAAGAAACTCGCGTCGCTGCGGTTAATGCAGCCTCTGCAAGTGGTGCGCTCTCCAGTCTTCAAGATGTTTCCGACATGGAAACCTACGATGAGGACAGCGACACTTCCCTCGAGCCCAACGATGATCAAGATACTCAAGATTCAGGTACACTATCCATACAATTGTCGCTATCCCGAGTCTACAAGAAAACTTTGGAGATACTGGGGGATTCTTTGATTGACAACACATTATCCGTGGACCATAACCAGTCACCTCCTCCACTATGATCGAGGCTTGCTTTATAGCTGCCTGAAATGCAACTGGTCGCTTCATGATGAAATTCCAATGCCCAATGCGTCAAATTACCCGACATTGACATGGCTCTCGTGATACCATCGCCCTGGTTGACCGAAGAATGTGCCAACACGCTCTCCGCCAAGACTCCAATGTTGATAGTCTCCCAGTCCAACACAAACATGTACGCCACAGCCCTGATACAAGCACTGAAAGACTGGGCACACAAATCAATCACTCAGCATCTTGGTTACTGCCATGATCATGTCTCCCAATGTTGCGCTGGAGCTCAAAGTCGCAGACCACTCTGCCGAAGAAGCTTTTGCCTGGACCAATCACGACTCGCCACGCTTGGCTGCATACTGCTCACCGACATCCAGCGCTAAGAGAGGCTATTGATGGTTGGATTCCCAATTGATGCCCGAGCCAATCTAGAGCACACCGATATCTCCTCATTTCCACATTTGGGCATCTCCTCTGACTACGACAGCTTTGTGGGGAGAAAATTCGAGCTTGGTCTAAAAGGTCTCCAAACCCTCGAGCTTGGTCGCCTCGACCATTCATCTTCAACATCTTAGAGTCGCTCCCCTCCCGATCAGAGTCTCTATCAATCAACATGAAGATCCTTATATTGGCTCTGCTCATTCAGAGGATTGTATGCTTTGCAATCACAAAGGTACCAACCGACGTGTCGATATCCCTTGCAAGCTCAACAGCAACTACCTCACCGAGTATCACTGGCCTCCCGTTGCCACTGGCCTCCATCGCCAGGACTGATGTCAACGTTCCTGATCATCAGATACCGTTCTCTGCACTAGTGACTATTGCGCCATTGCTGCCAAACCCTTTAGAGAGAAGACAGAGATGCTGGGACGACCGTGGATTCAGCGTCAATTGTGCCACTTGGACCGGTTACTACTACACTTGGGGCCCTCCAGGTGATCCTTACAGGGGCGGTCCAGGAGAGGGAGCAGATGGGAGTGGAGGTTATGGTGGCGGTGGCAGCAATGGCGAGGGCGGCATCGTATATCAAGGTCATGGCTACATGAGCTCAGTGAATTGGCCAGCCATCCTGGGGTTGGCGTTTCTGACACTCGTGTTGTTTGTCTAAGATGGAAGGCCTCAAGGTTCACATTTCACCGACTTTTAGCACGCTCTGGACGCGTTTGCAGTTTGTTTTACCGAGTCATACCAATCAATTGGTTTGGAAGTCCTGGCTCTTCGACATTACTAAGACATGACTTTCTTTCTTCAACAAAAGATGACCGAACCAATGCTCACTCCCCAACCGTGTTTGCATCCTCATCTCGAAAGCCGTACCCGAATGAAAACGCAGACCCCACGGTCTACATGATCTGGTCTACCATTCTTATGAGCCTACCTCTGACATAAGTCTCACTTATCTTTAGAACCTCGAAAAAGCCCTTGGCCTCTACTTCATTTACTCGGATTCAAAGTTCAACTCTCCATATCTGTCAATCAGCGAAGTTCCCTCGTCTGTATCGTTCAACTTTCGAGTCTACAGACATCTTCGCCCACAGATGATTCTTCCTCGCTTTCTCGATCTACAAGCCCCTCTGTTTCGAGGAATGGGTCGCAAAGGCAGAGCATGCAGAAGCCGATTCGCACAAAGTCTTTTGGTCTCACTCGTTCTCCAAGGCTTTGTCGCTGCGGATCGAGCCCTGCAGCCCAGTCAGGGTGGTCTAGTTCATCCAGTTCCGGCACCAGACAGCTCTGGCGATTGGGTGACGCTGACCGACCCTGCAACAATGGCACATGCGACAAACCCGATAGATACTCATACTTCGGACAAACCTGAGGTTATCATTCAGTCGATACCATCAAATCCATGGTTGGTCGAATCTGCGTCCACAACTGAGTGCTTTAATTTTGAATCAGGGTGGCCGACTTTATTAGGCTTGGGCGCCCCGTGCGAATCTCATCATCCGGGGCACTCTATCCCTGATTCATCTTTCACCTCGCCAACCACGACACCTCCTTGGGGTTCCCTGCATATAACTTTACCTGAGACAAGCAGCGGTGAAACATCACCCGACAGCAGCTCTTTCGATACAACATCCTTTTCCTCCACCACTACGGTAACGATGCCAATGTACTCGACCACCGTGATTATAACAAGAAACAGAACAGATACAGAGCGTGCAATGACGACAGCAGTCTCAGAGACATCCTTGTCTGAAAACCAGACGTTCGCTGTCGCATCACAGCCTATGTCCTCTGAATCGTTGGGTACAGCAGACGACTCGGACATTAGCACAAAGGCCGAGACGTCTCAAATAAACTCCACTGAATCGGTTTCAGCATCTGTCGCTCCATCCACTTCTACTCAAACCAACTCAAGCACGCACCATCCGTCGACGTACGTGGTCAGCGTCGTCACGACGCTCACGGAATGGGAGTACACGACCATGTCCCTGGTGGTGACAACTGTACCGACATTGACACTTCCAAGATCAACCATCACCGGAACCGCAGATGAAGCTTGTCAGACTCTACCATGTACCAGACGAAACAATACGTTTACAATGAGCAATACAGGATCATCGAATTCATCCCTCACCTCTGGCATCAGCACCCATACGACACACACTCTCTCCCTGAATCTCAATTCATCCACGGATCACCCCAGCACCAATACCAGCATCGTCATCAGCAGCAGCAGCTCCGTTCCCACAATAGGACAGATCTACACATCAAGCGACCTTGCCAGTGTTCCACATACATACCGACAATACAAATCCCACAGTAGAACATACACATCGGATCTAGGCGTCGTGACTACAACATGTATTCCCACGACGACAGTCACGGCCGCGCCACATGGCAAGGTTTCAACTACTGTCATTTTCGGCGAGTGTGGACCAGGAATTGGGCCGATGGTCACGGAGAGTATTCATGTCACCGAAACGGGTGGAGGTGACGGAGTCAATGGTGAGATAGAGATGATGATGATGATGATGATGATGATTCGGGATCCCGATGTGAAGCCTGTTGTCTTTGATATTGGCCCTATAAATGGGTATCAAGACCGAGATGCAAATGGAGATGGAGATGGAGATGGAGATGGAGATGGAGATCGAAGCAGCCATGACTATCCAAGCTATCCTTCAGAGCCTACGACTCTCAGTACTAGAGTCAATTCTAGGCAAGTGTGAGGGGGGAGAGGAAAGGGGTGGATTGGCGACGAGAACGACAGTGTACTAATAGACCGAACGTTACCACATGCAGAGACGCTAGCATTCACGACAAAGGGAGTGCTCCAAAACAGCAGTTGATGCAACAATAAATCAGATATTCAAACCCCCAGAGAGCATGAGTTGGAAATAGGCTGTTTCTCTATCATCTACTCTAGGCTCTTTGCTTGGTAGAAGAGAATCAATCCTTTTTACTCCGACGACCATCACCATTACCCATTACCATCATCCTCATCATCGTCTTTCTTCTTCGGCTCGAAATTCAACTGGTTGCCATTATAAAACTGGTTCCCACGCTTAGCAGCTTCAGCTCTCTGATCCGCCAGGGTTCTAACCCTGACTTTCGCCACATCGCGATCAGACGGGCCAGAGCCAGATTCAGAGCCGGGTCCTCCACCACCAAGAACGGAAGAGCTCGATGAAGACGACGGCGCATCCGATGGTTGACCATAGCCAAGGATGTTCTTGACACCGCCAAACACAAATCCTGCGGTGCCGCTGACCAAATTATACCCTCCGCTGACGGCGGAACTCAACATTCCACCGGCAGAACTGCCAGTGTAGGATTCTACGTAGCCCTTGACCGGGGCCATGACCAGTGTACAGCTGCCGACGATTCCAAGATCGCTTAGGGTGAGCTCTTCTTCGCTGGCCTCGATGCTTCGAATGGGTGATGGTGTTAGGATTAATTTCAGGTTATATGGTATTGTGTTCTCCGTTGTGGAATTGATCCATGGTCTTACATCTGTGGATAAGGTTGCTGATGGGGCGAAGGTAGACCGTAGGGTGCTGCCATCGAATGTTCGGACTTGTATCCGGATCTCACTGTTATTGGGACGTTGGGACCGAGCGTAGCTTGAGGATGCCGTGGTGGAGTCGCCCGGAGGTAGAATGCCTTTTCTTAAGTCATCTAGTCGGCGACGTTCTTCTCTGTCGGCTTTGATCTGTGCTTTCACTCGTTCTCGTTCATCGCGGGCTTTCTGTTCGCGTTCTCGTTGTAGTTTGATATATTCAGCTCGTTGGGCTTTTTGTTTGTCCGGGTCTGATTTCGAACCGACTTTGGGTTGGGATGAGGTTGCGGGGTTTGAACTAGTGGTGGTAATGGCTGTAGGGGGTTGTGATTGTGGTAGATTCGGAGGTGGCGAAGTCATTGATGTGGTGGTTGGGGCTGGCTGGGAGGAGGAAGATGACGGCACAGGCGCATCGTGGGATGAGGATGGAGCGGCGGCAGAGGATTTGCGTAGACCGGGGATTTTCAGACCTACAGCAGGGAGCCGTAGTAACCGCGATCGAGCATATTCGGAGAGTTCTGGGGGTGCTGTTGAGGATCGGAGTCTCGAAACCTCATCGTGGAATATGGAGATGTTGTTCATGAGGGAAAGCTGGGTCTGAAAGACTTCAGCGCTTGAGTTCCCCTCGTCCAAGAGTTTCTGAGTGTGATTTCGCAGGGCATCATATGCATTATTAGGTAGTCTCATCTGGCCAGGAGCTGGCTGGAGGTCAAGGTGTTGGATTGATGAAGATGGTATGAATGTCTGTTCTGTGGTAGCATCGGTGCGCCCAACGTGCTCTTGTTGGCTGGCTTCTGTGTTTCCTTCT
Organism: Exophiala mesophila; assembly: GCF_000836275.1. Classification (NCBI taxonomy): domain Eukaryota; kingdom Fungi; phylum Ascomycota; class Eurotiomycetes; order Chaetothyriales; family Herpotrichiellaceae; genus Exophiala; species Exophiala mesophila. Next base: position 4,865,748 of record NW_015622506.1, read on the forward strand.
GTTTCTATACCAAATAACGAAAGGAGGCGGGTTTTGAGGTCTCCGGGGGTTGTTTGTCCGGCCTGGATATTGGCTTGTAGTTGAGCATTCCTGGGTCTGTCAACAATTGTCCGGGAGATTATGACCATGGGTGTCTCTCACTTGATAACTATTACAGCCGGAGTACTCTGTATTGGGGCGATCGGTTGTAAGAAGGCCGCCTCTTGCGAGCCAGCCTGGAGGCGCAGTGCAATGGTCTGGGCTGCAATGGCAGAGGACAACTGTGATGAATGAGCGAATGAGAGCGGTCGTTGATTGCGACAGAGCATACAGAATCGTCCTTGAGAATTTCTTCCCACTGTGCGCTGGCATCCGTATCATCTACAGACGCGATGTGTTAGTAGGTCGACATAACAAGGGCTAGTGGAGGGGTGGGTAGACAGATATACCTTGTATGAAACAGAGCACGGCTTTGGACTGTTGAACGGCGAGTCCAATGCCACTCTGAAGGTCGCCCTGATGGAACATGATTTGGGCAGCCAACGCGTAGGTTTAGGGACAAGCAAGGAGGGAATGGAGAATCATATGAAGACGCAAGACATGAGAGACTGCGGTCATGTGAAGCGACGTTGATCGATCATGATCGATCATGACATTATTCCGTAATTGATAGAAGTGGAGTTGCCTTGGAGGAAAGGTGGAGACGCTGGAAGATCGTTCCTCCGTCGCCGTCATGGATTTATGAATATCATCAGATTCACTTCATCAATTCCATCAACACTATTGCATACAGCTCTCACCACCCCCTGCAGCTCCTACAACCCTCCTATTGCCCTCCTATTGCCCTCCTCACAATGAGGCTGCATGAGTTTAAGCTCATACGCCCATTGACGACCAGACAACGTCCTTGTCCGCGACGTAGAATCACCTTTCAACGACGACATGCTTCCTCCAAAACAGGGCCAAAGTCGGCCGACGACCCAGAATTTGTCTCAATAGTGGATGGTCCTGTGAGATTAATATCTACCAAGAAGAAGGATACAAAGCTTGGAATTATGCTACTCAGCATCATACCACTGACTGCCTTTGCTCTCGGGTCATGGCAGGTTCAGCGACTGGATTGGAAAACCCGACTCATCGCCAAATTTGAGGATAGACTGGTCCGGGATCCACTTCCCTTACCGCCGAGGATAGACCCCGACGTCGTCAGTGAATTCGATTACCGGAGGGTTTATGCAACTGGCAAATTCTTACATGACAAGGAGATGCTCATCGGACCACGGACACAGGACGGACAGGATGGATTCTTGGTAATCACGCCTCTAGAACGAGAAGGCATGAGTACAATTCTCGTCAATCGTGGTTGGATCACCAAGGACAAACAGTATCAGCAGGATCGAGACCCCTCTGCCTTACCTCGTGGGGAGGTTACCGTCTCTGGGCTTTTGAGAGAGCCCTGGAAAAAGAACCTCTTTACCCCAGACAACAAGCCAGCGGTGGGCAAGTTCTTTTTTCCTGACGTCCATCAGATGGCGGAGATCACTGGTGCAGAACCTGTCTGGATCGAAGAGACGATGCAACCAAGTTTACTTGTCTCTTACGACCGAGAAGCCAAAGGTATACCCATTGGAAGACCGGCAGAGGTCAACCTACGGAATAATCACGTGCAATACATTTTCACCTGGTAAGACATCCCTGTTCTCTATTTGATTGATTCATTGCTCATGGTCTCATTAGGTATTCACTATCTGCAGCCACCGCCCTGATGATGTGGATGGTGTTGCGAAGAAAGCCATCAGATGTCACCAGACGTGTTCGAGAAACCTCCAAATGGTGATTTTGTCCACTGACGATGGACTGTATAATATTACAAGGTCTCGGGCAACTCCAAGTCAGCCACAACCTCTTTTGGGAGAAGCTCTTTGGCCGCTTGACCAAGTTCACCTGATCCACCGAGTACTCTTTGCCGTCTCATCAACATGAGCATGTCGCTTGCGTCCACCCGCCTCTTCCGTCTGCCATGGTCCGAGTATGCCTCCAGGTCTTGGCCCACCTGCTCAAAGAACCAGTCGGTGGCTTGTTCGAGCGCCTTGACGTGGTCACGACCAAGCTTTGGTCTGCGATTGCCTAAACGATCTTGCGCTTGAATGGCAACTCTTTTGATCAAACTTGCCGGAAGTGAAGGGATCACTTGACCGTTCTGTGTCATTTTGACCTTGCGGCGCCGAGGTACTGAGGCCTTTGTGGATGACACTGTCGGCTTCGCAACAATTGCCTCGTCTGGTTCCTGGTGTAGCTCAGATCTTGTCGATTCGTCTGCGACACTCGCCGGGATATCTTGGGGCGCAGGTGGAGAACTCGGTCGAGGCTCTGGCAAGACATTTCCTGCTTTGAGATTGGCAGAGGTCATTTCATCCACAGGATTCTCCAACTGGAAACTCTCATCCATCGGTGGAATGTTGACAGTACTGTCGTCATGTAACAACAGTGTGGGCGACTGAGCAAGATGTCGCAAATCTTCCGTCTCATCTGGAAAAAGCATGGGCTCATCATTCTGATCCCCATGGTTATAACCCTCCAACTCGACTTGTGGCTTTTCTTTGAGGTGCTGCTCCAAGTCCGAATCCCGACGAAATTCCAACTCAGATCCAAAATCACTCATCCTAATACTGCCAAAACTGTAGCGTGATAGTCGTCCCGTTGGTTCTTCACTGATCGCTCTCCTTCCCATCTCACTCAAGATGGTTGGATCCTCGGCATTATCAACGTCGTCATCCATGTCACCACCAGGACTCGACGGAGGAAACGAGGGTCTTGATGATTTCCGGCGGGCGACGATGCTGTCGGAATGCGGACCACCAAAGTCGATAGATTTGAAGGTCAGCGTGGGTGCATCAGGATCGTCATCTGGCAAGATTGAAGGCGTTGGAACAACCAAAATCTCACTGTCCTCGTCCTCGTCCTCTTCTCCTCTCCACAAGGGTAACAAGCCCGATGTATTATCATCTTCATCCAAACTATCTTCCACATCGAGCGTCAACCTCGGTCTCTTAGACAAAACTCCATCTTCCTGGTCGGGCGTGTCATGATTTTCTTTATCATCATCGAATCTCCTAATTGTCTCGTTCTTTTCCACTTTCTGCGCCGTAAGCTTTGCCAACCGCCGCAGAATACCTCGCGCAGACTCCGGGTTTACTATCGTGTCGCTATAGCCTCGCGTTCTGCGCACATATGCTGACCGCGATCGTGCGGCGCCACTTCGTTGTTGAAGGGCTCGAATCGCGTGTGGTGTGGAGGGTGCATATCGACTGGGGGTTTGTGAATTGCTCAGTTCTCCGAGAGGTTGTTTCTTGCGTGTAGACATGGTGGGAGATGTAGACTGGCTTTCTTATTTGTGTGTTTGTGCGTATGTGTGTATCGCTGGTTGTGAGGGTTTGAAGATGTTGACAGTCGCGTCTGCAGGTTCAAGATGCGATGATGATCTGCAGTGAAAACGCGTGACTGTGACGCCTGTTCACGTGACCGGCTATCGGGCGGATTATTCCGTTTTGTAAGTGCATCCGTTACCGGAGAATAACCTCGTCTCAATGTGAAGCCAGTGTTTTCTATACCTCGGAGTGACAGAGCGACTAGTTTTCTTCTCTTTTTTCTCCTTTACCTAGTTATGCGGGACGCAGATACAGCCCGCCAATTCTCGCGCTCTCTCATTATTTAGTGGTGGATACAGTGCGGCACCTGGAGATCCTCTCTCTGTGTACTTTTTGAACAATGGCTCGCTCAATATACCGACAGGCCAGCCTAGCCAGATTACAACAATGTTCTGAGCACCTGCGCATGAACACAAGAGGATTCCAAAGCTCTAGTCATACTCTGAAAAGCCAACCCAGCACTTCTTCAAACCCCTCATCTGAACATATCTCTTGGGCGGTGGAACCATGGCAAGCCACCAACATGCTTCATTTGCGACGAGCATTGAAACCCCATCTAGACGCTGGAGAACTCGGTGACTATATGCCTCCTGGATATCAAATGGTCTCTCACAATGAAACCGCTCCCGAAGGCGAACTAGCAGAAGATGGCGCCGAATGGAAATACGCCCCTGGACCAGAATGGACGTTCCGAGTATGGGCTGGAGCCAACTTTCAATATCTGAAACCAAAGATCAAAATCACCAACCACGCCGAACTAGTCCTTGGGACGGAGTCGTTCGAAAGTATTCGATACAGTGGTAATCCGACCGACGTTGATTGCAAAGCATTTGTAACCATCGCCAAACAGTACAACCAGGGCGACAGTGAAAAGGGAGAAGTACTCATTTCAGAAAAACGACATCTCTGCTTCTTGAAACAAATCCCCGAAAGTCTCAAGACACCTAAAGCAGCCAAAACTCTCAAACCACCTACTCACACTGATTCAACATATCGATATACCATGACTCCAACCCCCGAACTCCTCTTCCGATTCAGCGCACTTAGCAACAATGTACATAAAATCCACTATGACAATGAATACGCCAAACAGGTCTATGGTGTACCGAACTTGATTGTCCATGGTCCTTTGACTGGTGTTCTGATGCAGGAGGCTCTCACCAAGTCGTTTGCTGATACAGCCAATGCAGGAAAGGAATATGTGGTACATGAATTCGAATATAAAAATATGGCACCATTGTGGGTGAATGAGGAGATTACAGTGTGTTGCAGGCTGGCTAAAAGTCAGGATTCATCATCGGAATCGATTCAGCTTTGGGATACTTGGGTTGAGGTTACGAAAGAAGGGGGAGCAGCACTTGCAGTCAAGGGACGAGCCAAGGTTGGTGTGAAGAGTCTTTGATAGACATTCTAGGAGGAGGGAATGATACCAAGTAAAGCCAGCTGCACCTACCGTACTGTAATATCCTCCGTAAATACATATACATATACACCCGTGACACTGTCTTTTTATTATATACAACATGTTTGCGATGACGTCATTGGCCAGTCTCAAGGCTGAAGCTAACCGAATCCCGCAAGGCATCAACATGATGACTGACTGTAACTGACCACCGCAGTTCATCTTGCATTCTTGCATTCTCTCTCATCTCATCTCATCAAACATCAATCAGTCCAGTCGACAAAACATCACTACTCTATGACAATGATGAGACGTCCTTGGGCTTGACCCTCTCCCTCTAAGTAGTCACACAACCACTACGCTCAACCAACCCATCCTCCCTCCCACCTTACCGAACCTCCCCCGTCCCCGCTCCCTCCTCAAATCGCATCTGCCTGAATCACCGCAAGCGCCGTCCTCAATCCTACCATGTCCATTACCATGCCCCTCTCATCCTCCCCGCCAACAACTCCCCTCTCACCTCGATGCGAGGAAATCTCTCATGTCAGCTACACCAACTTCGCCCTGAGTTTGTACGTACAGTCTAAGTCTAACCCCCATCATGCCCCGTAATTCAAAACTCACATCTCCGATCACCAGATTCATCCTCCTCGGCATCCTCGTATCCTACCTCCCGCAACACATTCGAATCATACGACGACGGTCCAGTTACGGTCTATCGCCATGGTTCGTCCTCCTCGGCACCACCAGCGGAACATGCGCATTTGCCAATATCTTGGTCCTACCCAAAAGTCGTCTTGATGTTGGTTGTTGTCGTGATGTTGATGGGTTTGCGTGTCTGGCTGGACTGTTGGGTATTGCGCAGGTTGGTGTTCAATGGTCGTGTTTCACTCTCATGTAAGTTTCATTCTTTCTTTGACGGGGGTAAATACTGGGATGTTTCCATTTCATTGGCTAATTTGATGGTGGTGTTCGTGTGGATTTATTAGTCTACTGCTCTTCCTCATCTTCTTCCCACGCGAAGACACGACAATAACGGCAATTCCATCTCATCCATCATCACCTACGCGCACCACAGCGGCACTTGCGCAGACTTTGCCGTCGACGAACGATACGACGACCGTATTCCCTCCTCCAGAATCAAACATCCATCACCATAATGACCATGTCAATGACGCAACCACTCGCCATCCGAACGGCAAACCAAAATCCCTGTTATCATCCTCCGAATCCGCCACTCATACCCATCTCCCACCGACTTACCGACTTGCCCTTGCCGTAACAGGAATCTCCATTCTCCATGCGGTGTTGACCATGATCGTATCTGGGCTGGTCCTGATCCTGTCACCACAAAACGCACAACCACTCGCCAATATCTTAGGTCTATCCTCGACACTACTGGCGTCGATTCAGTATTTTCCTCAGATTCACACGACTTGGATGTTGGGCACTGTTGGTTCGTTGAGTATTCCCATGATGTGTATCCAAACACCGGGGAGTTTTGTTTGGGCGGGGAGTTTGGCTGCGAGATTTGGTATTGAGGGATGGAGTACTTGGGGTGTTTATCTGGTGACAGGGTGTTTACAGGGGACTTTGTTGGTGATGGGGATTATTTTTGAGTACAGGAATTGGAAGAATAGGAAATTGGTCGAGGAGGCGGAGGGGGTGGGTCAGCAGGATTCAGAGGAAACTCCTTTGTTAGGGACACGAGATTGATCGGATAGGATACACGCATAAATTTTGTCATGGCTGTCGATTTCTTCCAGCAGATTTTCATCCTATATATGTACAATTGTGACATGATCCTAACCCAATGACGATATGCATCTTTGTTCTTTTTCGCTGGTCATAGGCGGTCGAATATACACTGAGGTTTGTTTGCTGTACATGTTTCGGTCTCTAAACAACTCGGACTTTCATCTCCGTCTCGGACCAGAGTCAGACAAGGCTTTGGGTTCTTCGGCTGCATGTGCTTTGCCATCGGCCATGGCCGTCATTTCTTCCAGTTCCTTGTCGGTCGTTCCATCCATAGCGGCTTGTCCACTCTCGCTGCTATGCTTGCTGTCCGAGAGGGAGATGCCATACTTGGAGAATTCGAAGTGTTCCAGCGTCGCCAATAGTTCTCCCCACCCATCACCGATCTCTCCAACATGGCCCGGACTGCCTGCAAGTGGGATACCCTCGGCGTGATCCAAGTCATCTTCTTTGTGTTCTCCCGTCCGACCGGCCAATACCTCCTCTTCTCGCCCTTGATAGATGTCCAGAAGACCAGGGTGCGGCACCCAAACCACTCGCATTCCTGCTCTTCGACCGGCTTCGACTCCCGGAACGCTGTCCTCGAATACCAAACACTCGTGTGGCTCAATGGGTCGCTCACCCTCTTGCGCCACCTCCAAAGACTCGTTGATTGTTTGCAATGCCAGCAAATAAATATCCGGTAGGGGTTTTCCTCTTCCAGCTGGGATGCGAGCATCGTCACCTACAATCTTATGTCGGTCGGGGAATGTATTGAACAAGTGACCGAGCTTCTGGGTTTTGATTTCATAATTTTTGGAATGACTGCTTGTGGCAAGGGCGAGTCTGATTTTTTTCCCTCTTGTGGGACTTCTCAGGTCTTGCGATTCTCGAGTGGTGGCACCAGACAATCGTCTCAGCAAGCTTTCAACACCTGGGAGGGGTTGGCAATTTTGAAAGTGTTCAGCTTGTAGCTCTAGCTGTCTCTTGTGGAATTCGTCGCGAGAAATAGGTAATTGCGCCCATTCGTGGAAGATTTTGCCTGCTGCGAGACCAGGACGGCCTTGCAGCTGAGCTTTGATATGCCAGGGTAGATCAGGACGATTGTTCTCGCGGAGGATGGTATTGGTGACACGAGTGTAGGCATCTTCGCTGTCGATCAACAGGCCATCCATGTCAAAGATGCATGCCCGGATTGGAGGGAAGCTGCGGGGTTCATCAGTACAGTTGGAGACAGCGAGAGCATCGGGGAGATGGTACCTTGATCGAGAGTTTGATGGAGCCATGACTTGATTGAGAGGAATGAATCAAGTTGTGAAAAGGCGAGGGCCAAGAAGCAAGGCTGAGTTGTGGCAGGTACGATGTGCAAAGAAGAAGGTGTGCAGGAGGAAGTTGCGAGGTGTGAGGGGAAAGGTACGAGATGGAAAGTGAACTGAGATGTTGAATGGCAAGCGCGATGGTCGACGATGGCAAGAACCTCGTAGAAGCCGCGGTTCAATCCAAGGTACGAGTTTTGTTCACTTTCAGCCTCATACGTAGTGTTCCGTTACTCATTTGCTGGTCCCTGAATCATCAAGATCTGCGCCATTCCTATCTGCGCGACCAGAATTTCGGAGTAGTCCATCGCAGGCGAATCTCGAAGGTGGGGTAAAGAATCCTCGAATCGAAGCCCGCGAATTGGAGATCCACGTGGCGGGCAAAGCCGAGGATTTCGTCGTAGCCTTGCATCATCAACAAGTCTGGGGTCAAAGATTGCAGGTGTGTAAAGGATGTAATTTCACTTATTCACTCGCTTGCTTTGGCACATTTATCTCCAGGGTGTTGTTCTTTCCTGGCGAGCAATTTTCATGAGGGTCGCAAGGGATTCCGAGCTCATCCTAGGCTTGAATGAGAGACATGGTTCAAGGTATTCGAGGCTTCTTCAAGCTCGTAGACCATGGGAATGAAATAAAACCCACCTGGGACTCTGGTGATACATGGCGAAGGTCCCATGGGAGACAATGTTAATTTCGATCATAGGCATTAGCCCTGCTCAGCATGTAGTTCGATTTTCTGTAATCGAGAAAGATGAACTATTGATCCTCATTTCCTAGCTTAATGGAAACGTGTTTGCCACATATGTACACAGCACACGACCACCAACTATTGTGCAGCAGCATATGACCACGCGACCACTCTCGAAGTACCACCATCTCCAGTCGATGTACTTCCCCTATCTCTGACCATGAATCCTTACCCCAGCCGCTGCTAAGCGTGGCTGTCGGGCCTTGCAACCCGATCTAATCATATCTTATTGATAAGAGCATCTCAAGTGTGATATACCCCAGGAGAACTGACAGACAATTACATGAGACCTCGGCAGTAAGGGCTCATGAACACCTCGAAGCAATATATCTCCCCCAATCATGTATCAGCAGTTCTCGCGTCACTTCCTTGGTAACCGGCACATCCTATCTCGGAACGTCATCCGACAAGAGATTGTCAGTATGCGATAGTGGCGAGCAATCATTGATTGATAGATAACTCAGCGCTTCCATCTTTCCTGCAACAGATTTCCCATGAATCTATCGAGACGAAGCTGCCAAGGCATGCGAGTGTGAAATTGACTTTGGACTTGACCGAGAGAAGTAATTGTTCCTGACTGGGACTAGTTAATGCGGGTCGTGGTGGAGTCTTGTCGAGGTATAGTGTAGGGGACACGCTTCCCTTGCCCCAGAAATTCAGACGACAGTCTGCTTTATAGACGATCTACACTGTACTAGGACTAGGCAGACTTGATTTACGTTATCGCGGATTCCTGACTCGCGCCGTCAGTAGCCGTTCCGTATCTCTCTAGTTGACCAGTGTTAACATTCATTCAGATTGGCAGCAATGGCATCTGTTCCAAGGTGTCGGCCAGTGAGTCTGGGCCTGGAATGCTTCAGACGCAAGATCTTGAGTCAAGGGACTTTGACAACAACGGATATTATGACTGCAAAAGACCATGTGGAGGTCCATTCGCATGCGCCCAACTCTGCATGTGGAGGTCTATTCGCATACCGCCAACTCGGATTCTAAGAAATCCTGCACTGTGGTCAGACATTTCGCTGTTGAGGTTATTTTGAAAGCAACGAAGAGTATCAACACTAGATATTCATGTCATTCCTCTATCTAGATCTGAACACGTGCTAAAAATCTCTCGTTGACCACCGTTCAGCTGTTCCACCCAGAACCACGATATCCACCCTCTCCTGTTCCCCTTCACAACGTGACCATGCCCATCCAAATCACAGACCATAGCGGAAGTTTGGAGCTTTGTCACCCATTCTGCTCAATTCCAAGTCCGTGTAGCCTTCCAAAGACTGATTCTCTCTCTTCTTGTTTGCTCGTTGGTAGCCGATTCTCAGCGTGATGACTGCAATCATCGCCATTGCCAGAAACCCAAGCGACAATCCGTGGCCTAAGAAAAACTGCGGGCTGTCCTGGATGCGGTAGAAGTTAGACGACATGGCTCCTCCCATGTTACCCCAACCAACATGTATGGCCAGAGCTGTGGCTCGCTTGTAGTTGCCTGCGACGTTGTTGCTGATCCAGGCCATGTTTCCGGGGAATGCAGAGTAGATTCCTATGAGAAGTATGAGTTTAGGTCTTTGTGTCCAGTAGAATGAACTACAGGGGGGCTTTTTGAGTGCGACTGGAATTCTTACCAATTACAATGACAAACACTCCAGCATATGTGAGTCCTGGAAGACCACTACCAGCACCGGCCAGCGCCAGTACATATCCAAATGCTGTCACCAGCAATAGCACAATCAGAAATGGGGATCGTTGTCCATGCTTATCGGCGAACCAAGCAACAGCGATTGATGCAATGCAAGCTGAGGCATAGATGGGAATCTGCGGTTCATCAGTCTCGTTCAACGCTGATTGAGAGTAGAGCTTTCCATACAGTCATTAGTTGAGCAATATTCGACACATAGCCCAGTGCTCGAATGATAGTGGGCAAAAACACCGAGATGCCTATTTCACGTCAATTAGCCACTGCCATGAAGAGATGAGACATTAACTCACCATAAAGTGGTACGACCATCCCCATGTTCATAAACATGGCAACTAGAACATGCCAATCTGTGAGGGCGTCTTTGAGATATTTCCATTGAAACTTTTCGTCCTGCTCAATGACGGCTCCCTGGGCATTTCGGGCCTTGAAAACAGTCCGGTCGACGATCCATTGTCTCTCTTCAGGAGTCAAAAACTTTGCATCAGCTGGCACATTGTAGATGACAAAGAACGCCCCAACAGCGAGAACGACGGTCAAGATTCCTTCAAGGATGAAAATCCATCGCCAGCCTTCGACACCTCCTACCCCGTCCATTTTCTGGTTTGTAGGTTAGACGCAAGTTTCTTGGTTTAATGGAATTGAACGTCCACATACAGCAATAGCAAAGGCCAGCAAGCCAGAGAATGCACCAGCTAGACTTGCAGACGCGAAGAACAGAGCCTGCCGATATTGTGCATCTTCTCTCGAATACCATTGAGTGACGTAGTAAAGAATTCCTGGATATAATCCTCCTTCTATATGGTTGTCAGTGGATGATTGAAAAGAGTGGAACAAGTTTCTTGCTGACCGGCGACACCTAGAAAGATACGGGCAATGAGAAGGCCATGGTAATTTTGCACTAGCCCGGTCAAGGTCTACTTAGATGTTAGCGAGATATGACAGCAGGAATCATCCTGTGTTGTTGATTAAGCACCGTAACAACGCCCCATGCGACCATGATGGTCGGAAGCCAAACACTGGGCTTAAACTTCTTGAGCAGAAGATTCGATGGAATCTCGACTGCTGCGTAGGTGAAGTAAAAGACAGTCACTGCAGAAACGGGTTGGTAAGACATGTTCAAACGGCAGGACCTGCAAGGCAATACTTACAGCAAAGGTTGAATTGCTGGCTGTCAATGTTCAAGTCTTCTGTCATACCCTCGATTCTTGCATTACCAATATTTGCTCGATCCAAGAAGCTCATGAGGTACAGAATGGCAAGTACGGGGATGATGCGGATGTCGAGCTGCCTCAACACCTTTTTTGCATCGACCTGCTGTACAGAGCCTTCACCACCAGAAATGACTTCTTCCATAGTGTCATCCATGCTGTCAGGGTCGGCCTGATACAGGCTTGCGGTCTTTTCGTCTTGTTTCTGCATTTTGAGTAAAGAACTGGAGATGTCGAATCTTGCAGAACAATTGCAAACTGGATGTGGGATTGTGGTGTTGATATACCGACCACGGTCAGAACATTGAAGGGCTCACAGTGTCCTTCTAGGCGGCCTTGAATTTCTACTCTTGCTCTCGTTGGCCAACATCCAGATAAGGAATTGCTGCCGTTTCTGGTTGGAAGTGGGGCGCCGGCGAGTGGATCCCGATGCCATTAACGAGTGGAGGAAGGGTCGAGATTCTTGGGCGCCATGTTGTGAGTCTATCACAGGGTATGTGATTGTGCATGCTAATGGATGATATCCCTTGTAGCTCGGTTATACAAGGCATTATGAGCGCGGATGATGGCTTTTAACAACAAGGGCTCGACGGTCGAATACATCCATGGTGGATGGATTGAGGAGATTAGAGATGGTATTTCTTCAAGACAATACAATGTGGAAAGTACCTCGGGTACCATTCCAGGTCGAAGTTCAGAGACTGAACAACTTGTGACAGTGATTGAGTGAAGCGTGGTGCTGCAATGATCTGGGGCGGGTACCAATCTGACCCGTGTGCTCTCGTGTCTAGAATATATATTCATTGACATTGAACATTTGAGTTTTACTCTATACCTGACTCTGAACAGAAATACACTGGTAAACGTATACTTCATCTGACCTCTGACCCAAGGCTCTTACATAGTCCTGGTTTCACAAATGAGCGGCTGGCATGGTTCAAGGTCGTGAGAATAGAAGATTAATGAGTCGATGGAAGGGCATTCAATGAGTTCACACGTGACCTGCTCAACATTGGTGTCACCTTCCTCCCTAGCTGCAAGGGATATAGGAAGGTGGAGCCCATGAAACCCCGTGACTTCCAAGCCTCAGCCTTGTCCCTCAGCCTTGTCCTTCTCTCCAATTCCACCCCACGTGGCAGCCTGGCGCCCCCACCACGATCCCAATTGACATCATTTCTACTGCGGAAACTAAATTCCCTTCCATCGTCAATAAACTCCTCCAGGCAGGGTGTGAATATCACCTCTGAGAGGCATCTCCTCACAATGTCTTTCAAATCCTCGGGTCCAAAGACTCGTCCTGACCCTGTCAAACCTCGACAACCCTCTCTACCCACCGACAGTATCCCGCAACCTCCAACATGGGCCACCCAAGGCCAATCCAAATCACGGAGATCTTCCACTTCCTCCACTTCCTCGAGCGACTCTTTCCACTCCGCCCGTTTCGATCCCCTCGAGGAATCTGCTATGATAGCCTCTTCTCATAGCCTCAAGGCTCAAGCCAATACTCAATTTGCCAAACAAGATTATACCCAAGCCATTTCCACATACGACAGGGCTCTGGCCGAACTACCGAATTACCTCGACTATGAAATGGCAGTGCTTCAGAGCAACATTGCCGCCTGCCACTTGAAACTTGAACAATGGAAGAGTGCGGTTCAGAGTTGTGAGAAAGGACTACAAGGACTCGAAAGAGAATTACCAACCGCACCCAAGAAGACCGAGAAGGGCATGAAGAGCAAGAAGACCAAACAAACGAACAAGTCACAAGCCAAGGCAGGGGGTTTGAATTCCGATACGGAATCCGAGGACGAACCCTCTGCGCCAATACCTCCCCAGACGGACGATCAAGTGGTGGAACTCGACTCTTCCGCCGACGAAGCCGATATGCTGGCCAAGCTCAATCTATCAGATCAGCGCAAAGCCGACATCCACCGAATCCGGACAAAACTTCTCCTACGTCGCGCAAGAGCTCGCTCAAGTCTTCCATTCGCCAAAGCCAAGGATCCTGCACAAAATGACACCGCCAAATCGAGATTCAATCCCGACTTTGTATCAACCTGGTCATCCTTGTCATCAGCTTTGGCAGATTACCAATTATTATCAACCCCTCCATATTTCAACACTCTCCCACCTTCAGATCAAAAGACAGTCCGACAGGCTCTAGTGAGTCTTCCTCCTCAAGTGGAAAAGGCCAAGGAGCACGAAGTAGGTGAGATGATGGGCAAGTTGAAAGACTTGGGTAATGGCATTCTAAAGCCTTTTGGTTTGAGTACCGATATGTTCAAAGTTCAGCAAGGCGAGGGTGGAGGATATAGTTTGAATTTCGATGCCGGCGGAGGAGGCAAGAAATGAACCAAGTAGATGGTTGAATTGTAGAAAGATGCGAGCATTAGCCAGCGACATATATAGAGAATGTGTCTCTGTGTGTGTGGGAATTCTCAGATACCTGCGATCCCACAGTTGACTCTCTGAATTTGCCATCCTTCAACGTACATCTACTCCCTTCTTGTTTCATCTACACAACTGACCTTCCCAATGCCTATTCCGCCCATCTCTACCATCCATCCCAAGACACCGTTACACGACATTATCACGCGTCCGTCATCTCGGAACCTTGAATTATCTATCGTGTGCATCTCCCTCTTTTGATATTCTGTCTTGTGTCTCTTAGCTCCCACCATCCTACATACCTGCCCCCTCATCTCCCAACACAAACACACAAAGCCTCTACAGCGAATAAAAACAAAAACGGAAAAAGGAAAACAAAACGAAAGAAACGAAAAGCGAAGTCACAAAGAGAAGCGCATTGGTAACATGAATTATTGGAACCAATTGAAACCCCGAACGGGATCCCCATTTCTAGTCATATGTACTGTATCCTGTATCCTGAGGATAGATTCCTGCATCTCGCTGATGCCCTGCCCATGCCATGTCTAAAAATCGATGAACTTGAATGTGGTTTCAATCGTAACCATCCAACCAACCACTTCACGATGGAAACTTTTCGTAAAAGACAATTCCCACCCAATCCCAACCGACATATTCATTACCATCCCTTCAAATGAGTCCCAAACTTTCACTTTCTCAAGCTCTATGATAGTCCTTTGGTGTCATAAAGCCCAAGTTGATGCTGAAGTGGAAGTGGAAGTTGGCTCGAGAGAAGTAGTTGCCGAGGTCTGAATACCGTCTGTAAGGGTTCGCTTGAAACTGACCATGCTATGCGATGCTGTACTGTACTGTACTATGCTGAACTTGACCGAATGAACGCTGAACGCTGAATACTGAAAATAACACCTTCGCTGATGCTGATGCTGCACTTGACTGACTCTATTGGCCAGATCCCAGAGGAAAAGATAACTCCGGGTATCATTTTTTTTTGGGCGTTTTCGATGTCCTTTTGGTGTCAGCTGCAGCTCTTGTAGCTGCTAAAAGGCTGACATGCCTGTATATGATATTGGTGAGCGCGACTCGTGATCGTCCTCATTGTGCAATACAATGGATCTCTCTGTATGGAGATCTAGCCCGAAGTAATTACTTTGAGCTCTCCAAGACGATTATGGACTTCTGGACTGGGATCGATATCTCCGCTGGCTTGGATGCTGATGATAAAAGTGATTGGAAAAAGACGTCGAAAAAGACACGGCGGAAATAGTGTCCAGATTGATTGGCGCTCCGTGTGACATGTAGGTTTCCATTCAGGTTTGTTGTTTGGGTATCCAATATATATATGATCTCCGAAAGCTCGATCATGTCGTGAATTGGTTGTATGGATAATTGATTGCCCGCTGAATTGGACATACGACAAAGAAGCCCACTCGTTGTAGTTGGTGAATGGCTCTTGCCAATGACCCGGATAACAATGCCAATGTGTTTGTCAAGCTCTCAGACTGTAAGGATGTGATAATGATGGCGTTAAAAATGTGGTAAGGATGTTTTGATTACCTGTCATATATGTTTATGATCAGGCCATTTGTCCTTGTCCAAAAGAGCACTTTCGATGCTAGAGTTTATATTGACTGTGTTCCGGCGCAGACCCCCATCGATTCAGTTCATTGGATAGTAATGATTCGAATCGAGACCCGCGTTGGGGTCTGGGAGAGTCCTCTGTGAGGACGGAGTGGTGACACCTGCACCCTGCGAATGTCGGACATTCGAATCTTGTCTCTCAACAATATGGGACAAGTTCGGGTCCAGTGGGCCTGCGAAGAACACCGGAGTTTGCACTGGAGCCATTGGATGATTGAGGGCGTTGTATGTGTTATGGAACGGAGCAAACCCGTGAGAGGGCAAGGTAGAGCTCTGTACTTGCGCATCCGTTCTCGGCAAGAAGTGGTGGCTCGCATCCACCTCGGGTTGATGCTGCCCTGGTGTCTGCACGGGGAAGTTCCCTGGTCTGGGAATGGCTGAAGACCATCCAGATTGCTGTGGTGGCCCCATACTGCGATATGGCATCGCGTGCATTTGGTGATATGCCCTCGCCGCCGCAGCTTGTCGAGCATACTCTGGGTCGTCTTCTGGCAACAAACCCACTGGTCTCACGGCTGGAGTCTCTGGAACAGGGACCATCGGAGGTCTCTGTACTGACATTGCGCGAGGCATTGCCTCGGTTGCCGTCTCTTGCCGCTGAACCTCAGGAGTCTGAGGCTCCGTAGCAACCTCAGCCGTCTTCTGGGTTGCGCCTGTCTTTCGGCGCTTTCCGGTCGGTTCCTCCCCCATGGCCTCTCGACCGCGCTTCATCATGACAGACTTTTCCGCATTCAGCTTGCGGTTGGACTCGGTTCGGGCCTTATTTTGGGGTGGATCGTCGATCAACTTGACCAAAAACGGCGCATCGAAGCACCGCTTCGCAATGGACTTGGTCGAGGCCAAGACTTCACAGACCTTATCAAAGCGTGTGGCGAAGTTCCAACCATGCTTTTTGTACTTATACTTGTGAGGTTCGTACGCCTCGACGATATTGTCATTGAATCGAGACGCAGCCTCGATTTGGGCGTAGATCTCCCAGCATCTGGCCTCCACGAGAAGGTTGTCGTGGTGCTCAATCTTGAAGAGACGCTGCAACGCCTCGGCTTCACCACAGTTGGCTGTGGTCTTGAAGGCAATAAATAAGGCCTTCACGTGGGCCCGTCTTGCGCGATCCGTAGTTGGGATCGTCGGGTCGAAAGGAGTTTTCCCTCCCAAAAGCAGAGAACGATACTGGCGTGCCGCAGCCGCGTTCGAGAAGTAGGTCTCCTCATATTCCTGGCCGGCCAAACCAAGACTCAGAACATCCGAGCTCACGATCAGGCTTGGGTCGTAGTCTTTGAAAAGAGTATGACCCCGCTTGTCTTCGCTTATACCGTCGTTGGCCTCCTTCAGGTTCTTGGCCTCTTGCAGACCGTCCTGCTCTGCCCGATCGTGAGCGCATTGCATGGATCCTGAGGATCCAATGCTGCCAAAAGTCGCAGGAGAGTACGCCAAAGGACTCGTGCTGCGACCCGCCTGGTTTGAGGCATCTGATTGGTGCGCCATTGCTGAATGTGGTCGAGAGAAATTGGAGGACGAGGAGGATAATCGGGATGGGACTTGAGGATATTGCTTGGGACAAGAGCCCAAGGGGGTTAAGGTAAGGTGGGGATGAGGTAACTTCGGCTCTCTGGTGATTGATTTTCTGGAGGAAGATCGGTACAGTGTACCACTTCACTTTGGCCAGGGAGAGGTTCGGCTTGAAGAAAGAGGTGAAGAAGGGCTGAGATGAAGAGAAAGAAGTGATGAGGAAGATGTGAGTGGCAGAGCGAATTGAAAGTGAGAAGTTTTGACTTTGGAGAATCGGTACAGCGAACTGTTTCGATCGGTCAAGATAAGAAATAATGTTGTAGGGAAAAGGAAAAGTTGTCGACCAGGTCGTGAATTCGAGATATTTCAATATCTGAGGGAGGCTGCCAAGACAAAGAGTCTGGCTCCTCCCAAGGGTGAGTCAAAGAGCGTGAAGTACTGCTCCCTGTGACTGGGTCAGTCTGATTGTGACTGGTGTTTCATAGTCTTCACGTTCTCAGAGGTGCCCGGGCAGTAACGTGTCAATATACACGTTACTAACTGTCTGGTGTTGCCTCTGATAGTAATGTGTCGGCAGTAACACTATCAGCTATGTGCCTCTAGCAGAGACAAGTCAAAGACCTCGACCACATTGTCGAGGGAGAAGGGGGTTTGCTAGACAAAGGAGCATGCTTTATGAGCATGATTCCTTTAAGAACCCCTTGTGATGCACCTCACAAGGAGTGTTAGTCCATTGTCACCAGAGACAAAGCCAACCCATGTGGCCGCTATAGTTCCGGTCTGGGGATGAGGTGCATCGAGATGACTGTCTCAGAGTGGTTTAGCGTGAAGAAGATGGCGTGGAGGTGGTGATGGTTGTAGTGAAGTGACGGGATTGTAGTAACGATGTGGTCGGAGTCCTGGTTGCAACATTTCTAGTGGTTTCAGTCGTAGCAATAGTGTCTTGCCTTGACCTACTGACATCTAGAGCGGACTCATGTGAAAGCCATGACTTGCATGTGGCAGGGGGAGATCCATGGAGTTGACATCTTGATCTATCTCGTGCATAGAATGATATTTTCTTCAGTCAACTTGGCGAAATGGTGTCTGTTCAGGCGAAGTTCTTGTTGTCATGGTCGATGATACCATCAGCATCATTGTGGGCTTGTGACTTATTTCTCGGTGGCCATATTCTTGTCGGGTGCCTCCATCACCCTTGGTGGCCATATTCTCTTGGGGTGGTATGGCATCCTCAGTGCCTAGCAGCAGCAGCCATGGCTTGGTCCAATGGACTTGCAGATTGCACTTGTTTTGGAATGGGTCTGAGATCGAGTCCAGAGTCATGGACATCCGTCATCGATCTGTTTCCCAATTGTGTTCTTTGTCAACGACTCAGCCAAACAGCCTTGCCTCGACGATGGAACGGTATGTCAAGCCAATTCGACTCTCTTCAATATTTTGTCTGGAGCCCATGCGTGGTCACTGCGAATCTCAAATACTTTTGGCCTTGACTGGGGTACTTGAGATCGACAGCAACAGGGTCCTTGTCGGCGGTGGTATGAACTTTGAAGGAGGTACAGCATGCCGAGCGGACAGGACACCGCGTTGTTTTGCATGACTTCTTCTCAATGGCAATCCTGGGATGCTGTCGCTACTTCTCGACGCAGCTAGAGACACCACTCGATGTCTCATGTCAACAACATTCAATTACCCGCCTTCGAATCAATGGTCGATGGTATCGAAGCAAGAGAATGCCGTTACTGATCGAGATGGTGGTCTCAATGGAGGGATGGATAGGAGGAGGAAGCCAACCACAGAAGCAATGACAGGGGAAGGAAGGAAGGTGATGCCACACAAAAGAGCCGGCAGACCTTGGTGTTGTTCATCTTTCTGTGAATCAATGCTTACTGTGGTTCCAATCACCATTCCTGTGTAGGAAACCATTTCAAAGGTTTCCATCTTGACAGGCAGGACTGGGATTGGAACAAGAGAGTGTGAGGGGAAAAAAAAGGAGAAATAAGTGAGGAAGTGGGAAGAAAGAAAACAGAAGACAGAAGAGGGAGTGAAAAACCTTTTGTCTACAGGATTCTTCTTGGCGGCGTCGACGACATAATCACTGCCTCAGGCTTGGCTTGTATGAAGTTTGCGCTGGACTTGGAGAAGATGCGCAGCAGCGGCTGAAGAAAAAGAAGACGTCCTGTGATTGCGGATGGCAATCTATCCAACTGGAGGCCGGCCGGAATCAGCAAGACTCACAAGCAAACATGGATGTTGTGAGTCGATGTGAACTTTGCATACTGGCCGCAATCAAGGGCAACAAATCGACAGAGAGCCGACGACAAGGTCGAGCGGCATGGAAATTCCAGGACTGTACAGGACTGTACAAAAGCAAATGGGAGAGGATACTGTGACCCTGTGAGGCGGTGGAGCTGATGGAAACCAACATCAGTATTGATGGTCAAGGTCACAGAGCAACTGGACACAATGCCTCTCAGGTTCTGAAAACGATGAAAACGACGCAACAACAGCATCGGTCAGCTCTGGATATGTGGCTGAGACGACAACAACATCCACACAGCATCTAAACAGAGGATTGAAGAGGATTGAAGAGAATTGAAGAGGATTGTCGTTGAATCAGAGTCGATGATGCATATGACGCTAGTTCAAATTTGGAAATTAAAGGTGGAGACGGAAATCACCCCCGATGAAGAAACGACCAAGAACCAAGAATTGTGTAACAATGGCACAGAACTGGACTTGGGACTTGGAAATCAAAAGGTTGTAAAGGCTTGGGGAGTATCAAGAGGAAAATGGCCGCCAAAATGAAAGACTTGAAATCCGAAGAAGTACAAATCTGGGGGGTTTCACTAGTCTACCGCCCACAATTTCAATGAGCCATCTCTAGCATTCCCATCTCCCACTGTTTCTTCTCCACCAAGATCAGGGAAATGCCTCTGTCCAGATGTGGTTGCAATTACGGTCCCTGTCTTGTGGATTGCTGCAGTTGAGACAACATCTAGCTTGAGTTAGTCCGGTTTTATTTACCACCGAGTGCCAAACATACCATTGTGAGCATCAAACTCAGATGAAGGCGGCATTGGACCTTCTGAATGATGGGGATTTCGCCATACTCTCAATTTTCCATCGATTCCTCCGGCCCAGACTTCATGGCCCCCCTCTTGGTCTGTTGGAAAGATATCAAACGACATGCGCTGGTTTGTGACCGAGTTCCGACCTTCCAACCACGTCAAAAGCTGACCGGTCTTTCTGATATCGTAAAGATGCAGTCCATCACTTTTTCTTTCGGCAATGTACAAATACCTGCCACATGGACTCCAGGAGACTTGTGTGACACCACTGCCACGGATTGCAGCATCTGCGCTGTTCCCTTTGACAGAAAACACGCCGATGCATTCTCCGTCACCCATAGACTCATAAAGCCCTATCGATCGATTGAATGTGCCTGCAGCAAGAACGTGGGTGGATGGTTCGATGGCAAGGGTGGATATCAGCCCTCTCATATTGATGGCTGGATTATGATGAGAATCGCCCCGTCGGCGGGGTCCTGTGGGAATGGCCGAGATTGGCTCCTGACCAGGTCGGGACAGATCAAAAGTAGAAATGAGAGATTCAGAACCAGCAATGAACCGATCTCCAATAGAGTTGAAAGTCAACGAATTGGGACAGATGTATGCCTCGGTCATGGGATTGATCAAAGGATACGACGCGCCGAGTTGACCCGTCAACGCCGAGTTCAGTTTGATGGGCAGATCCCGCCGTGCTGATAGCACAAGGGTGGTTTGCGGGTCAGTGAGATCAAAGTGAGGATACCCAGTCAATGCATTGACAGGATCATTAGATGTGATCTTGCAATATACCGACAGGTCGAGAGGCTGTTCCCTTTCATCCATAAGATCTGGAGGTCTATCACAAGTCAGCTCCAACTGTACCATCATACCATCATGTACGTCGACTTACACTACATAGGTATATATAGAGTTCGAGGCAGTGACCGCCAGCAGACATGTTCCATCTGCACTCCTACCTAACATTAGCCAACGTCAATGTATTCTCCAAAAAACATTACCATTGAACATGTCTAAAGTAATCCTCGCCTGTTTCCGAGGTTAAAGCTGTCGCGAGACATTTTGCGGACATTATTTCTAGTGGGCTAGCATTGGGCTGGGGGTTGATGTTAACGAATACCAGTGGAGTTAGCAGGGCCACAGGTCCCCATTATTATTGTACGGGACTGTATTTCTAAAAGTTCAAGTACATGATCATTGTGACAGTCTCAAATTGCTGCTTCATAAACCTCAAATCAGATACTCGAATGTGGTTTTTCTAGAGAAAGTGACATCTTCCGCCAAGATGTTTCGCTGTAGAGATTATCCGGCGAAACACAACACGTCGCCTGCGCATTGATGTTGACAATTGAATTTCTTGATCCCTTCGCGCTTCACAAAAAGACATGATCAATGTTTCTTCCTTTCTAACACCACCATATCTCCCTCCCTGTCGCCACCATGGCGTTCAATTTTGGCACGTCAACAGCCAAGCCGACTCTCAATTTATCTGGTCTCGGAGCCAACAACACCAACACCACCCAGAACAACCCCAATACCAACAACACCACGTCTCTTTTGTCAGTATCTACCATGTTCAGCAGGAACGGGGGCCCTCTGCTAACTGCGAACAATAGTTCCCAAACAACTACACAACCTTCTAATACCTCCACACTCGGCGCGTCCACCGCTGCCCCATCCCAAGCACAAATCGACATTACACATCTCCGGTCGACCACGAAATTTGACCAATTGACGCCCGATCTACAAAAGGAAATTGAAGCTGTCGACACTCTGATTCTTAACCAGATCAAGTTGGCGTCAGAAGTCTCGGATCTCCTTCCCACTGTTATTGGCGCTGGGCAAACATTACCTGTGGGGGTGGACTTTGTCAATCAGAAATTAGAAGAAGTTGAAGCCGGTCTGGGCAATGATGCGGAAGCTATTATCGCAGCAAGAGACGGAGCCATGAAGAAGGCCGAACTGGAAGCCAAATGCGTGTTCCGGGTAGTGGACCGACTAAAGATGCCGCGACAATATCAAGTCAGCCACACTCAAAACGAAAGCTTGAATGGCACAAACATCTATGGCGCATCTGGTCTCAGTGGGTGGTGGAACAATCCTCAAACATTGAGAGGTAGTGTTCGAGCTACACACACCAAAGGCGACACCATTCAATTGCCCGGAGATGATGCCGAAGAGGCTACGCAGGGACCCAAGAGTCTGATTGAATTGTTCAACACTCGTTCGGAAGAGATGAGACAATCCATCAAAGAGAACCGAGATTTACTGTCTGAAATCGAGTACTATGTCCAGGGACTGGAAGGAAAGGTCATTGGCAAAGAACGAGAACTCAACGAACGATTGAACTATGGTGATCGTACTGGGGCCACCTTTAACGAAAAGGACCAAAAGATCCAGCAATTGCGTTATGTCTTTGGCGAAGTCCAACGGAGCTTGTACGACGTGGCCGACAGGGTTGGAGCTACTAGAGAAGCTGTGGCTGAATTACCATTGTCGAGGTCATGAAAGGCATGTTCTTGTGATACTTGAAACATCCAGAAGGCCATCACAAAAGTTGACGAGCGACTGATACTTGGACGATTGTTGGCAACAAATTAGAATCGCAGGGCCATCGACACCACCTAGGTTCTTAGAGACTAGGACAGGACGAGTCTGTGCAGGCAGCTTCGTCGAAGAATACTTTCCTGTCAGGGTATGGCTAATAGACAAGTTGACAGCAATGTCTCAGAATCCTGAGATTGTTCACGCGATTCCATGGTATGAAGGTCTGCCAAGACAAGGATGTTCACTCTACCTAGACCGTGGACATTGAAACCAACGAGGGATACCCACGAATTACGGCCGGGTCGATGGAAAACACGGGCGTTAAAGACTTGTTTGAAGGGCTGTGGTTTTGTGGATGCTACAAGAGGATGGATGCATTTCGCATCTACACACATTCCCGAGATAAGAGATGAGGAAATGAGAAAATGAAGCCGCACATGAACACAATACATCATCTCAGAATGATGAACGACACGTGTTTTTACGGCCACTCCATTCCCCAGCAGCAGCAGCAGCAGATGAAGGCATCCACATCCACTGCCACAACCACAACCCTCGAGACTTCACTCCCAGTCTTTATCCCATTTATTTCGCCGCCTCTTTACTCTGTTTCTTGGCCTCATCTTTCCTCCTCAACAACTCTGCCTCTTCATCCTCGATACTTTTATCAATCTTTGCACCACGCGAGGGTTCATTGCCATGCATACGAGCCGGCAAAGTCGGATCGATTTCTCCTGCTTTGGTTTCCGCATCCTTGACTTTTCCCGATGAATCATCATTGGTGGGATCAGCGGCCGCAAGGCGGTTGGCGATGGATCGTTGATCTTCTGCAAAAAATGGAAAGAGATGCGGTGGTTAGTGATGGGGGCTTTGGATAGATAGGCAGATAGAGAAATTCAATCAACAGAGAATAAAAACTTACTAGAATCATTTGCTTGATGACTATTGGGTTTTCCTTCTTCATATGGCACAGCTTGATTCTCGGGCTTGTCTGCGTCTTTGTGATTTCTCTGGTCGCCTGCTTCGTAGACGCCACTGGTTCCGACGGATGAGTTTCCTGACATTTTGTATGGAAATGTGGAGGTGATATTGGGTTCAGGTAGGTAGGTAGGAATTAGTATTGGATGTTGTTGAAACAGCGAGGAGTAGACGAGTGAAGGAGGTAGTAGGAAGGAGGAACGAGGTACTTCTTCTGGTTCTGGTAGGGTAGGGAAGGGAAGGTAGGACAGTAGATATATATTCAAAGAGCGCACACAAAGATACTCATACATACATATATACTACCTACCTACCTACCTCATCAACAAGGCAAATTGACATGACATGACATCACGGTCGGGGGGTTTTGACGTTGCCATATTTGAGTTTTGAACCTTTTGGGTTTTCCAGTCAAGAAAAAGGTACGCGAGGGGCATGAAGTCATCAGATCCACTCGAGTTGCATTGACGGGACATGCCATACTACAGCTTGTGTTTGTGTGTTTGTGTGTGTAATAAGTGCTGGTCGACGTTATTCACTGATCTATTGAGTAGGCGTTCAAATAAGTAGAATGAGTATAGATTTCATGTCTCCAGCATGCCTCGAGATTGAGTCGACATAAATCTCTACCCAGTAAATCATTCATGAATTCATTTCTACTACGATACCAATATTCAATCGTCGGCTGCAACGACTGGACCCTCCATTCAACTCCTTTTCCTGTCTTTCCCCTCCATCTCCCTTTTGACCAATGCAATACATTCGTCCATCACATCACTGCCTATCCTCCATGTCCGTAACACCACACCTCTCTGTTGCATAATCTCCTCGGACCTCTGCCACCGTCGTTTCCAAATTTCCAACTTTTTGTCATAAGGGGCCCCAGGTGCTCCGCCATCACCACCAGCCATGGGGTCTCCACCACTTGCACCTGTAGCCCAACGTGCCGCAGCTGCGGGATATGAAGAAATCCCTCGTCGAGGAGGAACAGGCGGACCTCCACGACCATCTCCCCCAAGTCGTGTCGGATCTGGTACCGATCGAATCTGTGGTAGAGAGTTGTATGCCGAAACAAGCTGTCGTCGTGCACTAGCGACGTAGCCTTCTTGCTCATTACGGGAATAGCTCGATGACATGCTGGTGGATGTGTTGGTGCGTGAGACAGGCGGAGGTGGTGGCTGAGCAGCATTGGTCGATCGGTTTGATGCCGAGCTTGTCTGGCGAGAGACATTGGTAGTACTTGAAGCCTGATTCTGTCGGGTAGATGAAAACGGTGGGCGTGACAAAGGTGCAAGGCTGGAAGACTCTGGATTGCTCAGATTGATCTTCACATCCTTGGAAGCCCGTCGAGGTTTGGGTGGTGGAGGAGGTCCCTTTTTCTTGATCGAATCTTGTCCTTCCGTGTCCGAGGTTGATAATCTTTCATGGTTGGTCGGTGGCATAGATTGAGTCGAGAAATTCCTGAGACTAGATGGTTTGTTAGGTCGATTTGGTGGTTGTTTTCCGTTTGGATCGAGGAATTTCATATCGTCCTGATATGTTGCTTTTGGCCGAATTGCCTTTGTCTCCGCATCCTCACTAAAGTCAATCAGATCCTCCACTTCAGGTTCAGGATCTGATCTGGGTCTTGCAGGAAGGGCCGGTCGACTCACTTCGGCTTCGTCGTTTTGGGGAGAACTGCTGAAACGAGACCGGTCTTTGGTGATGAGAGTGTCCGGGGGCGGGTGGGAAACTGACTGATCGAAGAAGCCTTTTTGGATCGGAGACGTGACATCTCGAATGAAGACTCCAAGAACCCGACCCGGATGGTCTAGCACGACATCAGTGTAGACTTCGAGATCTGCTTCCCCACTGTCGCCCACCAAGATGAATTTCCGTTCGGGAAAATCACTCATGATCCGATCTAAGGAGCCTCGCTTCCTTTCGGCAGCAGGCTCAAAGATACCCTGAAGCATTCCAGAATATTGCTTCAGATGAAAGGATCCATGTGGTAAGCCGGCCAGAGAGAAATAGCTACACAACAAAGGGTACAGCTGCCACGGTGAATTGGAAACATAGTGCATCTTGACTCCCATATTCGCCATTGACGTATACCACTCCTTGACGCCTTTGATGGTAAGGTCACCAAGTTCTCGGACAAAAGTATTCTTGAAGATCTCTCTCGCCCCACTGGCAATAGCTGAATGTTTGATTGTGTCATCAATGTCACTGATCAAGCTGACTCCTTGACCTTCGGTAACAATGACATCCTCTGTTGCAGACAAATTTTCCGAAGCAAGGACCCTGACTTGTTGAGGAACGAAATCCAAAGCAGCTCGTAGATTAAAGTGTCCCGATTCATCCGTGATGACTGTCTTGGAGATTGATTTTTCGTCATTGAAGAAAAACACCGTAATGGGTGTGTTGGCCAAAGCGACGGTCATGAACGGTTTCAATCTCGACATGAGCAGTTTGTCGGCAGCGATCAATTCCTCCCGGCTCATTTCAGCCGGCTGATTCCAGGATTGACGCTTGAGATATGCAACATGACCAGGATCTTGATCGAGTGTGTCATTACTCGAGAATGTACTCGATCGTGAGGAGGAATGATCACTGGCTGTGGAACGGCTGTAACTGCCTCGAACTGCGGCATCGGCCTCCATCTGGCCATGTCTGGCAATGTTTTCTGCTTCCCTAGCCGCAATCTCGTCTTCATGTTTGGTGGGGTTATCATCTAACCGTTGACGATCGCTGGGGTTCTGACTGGATAATCTGTTGTCTTCAGGACTAGGCTGCGGGGCGTAGATGCCACTCAATCTTCTGGCCACGGCAATCAAGAGTCTATTCTTGCGGTTGAGGGGTCCTGACTGGGGAGAGTAGATCCAACCTCTAACGTCGACATCAACCACGGCGTTGGCATCTTCGTATCTCTCCCATTCCCTTTTCCAATAATCGGCGTCCCCACTGTTAGTGTGGTGCTCAATGCTTTCATGTGTGCCTGGTTGTGGTCTTGCCTGACCAGTTCGGTCGGGATCTCGCTTCACGTGGGGTCGGGCGTAACTGGGGAACAGTATCATCTCCTCTTTGCCACTTCTAATGATGTCGACATCGGGGAAATCCCCGGGCATGGAGCCATCCTCACTCGCCTGCAGCTTCTGCTCCAGAGAGGCTTGATACGTCTGCCTCAACTCGTTGGCTGCGCGGAGATAACCTCTGACCTTGTCTCTTCTGGAACCCGGTACCCTCTGTTGCCCACCTCCATAGGCGCCATAGCTGGACATCGTCTCTGATGTGTTGGTGGGAGGTGTGGTCTTGGCTCCAGCATGTTGTCGCCCATACACCGCACGTAGAATCTTACTCCTGCGGCGATGCAAGAAGGCGCGAATGCCCTTTCCTTGTGCCTTCTTCTCTCTCTTCCGTCGTTCACGTCGAAGGATGGCCTGGTAGATCTGGGATTGCGCTCGATGACGCAGGTGGGGGAGGGTCTCGAGGCGGAACCCAAGGAGGTGTTCACGAGCTCGGCGGTGGGTGTTGGGGAAGAGGTAGCGGAACAGAGAGAATGTGTTTCGTTGTTTAGGGCCAGAGACACCCAAGCGGCGTAGAGGAGGAAGGGGAGCCAGGTTGGTAGGAGAGATGGAAAGTGGTGGTGGTGGTGGGGGTACAGAGGTGAGAGACGCGTGGGTTTAGGACTGTAATTAGCCAGGTAGGAACAAGGATGATGACGGGCTCGCTCGCTCGCTAAGCAGCTGAATAACAATAGGTAGATTTGGGAGAGTAAGAATGAGGGTCCATCCCTGACTGAGGCGAGGAGCAATGATGGAGAGGAGTTGGTGGTGGTTGTAGAGTTGATGTGAACAATGAATGTGGTTGAATGATTTTGTTGCTTGAATCTTGAATGTCAGATTCCAAGGCAGCGACGTCATCTCATCTCATCTCATCTCCCCCTTTGCACCTTCCTCAATCTCCGCCTTTATCAATATCCTCAGCCTCGTCAACAACATTGCCAGATTTCATCGCTCTACTCAACATTGCCAGATTTCATCGCTCTACTCAACATTGCCAGTATTCATCGCTGTACTCAATAAACCCATATTCACTACGCATTGTCTCATTAATTCTCGTCTACTAAATAACTACCTCTCCTCATATTTCCCATCCACTTCTTGTCCATTTGCCTTCTATGACAAAATTAATTCTTTCAATAGCTCGAGCTCCAAGCACATGACCAAACATCTTTATCCTCTGCTCACCATCCATTTGGACAAACTTCCGCAACCCCCAAGCTTGTTCATCTTCTCTTCGCCTCAAACTGCCGACAAGTACTTGGGCTGCCATAGGGTTGAGCCCGGCACGAACAAGAAACAATTCCCACAAGGTCTCATCGTGGATCAAACGCGCCATGTTTTCTGGTCCGCATGGAACGACGGGATACGCATACTTGGTGATCAATCCCCATGTCCATTGATTGAGCTTGTCATTGTTGATTCTTGTGTCACCCTGTGCCATGACCCAGGTAGGTCTCACGTTTGAGCCAACAGATCGACTGCAGAACCCAGAGAATTGGTTCATGACTTGGATCGGAACATCGAATTTGCCCGCGGCTGTCGTCGGCACAGTTATCATGACGCATACATGATCATATTGCTGCGAAAGTCGCTCAATTCGATCATAAAGTAATCCGTCGAACCGTGAAGCCAATTTCCCAGGTAGTTTCTTTTGGCTGAGTGCTTGAATATTTGTATATAAGAGGCAAGTTGTGGGATTCAAAATTATATCCGGAAACTCGCCACTCCCACTAGACGTGGATTCTCTCATACCTCGGTAGATTGCTGTCAATGGGTTTGATTTGTCTGCTTGGTCATCCAGCATCTTTGCAAGCGTTCGGTGCGACTTCAGTATGGCCGAGTTGACCACAATGCTTCGTGGCCAATCAAGGTCTTTCATCTCTGGACAGGGTTCGTCGATATCAACTTCCTGTAATGGAGTCCTCGGTACTTGAATAAGCGTCGAGTAGCTGCCATCTTTCATAGACCTCCAATTCTGGGTCGATTGACTCGATGATTGCACAGGCTGCTGTACCAGCCCCGGATCCGATCTCTTCTTGGGTGCAAGTAATCCTTTATACTTGCTACCACGTAATTGCAAAAACGTATCCAGGGCCCCGGATGCCGAGAAGCTAGGATGATTATATTCAGTCTTCGAAGGTCGGGGTAGGCGCTCGTTCGATGTTGTGAGTTCCTCAACTTCTGGTGGCCTTCTTTCCATCTGTAACATCTTGGCCTGGGCAAAGTCATTACCATTCATCTTGCGTGCCCGTTTTCGGCATGATAAATCTCCGTTGATGGTCACTGGTATTTCGACTGCGATGGAGTCTTGGTGTTGGATCGACGAGTTGAAGTTTACTTGACCATTTAGGGGTGCCTCCTTTTCTCGAGTTCGCTTTGATGGAATACTTCTGTTTGGAGGGTAGAACGTCGATTTGATGATGTCGGTCTCCTCGACAGCTTGACTCGCAATATCACCATCCTCTTCAAACAATCCCAGGTTGATCATCTCATCAATCTCGATGGGCTTTTCTGTCTCATCTCGATTCTGACTTTGAACAACATGGCTCGGGCTCTGATAGCTGTGAGGCGATTGTGTCTTCTCTGGAGCAATGATACCATCCATCGACAGGGCAGCAGTGTCAATGAATTCCATGAATTCGGCATCCATGTCACTTTCGGACAAGCCCATCGAGCCCTGGCATTTTAGCGGCAAGGTGTTTGCTTTTGCTCTTACGACGACGCCAAATTCTCCTGGAGATGATTCGGAGGGTTGGGGAATAGTCATCGTGTCTTCTCCTTCCACCCAAAGGTCTTTCACCGGACTCTCATGTTCCTGTACTGCATTACTGTCATCCAAGGCCTGGCTAGTAATGCTTTCTTCCGTATTCAAGGTAAAATCTTCGATAGCATCTATGCCAGACATCACGTCAGGCACGTCGGAAGGCGAGGAGATCACCTGGAAGGAATTACCCTGGAGACTATCCTGTGGCGACAGAATTGGAGTCGAGGACTGTAATTTTGGACCTTCCTGAATTTCAACGTTAGTATAGACATACATACGTGACTTCCATCAGAATATACCTTTGCTTTCTCACATAGTTGACCATACGTTCTTTTCTTATCCTCTTCCGTCCATTCAACGTTCAGAATCTTTGATAGAGTCACCATCGTTTCCCTTGTAACAACCAGCTTTTCCGAGTCCAGCATCTTGTTGACTTGGCGGAGTGATACCTCCACTTGAGCATTGGCCCAATCCATGTCGAAATCCTCAGTAAACTCAAGTTCCTGAAGAAGCTCTGAAATGTAGGCAGGGTCCTACTCTCGCCTTGATTTCATCTCATGCTTGAACTCCTCTACGTCACGATCATGGTCCGTGGAAAGAATGGGGACTTCCATCTTCATTTTCTGTTCCTTTCGGGGGTCGGGTAGAAAATCTGACCAATTGATCTGGAAATCTGTGGGAGGACGGAGAGTATTGGCTAAGAGTATACCTTCCTCACGTGTTAGTTTGATTCTTGGTTCCTCAAAGTCGAGCTTGATTTGTTGTAGGGCCTGGGCTAAGTGCTTTGAGTCGTCTTCCAAATCATCATTTCCAGGAATGGGAGTCAGAATGTTGAGAAGTTGTAGAATATCCTCGGCTTTGTGGTCAATGCAAAGGCCATGATGGCGAGCATATGCGAGAACGGGAAGAGTAGACATCATGATCAAGTTCAATGTCGTCCAATGGATACTCAACGACGATGATGTAGGTCTGCGAGATGAATAGAATATCGTTCCCATCAATGTGCACGTGTTGTTGAATGAAAAGGTCGGCCCGACCGATGATCCGTGGCCGCTCCTGCCATCAAAAAGGATCCATTCCTAGTATAAAGATACTCGGTACGGTACTTACATAGATGGACTGTAGAATTAAGACAATGTTCATCCGACTCCATAAACACACATCTCATTCCTTCATAATATCATTTCTCCAAGATCAGTCATTATAGTTGGATTGCCTGGCCCCGTCCTTGTTCACCTGAGGCAGTCCCCATTTAGCATTAAACTCCTCCTCCTGAGACTTGCCATCCGCGCTATAGCATGGTTTCTCTGCTGTGGTGGCCACTCTCACTCCATGTCGTCGATGGGGCATAAATCCAAAAGATGCTGAGTGAATAGTTGATCGATTGTCCCAAAATGCCACATCATGCTTCCCCCATTGAAAGCGAACATGGGCTTCTTGAGTTGAAACAACCAAGTCATTGAGATATCGAATGATGGCGTCACTTTCCGCTCGAGGAATTCCCACAATCTTGGTCACAAACCCTGGGTTGAAGAACACCGCCTTCCAGCCTGTGACGGGGTTGACTCGGATAAGAGGGTGTTCGGTGACCACTGGATCTCGCCGCACCGGACGACCTGCCCTGCGTGAGCCGTTGGCTTGCTCCTCTGCCGAGTGTAGAGCGGTCAAGCCCTCCAGGTAGATTTGCATTGGCCGAGACAGGGCATCATAAATGGCATATTGTGAGCACCACAATGTATCTCCTCCACCTCCTCGAGGTGGACCGGTCAAAACTTTTAATGATGTATATGATGGAGGTTGAACTTCGTAGGTCACCTAGATCTAGCTGTTAGAGACAAGAAATTGTGCTAGTTTTGAGTGTATACTCACATCGGAATGCCAGAGAAACGAGGGGGCGAACAGTGCCCGCTGATCAAGTGATTTATCTGTGGTATAGATGACGTGGACATCCTCCAAACCCTCTCGCTGAGGAACACATGTCGTTGCATGTCTGTGCAAGGTTCCGAAGAACTTGCCCAGTTCTCGCTGAGAATCGATATCGAAATCCTTCTGGTTTCTGAAGAAGACCACCCCTCGAGTGGCAATCAACCTAGCCAGATCGTACTTTTGAGCATCGGTCAACGTCTTGAGATTGATTCCTGAGATTTCAGTTCCAATCTTTGGAACATAGTCCACAATATCGGTGGCATCTTTGAGAAGATTCCGGAACTTGGGATCTCCAAGAAGACCTTTTTCCTCGTAGGGAGTGTCTGTCAATGGGGCCCATTTCACATCTGGGAATCGTGGTAGAAGGTAGTCAAATTCATAGTTATCATGAGATTCAACCGCAGTGCGTCCTGGTTCATATTCGTTGACCCTCGATGGTGCTGCTTTGACTGGAGCGTATTTAGTCGGCAACACGAGTTTGCTAGAGGTGTAGTTATCGAGTTGCACAGGGTCTTCAGCATGGGGAGCCATAGTTGCGTTAATGAGCGGACTGCACTGGGAATGGGGATCTGTATTGACAAAGAAAGGTGAAGAGGAAGTGGGCGGATAGTTGCAATTATATCCTAAATTCACAGAGATGTCTTCTCGAAGCTGAAGTGGCGATCCGTCGAGTCATATTCACGTCAGCTACCTTGCGGAAATCGGAGGGATATTGTACTCCACGTTCCATGGCCTATCCGGTCTGTGGCCACGTACAGACCATCCATTCGGTTGGACTGAAATGATACCATCGCGGGACGCGAGCGGGGCCGCTGACCAGCATGGAAGTGAAACGCGTGGTGGCACAACATCAGGCAGGATTGCAGGTACAAACATAGAAGGTGGCAATCTCGATGGATCTGGGGAACCACCATAGCATCTGATATGAACCTTCAATTTGTGTTCGAATTGTGTGATTCCACGCAGAGATTGGTCGAGAACGACTCCCAATATACCTTTTGTCCACGAGGCTGGCTGGCTGATTGGTCAGAACGATAACCGAGGGGCCCGCCGTTGCAGATCACGCAATATGGCATGCTATTGTCGTCAACAATCAGGGCAATATACGTGGACCAAGGGGCAGACGTGTGAGACTGTGGCCTGCAGTAGTGTTGAGTAAGACTAATAATCTTAAAGACGAATGTTATATCCATCGTCGTTGAATAATCTGAGAAAAAGTCGATCAGAGAATGAAGTTGAAGTTGAAGTTGAAGTTTAGGTAAGAAAACCACGCTTCAAGGGACAGAGATTCGCCGTATTCATTTCGTTCACACATAATCTTCTGAGTGGCAATTTTCATCCAGATGTTTGAAATCTAATACGTATATGAGGTATTTCCCCTTCTTCCCTTCTGGACACGACATATGTCAAATTGTTCCACTGTTCAAGGGACTAAGGCACCCGGATGGCTTTGCAGCGAACATCTCATTGTAAGTCTAACTGTACAAGTGCGCCTAAGAGGTATCAAACACACATCCAAGATCATAGCATCATCAAATCCATAGTAGGCCCATTCCTGAACCAAGCCCAAATCGTCAAAGTGGACAAGACACGTTCAACATCTCGTGCAGTCTATCACCAGAGCTCCGGATGATCCTAATCTATGCGAGCATGCCATTCCCAACCGTTCTATATATATCGACCAGTTCCATAATCTTTACTCCATCTCAATCGTCCCAGGGGGTTTGCTGGTGACATCGTATACAACGCGACAAACTCCATCGACCTCATTCACGATTCTTCGGCTGACACGTTTCAAGAATTCACCATCAAATGGGAACCAATCGGCCGTCATGAAATCTGTTGTTTCCACTGCTCTCAGAGCAATGACTTGAGCGTGGACCCGCTTGTCCCCCATGACACCCACGGCCTTGACTGGGAGTAGTGCGGCAAATGCCTGCGAGATTTTGCGGTACAGTCCAGCGGCCACAATCTCGTCAATGAAAATCTTGTCGGCGGCACGAGCAATCTTGAGCTGTTCTTCGTTGATTTCACCGAGGATCCGGATCGCAAGACCCGGGCCGGGAAATGGGTGTCGCCAGACCAACTCTTCAGGAATACCGAGGTTCGTTCCAAGTGCTCGAACTTCGTCCTTGAAAAGCTCCCGAAGAGGTTCGATGAGTTTGAGATGCATGCCCTCGAGAAGACCGCCGACATTGTGGTGGGTTTTGATGGTGGCAGAGGGTCCCTTGAATGAGATACTCTCAATAACGTCAGGATACAGTGTTCCCTGGAGGAGGAATTCAATGTCGCCTGCTCGAGGGGTCTCGGCGGCCTCCTGGGCAATCTCCTTTGCCTTTTCCTGGAAGATTTCGATAAATGTGTTTCCAATGATCTTGCGTTTTGTCTCTGGATCCGAAACGCCCTTGAGCTTGCCTAGGAAGATGCTGGTGGCATCAACAACGGTGAGATTGATACCGAGGTGCTCAGTCAAAGTCTTCTTGACCGTCTTGGCCTCATCTAATCGCAAGACTCCATTGTCGACCAACACCGCATGGAAACGATCCCCAATAGCTTCATGCATCAGCTTGGCAGCGACTGTTGAATCGACACCACCACTGACGGCTCCGATCACCTGGCCTTTCGGTCCAACAATGGCTCGAATGCGCTCGATTTCTTGGTCGACAAATTTCTCCATGGTCCAATCTTGCCTAGCGTTGCAAATCTTGACTGCAAAGTTACCGAGGACTTGAGTGCCGCGGGGGGTATGTGTGACCTCGGGGTGGAATTGGATGCCAAAGTACGGCTTGGTGATGCTGGCGACTCCGGCCCACGGAGCATTGGGTGTGCTTGCGATAGGTCGGAAGCCTTCTGGCAAGGCTGATAATTTGTCCCCATGACTCATCCAGACCTCGATGTCGTCCTCGATGCCCTCGAAGAGGCGGTCAATGTGATCCTCTTTGCCCGTGTGTCGTTCAATCTTCAGATTTGCATGCCCGTACTCTTTCTTATCACCCTGAGTGACACCCTTGCCAAACTGCCAGGCCATTTCCTGGAGACCATAGCATATTCCCAGGATGGGCACGCCAAGTTCCAAGGCGGCAGGGTCGACGTGAGGGGCATCGGCATCGTAGACTGAATAGGGGCTTCCAGACAAGATTATGCCCTTTGGCTTGAAGTGAAGGTCGGCAATCTTTTGGGTACATGGTAGCATCTCAGAGTAGACATTGAGTTCGCGTAGGCGGCGCGTGATGAGGTGGGAGTACTGGGATCTGGATGGGGTCAGTGTCGTTTTTCATTTTCGCATGTCGCGAGTCATAAAGGGCGCAGGGCATACCCAAAATCGAGAACAAGGATGGTGTCGAATGTGGCCGCAGGTACATTGACCTCGGATCCACTGATTTCGCCATTGACGGCCATGGTTGGAGTGCTGGAAACAAGAGTGAGTTGGTGGGAAGGGGATGTGATCCCAAAGAGAAGAAGAGAATTGCTTTGTCGTCGGTGATGGGAAAAAAGTGCAGGAGCGATAGGCACACGTGCAGGTACGGAGTGCAGGCGGGCAAGAAAGAGGAAAGCGCGAGGGGCATCGAATAATTTTATTGTGGGTCCGTGCCTTCCTTTGGCTCCTCCCCGCAATCCGCCAGCGAAAAAAGTTGACGTTGCGACTGGAACTGGCACGACTCTAGACTGCGGGTTCTGTCTATTGCTACAAACATCACCACCACTACCACGTTATTGTTTCTCGCCATTCACTGTCAAACATGCCTGCAAGCACTGGTAAGCGGAAGCAGGATCTTGGGGACCAGGTAGCAGTCCCCGACAAGATCGAAGAGGATAGCGGTGACGACGAGGTAAGTCTCCCAACACACCCAATTTACCCATAACTGACCAGGACAGGATTTTGATATGCTCGACGTAGAATTCGAATGGTTTGATCCACAGCCTAATGTCGACTATCATGGCATCAAGAGTCTTTTGCAACAATTGTTCGATGCTGACGCGCAGCTGTTTGAATTGTCCGCCCTGACCGACTTGATCTTGTCGCAGCCAACACTCGGCTCCACCGTCAAGGTTGATGGCAATGAGACAGACCCGTATGCTTTTCTTTCAATACTGAACCTACAAGAGCACAAGGTAAGCATACTCACCTTGGGTCTCTTCCCCTGCGCTCACAATCCTTTAGGACAAGCCATTCATCGCCAAATTTATTCAATACCTCCAATCCAAGTCCAAATCGAATTCTCGACTCGCTCCACTGGCAGAACTATTGGCACAACCCACCATTCCACCGATAGGTCTGATCTTGACTGACCGTCTAATCAATGTCCCATCCGAGACGGTACCCCCAATGTACTCGATGCTACTGGAAGAAATAGAGTGGGCGGTGCAAGATAAAGAGCCATATACATTTACTCATTATTTGATCCTATCCAAGACATACACCGAGATTCCCTCGAAATTGGATGCTGAGGAGAACCGGCCCAAAAAGAAGAACAAGGGCGGCAGCGGATCATTTGAAACCATGTACTTTCATCCCGAAGACGAGGTCCTGCATCGACACGCCCTCTGTCATGGTGGATTCGAATATACCATCAAACAAGACGAGGGTCACTCGGACTCGAAGAGGGCATTCCAAGAACTGGGAATCCGGCCACAGGGACATGCTATTCTCATTCCTGCAGATGGGTTCAAGAGTGCAGTTGACGACATTTCAGAATACCTCAAACCACAATAAAGGGTAACCACACGCAAGCTGAAGAGTCTACTCCCATTGGGTTCCTTTCAGGCGCTGCATGAGGTATTCCACTTCGACGACTTTGGTCAAAGGGATGACGACTTGAGCATACATGGCGACCACCGCCTCCACATTGATCTTCTCTTCCCCTCCTCCACTGCTAGGGCCCAAGGACGGATCCTTACCATAGGTCTTAGCTTTCAGCCGTAAGCGTTCAAGGACCTGCTGCTCAACTTTTGCATTGGTGATGGCATCATCGATCCCTTGTCGGTCCTCAGCCTTGATGAGCTTGACAAAGCGCTCAGGTTCGGCTTGGAATTTACTCTCAGCGACGAATTTGCCAAAGTGAATTCTCCGGCTGAGTGCTTGGAGACATGCAACGTCACAGGTTGCTGCACTGCCATAATTCTCTTTTGTTTCTCCCCGATCCTGGCGGTCGAATTTGCGACAGGCTTCGGGCAAGACCTGATTGATGTATTTTTCTTTGATCTGAGCATTGACATTCACGTCGTTATCGTGCAGGATTTTGGGATATTCGATAGGTTGCAGTCTGGGTCGCTGAAGGACTTCTGGGAAGAAAGGATACTCGTCGGGGGCATCGTATCGGCGGACCAAGGAATGTATTCGTTCAGTTTCGGCGAGTAGATAGTCGGCGAGAGACAAGGCCGGGGGGAGATGGAGATCGGTCTGGGGAATGGGGAGAGCTTTAACGTCATAAATGGTGGCATTGAGAGGGAATTGAACACGTTCGATGAGGTGGAAGGTAATGGTGTCTTCGAGTCGACTATATGAAATGTCAGTAGGTCAGATGTGAGGAGTTGTCGCATGAACAATACGTACATGAGCTGAAAGCGGATGTTAGCAAGATCTAATGCCTTTGAGGCATCAGAAAGATCTATGGCTGTGTCCATTTTGGCAAGGTGCATCAAGGGCGGACCCGGGTAATCTTGCAAAATCGAGACGCGGGGTAAAAGTGCGGTTGAGAAAATGAGTGAGGGTTAAGGAAGAGGCATGATGCAGACGGGAGAGCTCAGAGGGAAGGTGTTTGTAGTTGAATCAAAGCAAAAGTAATTGACGAGAGCACGGACTGTTGGTAGAAGGATCAGCAAAGGAGCAAAGGTTGTCAAGATAGAGAATCTCCAGCTCGGCGTGTGGAGGAACTGGAAGGAACGGCCACAGGCACGGCAAGGGAAACCAGCGACGACGTCAGATTCTGCAGCAGGTGGCAGGAGCAGGTACAACAGGTACAACAGGTACGGCAGGCACCAAAAAGGCTGCCGGGTCGTGGCTGCCTCGCTTCAGCTTCTCCACCATATTTCATGCATCTTCCCCCAACTCCATTTTGACGCCAACCAACACCAGCCAACGCCAACGCCATCCTATCTCTGTCCATACAGTACTCCGTACACACACATACATTTGTCCTTGGATCCATCCTCGGTCCATCTCCACTCGACATCTCAGTCTCTTGTTAGTCGCCGAGAAGAGGCCTTCCTTGTTCACTTCGGTCGCGTGCACCCTTCATCACCACAGCACCGCATATACCAGTCCTCATTGCCCATTTGTTCCCAGCTCCGCATATCCTCCTCCTTTCAACTTTCTAACCAGTGTCCAATTTTGTCTCCGACACATCTGAAAGCCGCGTCGTATGGCCGGCTCAAGATCTCACAGTCGGAATGCCTCCCAGACCCGTTCCACTATCGGTGATGGGGATGAATCCGTCCTCGGAGCAGTGCTCGACGTGAGTCTCAATCCATTTCACCACCTCCAGTCACTCTCCAAGAAATCCTAGACTAACATTCTTCCTCTATTAGACGCGCCAACTCGAGGCATTTGGCCGCAAGGTCACTGCGACTGCTTCTCACCTCATCGGCGACAATTCTCCCAATGCCTACCCGTCAGCTATGAGTACCCTTCAAAGGCAGATGCGCCGTCCAGGACTTCAAAGAGCCGTCTTTTCCTTCTCCCAACAGGCCCCCTCAGAACTCGTCCGATCCAAATTATCTACCAGCGAGATCGCACACCGAGCACTCACCTACATCTCCGACGAGCAACTCCACAATATTCCCGAAGACGACAACACCTATTCTCTTTTTCAAGGCTTCCAAGCTTCTCTCCCCGAAGGCGAAAGTGAGCATCGCAAGGGCCACCGTCGGCGGAGTTCCAAACAGCACCGCCTTCTTTCGGCTGGAGATGTCGAGGAAGATGGTCCGCCCACGTTGGCGAGTATCAAGAAAAAACGCAATAATGCTAACCACAAACTCGAGATGTTGGCAATTCGCAAGAATATGGCTACCACCGAAATCCGCGACATCGATCATCGCATATTGAATCTCCAAAACGCTCGCAAAATAGTCCTTGATCGACTCGCCGCTCTCGAGGTTGAAGAGGCCGAAATGGAGCATTCTCTCCTCGAGCTCGATAACAAGGTCGAGGAAATGCAGGAAGAGCTGGACGACCAGGGTGGCCTTGAACAATCCACCGATACTCTCAACCCACCACCTCGCACGTCCACTCCCGAATCTCAGGCCATGGATGCCTCCTTCATGTCGCAGTCCATCTACGAAAAGCTCCCATCATCCGTGTCACCAAAATCAAAACGCCGTCCGAAGTACACAAAAAGAAAATCCATGCCCGTTCTGCACGAGCATCTTGATCCAGGCTCGCATATCCGTACCATCCCCGCCCATAACGACACCATCTCCGCTCTGGATTTTGACCAGCCCTTTGGTATCATGGTCACTGCTGCTTTGGATGACACTGTTCGTGTTTGGGATCTCAACCTTGGTCGTTGCATGGGATTCCTCGAAGGACATACTGCAAGCGTCCGATGTTTACAGGTCGAAGACAATATCGTCGCCACTGGATCCCTCGATGCCACTATTCGACTCTGGGATCTATCACGGGCCCAATATGAACCCTACGATCACAAGATTCCTAATGGTAATGACGATGAAGAAGACGACGGCCTAGCCTTTGGAAACGACGAAGATATGCCTCCCCCACCTCCACCAGACGCGATGCAAGACTGCCCCATCTTCACCCTCGAAGCACATGTCGACGAAGTAACAGCATTACACATCCGAGGCGATACGTTGGTCTCAGGCAGTGCCGACAAGACTCTTAGACAGTGGGATCTGGTGAAAGGACGGTGTGTACAAACCCTTGATGTCCTCTGGGCAGCCGCCCAAGCATCAAGTTCCATCAATGGCGTAGACGCACAATGGCGACCAACAGGTCGAGCCCCAGACGCCAACGCCGATTTTGTGGGTGCTGTCCAATGTTTTGACGCTGCCCTCGCCTGTGGAACCGCAGACGGCATGGTTCGATTGTGGGACTTGAGATCGGGACAAGTTCATCGAAGCCTTGTTGGTCACACAGGGCCTGTGACATGCCTCCAGTTTGACGATACCCACCTCGTGACCGGGAGTGCGGATCGAAGTATTCGGGTGAGTGTGAAGATTGTTGCAGTAGCTCAAGACATGACTAACCATGAGATGACAGATCTGGGATCTTCGCACTGGAACGATTGCTGATGCTTATGCATACGACAGCCCAATCACAAGCATGATGTTCGATGCCAGACATATTGTCTGTGCTGCTGGGGAGGATGTGGTCAAAGTCTACGATAAGGCCGATGGACGACAATGGGACTGTGGTGCCGCCGTCGCTCTAAGTGTGGAAGATCATATGGCCGGCGCCACGACTAGCACAGTCGAAAAGGTCCGCCTTCGAGATGGATATCTCGTGGAAGGAAGGAGAAATGGTGAAGTGGGTATCTGGACTTGTTGATCATTCCATCTAATCAACCAGCTATAACATATGTAGGTGTAATACCTCCTGTATAACACCAAGCGCTCAATGCATTCCTTTTCTTCCACGACTGACTTGTGGACAGTATAAACAGTCTTTTTACATGTTGCCAATTTAGAATCTCTCCCACAGAAGATAACAAAGCTCGTTATCTCTTAACGGGCACCGTTCAGTCTTTGGTTGGCCAAGGCCTTCCAAGTGGCTCGTCTCTTTCGCTGACTCCTTCTGAGTACCGTCACCGCTTCCTTCTGCCCTTTATTCTCACGGCCACTGCCGCTGTCACTGCCGCTCCCACTGTCACTCTGCTCCGACGCAGCCTCCTCTGGCTCGTTCTCTTTG
This sequence comes from Exophiala mesophila, assembly GCF_000836275.1. NCBI lineage: Eukaryota > Fungi > Ascomycota > Eurotiomycetes > Chaetothyriales > Herpotrichiellaceae > Exophiala > Exophiala mesophila. The sequence goes on from NW_015622506.1 coordinate 4,905,984, forward strand.
TTTTCTTCAGGAGGTGGTTGAGTGACCCTCAACCTTATGATCAACCTGGGTTTAGGTTGAGACACCTTCAACCTTATGATCAACCTGGGTTTAGGTTGAGACACCTTCAACTTTATCATCAACCTCGGTTTAGATGCCGGGACAGAGGCAGGGACAGAGGCAGGGGCAGAGGCAGGGGCAGAGGCAGGGGCAGAGGCAGGGGCAGAGGCAGGGACAGACTCGTTCCCACTTTGCTCCAACGTAACCTTCTCTGGCTCGTTCTCTTTGCTTTCCGCAGGAGGTGGTTGAGGCATCCTTGACGTTATCATGAACCTAGGTTCGGTTTCGAGGACGGGGGCAGGAACAGACTTGTTCGTCTTGCCGCTCCCCTTTCCCTTTCCCCTTGCCTTCTTCTCCTCCTCCTTCTTCTTCTTCTTCTCCTCCAACACCTTTGCCTTCTCCTTCGCTTCACGCACACATTGGTCCAAAATCTCGGTCGCCCGGTCGGACCCCCAAATTGCTTGCGCATCTGCAAGCGTTTCTTCCGGGGTCGCCCCGGTGGTGGTATCCTCGTAGTTGTCGACGTCGTATTTCTTCAGTTCTCTCATCGGGCCCGCGGTCTTCCTGGTTGCTCGGCGGACAACGACGTCATCGGCCTCAACATCTGTTCCGATGACTCGTATCCGGTCTTTCATCATCTCCCGATGGGAGGTTGGGATGGATGATTCGACATGGTCATGGACAAAGTTGGCGGGGAGGGTGTTGTTCTCGTGAGCGGGAGCCATCTCTATACTTTGTATTTGAAGATGGGGAGGGAGCTTGTTGGTGTTGGTGTTGGTGTTGGTGTTGGTGGTGGCGTTGTCGCCTGGGCAAAGAGTCAGTACTGGCATTGGAGTTCTTGATACTTCTGGTTCTCCAGCTCTTACTGTTGATGGTGTTGCTGTTGTGTTGGTGGTGGTGGTGGTGGTGTCGGGCTGGAGTAAGAGTCAGTACTGGTGTTCGAGTTCTTGATATCTCTGGTTCTCGGGCTCTTACCGTCGAGTGTGTGTTGAGTGTCGAATGCTTTCTGAATATGTGCTGAATGTGTACAGGAATTCATACACAACGAGGTGATCCCCAAACCTATATACCCTTCGAGTTCACAAAGCGCCCTCCACCTAGTCTTCCTGACCATTTCACCCTCCGGAACTTGAAGAACGGAAAAGTTCAAATCTCCACTACCAAAGCAGCATCTGCCATGAACAAGCGGACTGAATATGGACTTACACCTTCAAACCCAGAGATATATCCCTCATCACAACCTTTGGTTCTCCTATAGCGTTCGAGAGCCATACCAGAGCGAGGCTGGTTTCGCGGCCTCCGTCTTTGGCGGGAAAGCATCACAGGGCTCATTGGCATATTGTGTGGATACGAACACCACCCTTGAACAGTTTGGAGGAGTTTAAACTTTTCGCCGTATAGCGACGTGACCCGGAGGCAGTCTCATCTTGACCATTTCACCGCTGTGGGGGGCTTTTTGAGTCCGAATCGTCGGCATTGAGGACCTCCGGACTGCGTACATGATACGCGGCTCTGTTGGCCGTTTGCTTGCTCTCCTAGTATACCAATACATTCTCTTCGTGTACTGTCGAAACCCCTCTTGTGACTCACGCAAATGATGGAAGAGACACCTTGAGAGAGTACCTCCGGAGATGTTGGACCCAAAGTGGGTAAGTCTTGAAGTTTGTCCAGCGACCCATTGCTCGCGGCGAGGAGAGGACGCTAATTCTGGAAGTGTAAACAGAAGAGCCCAGAATGGTAGGTCCACAGTGAACCATTGCTTCCCTCGAGGGACACGCCTCTGGTCATGGGACTGTAGAACCAAGAACATTGACTGTGGGTTTTACAGTGGAGGTTGTCCTGTGGCGCAGAAAGTAACGAGGATATCCCGAAAAGACCGGAGAGTGATAAGAAAAAGAGAAACAAACTGTCTAGTAAGGCTTCAAAAGTGGGTGAGGCACATGCCCAGCCTGGCATCCATAACGTACAGTACTTACTCTATCGTTCTATCTCCTGCTTCCAACCGGACAAAGAATCTTCCAACATTTACAACGCGATCGGTAAGAATGTTGAGCTTCTTCTAGAATAACGACAGAGACCATGTTCTGGGTAGGTAGACTACAGTGCGTGCAACAGTCAAAACCTCATTCCTCTGTACCGTAGGTAACTTCAGAGTTGATAATACAGAGACCCCACATGAAACAATACAAAAGGACAACTCTACTGACCCATAAGGTACCTTTGAATATACTTTTGCGGACTTTAGTGTATCCCGTTCCTCATTGCATACCCAAACTCAAAAATTCCGTCTATTCAAGTGACACACCGCGGAGCTTTGGCTCATGCAATGGGATCTCGGTGTGTCACCGTCCCCCCCCCCCCCCTCGACGACGTTGGCTCGGGGTTCACGGTCTTGGAGAAGTTTTATGCGCTAATCATGTGGGCAAGGGAAAAGATTTACATGAGCCATTTGCGGCCGTGTAGTGTGGATTCAGGTTCGATGATTTTCTCTGGTTGAGCCAGTCACGTTTGACACTATCGGGTGGATATGGTAGATGCTAGACATGTTGCTCTCTCTTTCGAGAAAGATCAAAGTCCAAGGACATGCTTTTTTCATAGTCGAGAAGCAGTGCGAGAATCTCGGAAAGTCAAGCAAATTCGTCAAAGTATGGCACTGACTGTCCTTCTCCGCGTGCTCAAGCTTTGTTTCGCTCTCGATTGCCCCTTTTGAGCCTAGCCTAGTTGTTTGAAGAACTCTATCTGTCACGGGGACGGCGACATGGATGAAGAGGTTGGATGGGAAAGTCGTGAAAGAATGACGAAGGAGTGTGGATGTGGTGAGAGACAAGAGGAGGACGATTGATTGATTGAGAGAGGGAGGTGACATGAGATGAACTGGAGTGAATTGGAATGGGAAAGAGACTGTCGTGGGACGATTGTTTACCTGAGTAGAGAGACTTTTGAATCGACTCTCAGACTGACTGACAGGTCAAGTGGTAGATGAACCCGTTCTTCGACTTAGGCACCATCAGGTTTATCAGGGCAAGATTTACACTGTGTAACCACCGTGATTCAAACATTCGCTATGTATTGTACTCATTCCTGTAGTGATCCTCGTAATCCATCCAAATTTTAATACCAGACCATATATTGAACAATGATCCATCCCGCTATGCAGATCTTCATGCTGTCATGCAGCTCTATAAAATTAAATTTCCCCCCAGCCCAATTCATCCTCTAATTTTCAGGCATCCTGTCGACCAAGTCGTCCAGGAAATGCCAGACCCGATCTTCCCACTCTCTCAAGTCTTCGTCGTCAAGAAGACCTTGTTCTCTCGCCATGCTTTTGTTGAACAGGGCTTTGGCATGCCCGATCTCCCCTTCTTTATCCCACCCAGCGTCCACTATACTGCGGGCGATGATCTTGTTCACCGGCGGCAGCGAGAAGTTGCAACACTCCAGGTCCAGTTTGGCCGTGTAGCCGTTGATGGATGTGACGCAGGAGTTGTTGACCGTCACACTCAATCTTCCACAACGGGGGCTGCTCTTGGTGATAGTGATGGGAGCCCCGTTGCCCTTGAATAGACCACTGAGGAGGCTTCCCATCACCACTGGTATTGAGCTCCGTTTTATCTTGATGACATAGTGGTAGGTGACGGTGATGGCGTTGAGGGTGCTGGTGGCTTCGAGGGTTTGTTGCTCACTCATGGTGAAGAGTTAAGCTTGGCGGGTTCGAGGTGAGTTGTGGTGAGGGTGGAGGTTGAGAATGAAGTGCTCCTTCTGAGCAACTGAGGGTCGGGAAGACGTAGAGGTGTGGGTGATTTGTCGACGGAGATGTTGCAGGAATCTGGCGTCCAGTTAACAAAAAAGATGCTTCCTATTGTATGCTGATCTGATGACAGGGTCCTGATGCTCAAGTTGTAGCAAGTGATGTCGACGTGTATGTATGCCTCTAGTATTGATGATATATAGAAAAAGAATGAACCACAAGTCACAAACTAAGGTAATAAGAGAGAATTTATAGTCTCATGGAGTATGGTGAGAGCAAGAACAAGAGCAAGAGCAACAGCATAGAGGAGCAAGGGCGACGGACTGATCGGACAAGGAAACAAAGGTGGATACAAGGCAAGGTCGATGGTGATGTTCATTATACACAAGGTTTGGAATTGTCCGGTTCACTCTTCTTCAAGTGAGGCCTAGCATGATGTAGCAAGCAACTATGCATACAAGAATGATTCAAGCTGAACCATAATATACGCTTTCAGGCTGGGTCATCCACCACCACTATCACCACCACTATCACCACCACTATCACCACCACTATCACCACCACCTAGTTCCTAAGCACCTCGTTAGATCTTCACAGAGGATTCAAGTGGAGCAGGGCAAGACTTATCTAAAAGGAAAAGTCATGCACAGCTCAAGAACCATAGCAGCATCCAGGAGCATGTGCACAACAAAGTGGATCGTTGCTCGTCCAAGGAAAACACGTTACAGAGCTCCACTGTCACACTCTGCCCCTCGACATGACTCCCACCCTCGATCCGTCGCTGTAAATGCACAAAAAGTTGTCATTTATCCTAGGCTGCTGGTTTCATCATGGCACCGCAATCAATCGTAGAACTTCCAGGGCACCTTATCATCAAGCCAGACCATCTTTGAACAATCTTGGTGGATGGCAAGTATAGAGTCAGACAAGCCAAAGCTTTGATCCTCACACGGGAGAGGTCCTGCCCTGGATACTTGTTTGGTCCAACCAACTCGACGGTGCAAATCAGGTAAGACTCGTAGAAGGTTTCGATGGAGAGGTTTCCACTACTTCAGATAGGGCCACGCAGAGACATGTCAGGCCAAAAAAAGGAGATGATTAAACTTCCATGATTTGACGACAAACTGTAGACTGTGGATCGAGAGGCGAGACACAAGCGGAGCCAGAGCGTTCAGTGTGCTGTATGTCAGTCTTCCGTAGGAGCAGGCAACAAAGTCTCGCAACAACGACTAAACAGAACAGTCAACGGACACCCCTACCGCAAATCGACATTCATTCCCTAACGCCTAATTTTGACCGTCAGCAAAACGACAGCATTCTTTCTGGCTGGTCGGATTTCCAGATCAAACTCAATGTCCAAGCCTCGCCAAAAGCGAGAATGATGCCTCTCTCAAGGGTAGTAAAGTAGTCTCAAGGACAAGATTTTGATTTCTCTTCCATTATGCCAATTGGCAAAGGCGAGGAGCATTTGCCAGTATTTCAGGCTAGGGCGCACAAACAACGTCGTAAAAAATCGCCCTCCTCCCATCCGAAAATGGGGGTCATCATGCTTCCAGAGATCCGAAGATCAAGGAGACACTGAATCGGCGCTCTCCTTTTCATTCATGATTAGACATGATTTGGATGATTGACGCGGTTGATCGGGATCTTCTTGAAGAAGTACACATCTCATAGCTGGCGCTGTGATGCGCGTTTGACGAGTGAGCTGTCCAGTAATGCAGGATACAGATACAGGAAAGAGTTGGAGAGGAATTTAGAAACATCAGATTCTAAGCATGCACAGAGCAACCGGCCGGAACAGACAGCATGGCGAGTGAAAAACCCATCGTTGGGAAGCCTTGACTTCTCATAGGAGACCTGGCTGTGACCTACATCAAGTTCACTTCCGGCCAGTGGATCTCTTCTGGTTATCAAGACCTCCCGACGAGTTCCATTGGTAGCCACGGATGTGTTCTGGGTTTGGCTCATAGGTGCTTCTCGGATCCAACATCGGTTCCTCTCTCTCATCTCGCTGCTCTGCGCTCATATCGGTCGAAACATCCCATATATGATCACGTATACTGTTCAGCATTGGAATGCCGACGCGTGGCTCTTCACGAACCGCTGACGCATGGCTATTCCGTCTTTTGATGTTCCACTTGAAACCTCTGAACGTCGAGGGCTTCCCTTTCCCTGTGCCCAGCACATCATGTCATCCTCACAGCCGAAGCCGGTAGATAACAGAGTTATGCAGGCACAGTTAATCGGGAATCGACAACTTCCCGCGAAACTTTGAACCGATGAGGTTTCTTAGGGTTACGTTCCGTTTGTCAATCCAACACTCGTCAAGAAAGGTTCGGTGGCCTTGACGAGACCATGCTGTGAGGCTCAGGCGGTGAACCAGTTATCAGAGTGAAGGCTCCAGGAGCTCGACCGGCAAACGGGAAACTGACGGGAGACTGGACTGTACAAGAGGGTGAGAGGGTGGTGGACAGAGGGTTTGAAGTGGAAGATTGGTTCCGAGAGTTCGATCGAATACGTGGCAAATTTGCTGAATTGTGGTACTTGGTATAGAGAGTAAGGGTCATGCAGAGAGCGTCAGAAGTGTCAAGTCTAAGCAGTTCTGTTTCAGTGGTTCTTGTTGTTAACCACGTCGATGCGATCGTCGAGTTTAGACGTTGAAGTTGAAGTCGATATGTACGGCGGATCATATTGACGCGTGAACGACGCGTCAGATATTGACCTTTCCAAATACGGTTAGCAGATTTTGCAACCACTTCAAATGGACATCAACAACATTTATCAGTTCGTTCATTGTGATCGTAGTAGAGTCAAGGTATTGATGACGAGATTTATGCTCTAGTAAATAATATAACCTTCATGGCTCTGGGATATATATCATGCACACGGGGAAATGCCCGGTTAATCCATTAAACACCATTGCTAACGAGAGCCTTTTGTCGTGGTGCTTCGTCAGGATTCTCCACATACCAAGAGAGATCACTGTCCTCTTGCATCTCCCATTCCGTGAAACCATTGCCCATAAATCGGAACGGATTAGGGCTGTTGTAAACAATATCGAAATCCTCCGCCCGGATGTCGCTGATCAAGCGGTGGAATAGAACCGCGCTACCTCCGAAAAGCGCAGTCACACGACCATCCACTCGGCCGCGTTTATACCAACTGCTGCATGATCCTGTCCAGACGAGGGTCTTGTGAATCTCATCGCCGTATCTGACAAAGGCATCCACGGCGGACTTTTTAGGCGCCACATATTTGATGTCCTCTGTTGCGATCTTCTTGATCATCTTAACAAAGTAGTCACCAGTCCAGTTGAGAGATTCAACTAGAGAGCCGTGGCCGCCGAGACAATTAGGACCCATCATGATAAAATAGTTAGGGAATCCATCCGTAGCAACGGAGAGGTAGGACTCAGGCTCCTTAGACCACTTTTGTGCAAGGTCGGCTCCATTCTGCCCAATCATCTCGAATTTGGGGACATGAGAAACATCAAAGCCCGTTGCACAAACAACTAGCGAAGCAAGAGTCAGTATTTGCGGAGGACGAGTATGTCAGAGGGAGTCCATGGCTTATTACTTACCGACATCGCACTCAAATGTTGTACCATCTGCCGTTTCCACCCCAGTTTCTGTGATCTTTGTGATTGCGCTCGATGTCAGACTACAGTTGGGCTTCAGGAAGGACTCGAGATAGCCTGGGCCAGGCGTCACACGACGACATCCTAGCTCCCACTTGGGGATCAACTGTTCACACAACACAGGGTCATGGTTGAGCTTTTCTGCCATCTGCTCAGCAGCGAGCTTCATGACGTTGTCATTCTGTTCTCCCTTGATGAACTGTGGTAAATTATGAGTCAGTCCATTCTCGCACAATTTCTGGGGAAGGTGGGAGCGTACCAAACGGAAAGCCTTGTTCGTTCGCGAAATGATGCCTTTTCGGTATTCTTTGTGCTTTTCCGGATCTCGATACCTCTCCTTCTCCTCTTCGGTGTAAGCAGGGTTCAAGTCGTCAGTGTCGCGACCGAGGTGTTTAGAGGCTGGCACTCGGTAGTAGACCCAGGCTGGTCCTCGAACAAAGTTTCTGACCGTCGTTCCAGGAAGGTTGGTCATTTGAGGGACGATCTGGATGCCCGAAGATCCGTTTCCAATCACTGCTATTCTCTTTCCAGAGTAGTCGTAGTTGTGATCCCACGCAGCAGAGTGGGTTACATGTCCCTTGAAGTCAGATAAACCAGGCACCTTGGGCCATGCAGGGTCACTGTCATCTAGTCAGATTGTCTCTGGAGTGTTGAAGTACACGTGAGAGAGTGGATGTGAATGAACTTACACTAGGACACCTTGTCCTGAGATGAGGATATCGCAGAACTCAACACGCTGCTTGCCCTCATGCTCAACCGTTACCTTCCATTGACCGGTTGCTTCCTGCCAGTGAGCAGACTTGACTCTCGTGTTGAGTTCAAGGTCACGGTCGAGATTCCACTTCTTCACCGTTCGCTTGATATAGTCTTCAATCGCGGCGCCACTGGCATAAAAGCGCTCCCAGTCTGGATTTGGGTCGAATGGAAAAGCCTAATCTGTCAGCATTCTCACGGGAACAGTTTTGCATGGCTTTAGACATACATAGATGTGTGAGGGTACGTCGCATTGCACACCGGGATATGTATTTACAAGCCATGTGCCACCCACATCACTGCGGGCCTCAAATATCTTGTGTTCGATGATATCTTGGAGTTCTGGAAATCGGTGTTGGAACTTGTGCGCGATCAATAAACCGGAAAAGCCAGCGCCAATGGTGATGACCTTGAGTTTCCTGGGTGTGAAAGCGAAGTCTGGGTTCAAGGGAATGGCATATTGGTCAATGTCGTGCGCGGCCTTTGCATCAACGCCGTTGGTGATTTCGTTGGCTTTGCCATTTGCCAGTACCTCGGGCAGGTGCTTTGTCTGAGGCGCATAAACCGCTGGAACTTCACCGTCTGAGATAGGAGGGGTTAGTTGGCCAGCAGACTCGATGAATGGTGCCATCGTATTTGATTCCCCGGACTCGGAGTGAAAGATCTGGGACAGCGCGTTCACCTCCTTCGATCAGCAGTTCGTGTTCTTGTTCGCAGCGTGGTATGTACAACTGTGTTGATGTCTGGAGTCTTGCTTGATGATTTTCTCAAATACTCGACATCAGAATAAGAGTGGTGAAGGAGATCGTTTTAGCCTTGCGTCAAAAGGATTGTGGCTCGGCATATGCACTTCTCAATTATCATGCAGGGTCATGGGCTTGTCCAGAACGGCAGCTCAACCCGGTATCAGGCCATCATGTATACAACACAGTGGAGACTGTCGGCAGTAGAGTCCTCTCATCCACCCTCAGTGGCAGTACAGGAGGAGAAATGGAGTGCTCCAGAGACTCCCCTTCTGCCTGTGAAGGCGAGAACCTTGTGCCGGAGCCCCTCAGTTGAACCGACCCGAAAGAATGAAGCCAAAGCGTTAAACTGGTCCATCAAGTGTTCCGCATTGGCAAAACACAAGGCAGCCGAAACAAATTACATGGAATCGTTGCATAGAGCAGTTGGAGATTGCTGTGGAATATGCGTATATGAAACTGCTACCGAAAACCGGGAATACGTTGCGGCATACTACTTTCGGTAACCGAAACAGCCGACATAGTAATTTAAAATACAGCCGAGACAAACGGACCCATCGCTAAACGAAAAAAGAAGACGTTGGAGACCCCAGAGACCTTTTCTCCATCCCAAGGTTTGCCTCTCCTCAAAGAACTCTCTGCCTCGAAGTATTACGACCAGAACTCCGTTTGCGGAGCTCTCGGATCCCCAGTCCATGTAGCAATGAGAGTAAGGTAGATTCGCTGAAAAACACTAAGTTGAGCCAATATCCTCGACCGAGGAGGCACACGAACCCTAGTCCTGCTATTATAAGCACGGGTTTGGTTTCCAACTCCGTTCGTTATAACAGCGAAAGTAAACGGGGTCGACGCGCCGAATCAATGACAGTATAATGTTAGACGATCTTGGGTCCTGGTTCAGAAAGCCTCCTTCACGCATATACTCTATCCTTGCAAGGACAACTGTCATACCTACTGTATGTTGTGACAAGTAAGAGGGCAGAAGGGCAATGAGACTACTTCAATGGCTTCGAGATCAAAAGGAAACACTCCTTCACGTTGCCAATCTGAGGGTAGTGCCCAGGTCGTAGGAAGCCCTCCGCATGTCAATTCCAGGAGACACTCGGGCCTTCGCGGGGTCAGTGGCCCCCCGAGTATTCCCCGATCTTTTTGGGTTCACGCGTGGAGGTCGAGTTTGCACTATCACTAGTAGCTTTCACACAAGTGCAACGGCGAATGTTGTATCCTCTGTCTACCAAAGAAGACTCCCATATCGTTGTCCTGAGCGTCAAGTATCGGTGTTCTATGATCAATGACTGAGTCGCAGTTCGAGCGATGTTAATCTAGACAGTGTTACGCATCTTCGTTTCGTTCAAGTACATCGGTAATGGCTGCGTCTGATTGGGTGCAGTTTTCTGGGCCACGACCAAAGCGAAAGAGAGCAGAACTCGCATGTGAGCTGTGCCATTCCAAAAAGGTACTTTTGAAATCCCCTTCAAATCCCTTAATGTCCACTGGAGTAATAAACGGCATTGTACAGATCAGATGCGATCTCCAAGCGCGAAGCGCAGATGGCCACAATGACTGCACGAATTGCAATTCAGGAAGCAAGCCTTGCCGGTATGATTTCTCAGACCACTTTATCAAACTCTGTTACAACGTACTGACTAGTGGAAGACCACGTTTATCCAAGCGAGAAAAGGCGCGACATGTTGATACCAATGGGGAGCCCGCGATCTACAGTCCCTCACATGATGAGACCACCGACATGTATGCTTTGGACGTTGGGACGATTAGTACCCTCGCCGGAAATCAAAGGCAGGTCGCAAACCACAATACCAACAACCAAAGCGTGGGCACGAGCCCAGATATAGTCATACCTCCAGCGATGCCCCATCTGAGAAGTGAAGGCTTATACTCGAGACACACGCCACTCATCAATTCTAATTCGACGACCCTGGAAAGCCCCAACCAAGGACGAACCGAGAGAGCATCTATCGTATCCAATGATGCCTCGCAGAACTGGAGAGCGTCAGAGGCAAGCCCAACTCGATACGTGGTCGATCCTGGATTCATACGTGTCTATGGCCCCGAGCATGACGACGATGCCAGGAATCAAGCGATGTTAGCCCGGAAAGTGCCCAATCTCCTCGATGTCTCCCAGCCATATCTCCAGCAAAGTTTCGCCGAGACCTACTTTGAGTATTGTTACACCTGGTGTCCGGTACTCGATAAAGGGACTTGGGAAGAGGAGTTGTTGCAGTCGCCTCTTCTGGACAATGCACTGGCATTGCTAGGCAGCCACGTTAAGCCTCCTATGATCCCTCATGCTGGCACGGAGTCATATTATGACAGGGCTAGAAGGCGCTTCTACGACGATGAAGAACCAGACCTGATCACGTCGCTTAAAGCAGTCTTGTTGTTCTACTGGTGGTCGCCTCGACCGCCGTCCCTCGTCCACCGACATTCCTCATGGTGGTGGACCTCTGTCGTCATCCGCCATGCGCAGCAGGCAAACTGGCATCGAGAAACCGAAGCAGAGCTTGCAAACCCTACTCCAGCAGTGCGCACTCGCAGGAAAATATGGTGGACGGCTTTTGTGAGTTGTATTCTGATGCTGGGTACTGCTCTCCTTACTAACGCCTCACAGGCCCGAGAACGGCTCACAGCAATCTGCCAGGCAAAGCCCTGCATCATTGACCCTGAAGATTGTAATATTCCAGCACCGACGTTGGATGATTTCCCTGATCTTGAGGATAAGACCAAAGCAGAGGTCTTCATCCAATGGATCAAGTTGTGTTCCATCATTGGAAAGACATCGAAGTATCTCTGGACAACATCCAACTCGCCTTCGGCTTCCTTCCCAGTCCATGTTGGCAAAGAGCTCATCGACTGGGTTCGTTCCCTCCCTCCTCACCTCCAGCTCCCAATAGGCTCATCCCACACCACGAATTACAATCGTGATGTTCATCTGTTACACCTCCCATATCTCACCTTAATCATCGTTCTCTACCTCAAGCGTTCTTCGACACAATCACTTCCGCAGGCTCTTCCGCCCGCTACCCTAGCTGCAACTTGCATCACGCGCATCCTCAAAGATGTCTTGGTCAGGAGCGAATCGCGGTATTTGATGGCCATCACATGTTGGTATTCCGGAATGGCATTTATTGCTTTGCTGCAGGCATCACGCAACCAGTCTCTCAAGCTAGGCGCCGAAGCAGACCTAGATGTCCTCGATCTGACTGTGAAGCAACTCAAGACTATGTGGGGAACTGCCAACATGATCGAGAGTGGCTTTGAAAGGTTGCGAGCTAGTACAAATTCTCAGCGAAGTGCAACGGACGCTGACAGCCTTGGAACTGGCGAAGTTGGCCGAGATGGACTGACAGAATTGCAAACAGGCTCTGATGAGGCCGTGATGCACGATGACATTGATTGGATGAATTACTTTCCATTCGTTACCGCCGACACCAGTGCGGTTGCTGAGAGAATTTTGGCCCAGCAGAGTGTTGACCTTTTCCCATTCGATGACTTTGGCGACACTTCGATGCTACAATTCCAGGATCTCTTCGAAGGCATTGAGAATTGGACAGACCCCAAGCTCTTCATGTGATTTGGGCTTCAGGTCAAACTGGTCACACGGGCTTGCGGGTGCGTAGAGCCTTTTCAGATCTTGGGCCCGGAAGCCGTTCTGCGGTTCTTCTCGAGGTCGCGAAGCAGTCTCCGCAAGATCTTGCCTGAGGGGGACTTTGGAATAGCGTCAAGGAACTCAACGCCTCCTGTGATCCATTTGAATCGTGCCTTTTCTTTTTGCACGTACTCCAAGATATCCTTTCTTAGCTCTTCGTCGGTGTTCCCGGAGGCTAAGGCTGCTTGTGACTTGACGACGTATGCTTTCGGGACCTCACCGGATCTGGCATCGGGTACTGAGGTTACAGCACAATCGGAAATGGCTGGGTGGTTCAGGAGACAAGCTTCAAGCTCTGCCGGTGCCACTTGGTTGCCCTGTGGTCGTGTTGGTTAGCCGGCATAATTCAGAGGATTTGCATCAGGCGGAGCACCGCGGATTCTGCATCGACTTACCTTGACTTTGATCAATTCTTTTATTCGGTCCACAATCCAAAGATGTGCATTCCCACTGTTGGGCGCCAGTCTGAATTCACCCTTGTCGCCAGTTCGCAGAAATCGACCTTGGGGCAAGTCGACAAAAGTCTCCTTTGTCGCCTTTTCGTTCCCGAGATATCCGAGTACTACAGCAGGTGATTTCACAAGAATCTCTCCTGCTTCATCGTATGCAGAGATTATTTTTCCGGTCTCCGTGTCTTGGAGGATCGCTTCCCACCCGGGAATCAGCACCCCGGAGGACCCAGGCCATATGTCACTGGGGTCGGTAGAGGACACTACGGTGCAGCTTTCTGTCAGCCCATATGCCTGACGGATTTTCCATGAGGGGTGCCGACGATTAAGCTCGTCGGTAATCTCCTTAGCCAGAGGTGCAGCGCCGCAGAAGATTTGCCGGACTGAGCTCATATCATATTTTTGCAGCAGGTCAGGGTTGTTGGCCATAGTGATGGTGATTGGCGGTACGAGATATAGCGTGCTGATCTTGTATGTTGCAATGGCATTGAGGAAGCTTTTCAGTTCAAAGTTGGGCAGGATCACCACTTGATCTCCACGATAAGTCGATGCGTGGGCGATGATGACTAGCCCATATATATGAGATTGTGGCAGAAGTCCGAGAGCAACATCTCGATATGTTGAACCAATCTGTGCACGACTAGACTTCTCGAACAGAGTAGTTTGAAGCGTGTTTGTTATTACATTGCGGTGAGAGATCATGACGGCTTTCTGTTCCCGTCAGTCATTCACCAGGCTTAGAAAGCAGCGGTTGGGACCATGTGGGAGATGACTTACGGGAAGACCTGATGTTCCGCTAGAATAGCATAAAAATGCCGTCTGTCGTGCTCCTTGCCCTTTTGTCCATCGTAGGGGTTCTAAGTCGGCCAGTTGTCCACCTTCGTTGATCAGCTGTTCGAGGCTCTTGTACTGGGTTGACGTTGTATGTCCTGGCATGTCACAAAGAAATATTCTGTGCGTAGGTATACCTGCCAATCTGGCAGCCTCCAATGCCGTAGGGAGAAGTGGCATAACCGTGAAAAGAGCCTTGCATTTCGAGTACACCAACTGATGTCGAAGCTCTTGAACAGAATATGCTGCATTTGCTGGAGATGATATACCGTTGACACGGTGGATAGCCCAGTTAAGAGTCATAATGTCAATCTCGTGAAAGTCAGCAGAGTTGATCCAACACCAACATTGTCACGCATGGACGACGCTAATACTTACTGTATTCAATGCAAAGATCCCGACGACTTTGTCGTACTCGGTCCCCTCGTTGACGTTCCATCCCAGCTCCCTGGATAACGCCCTGGCAAGGAGATCGACCCTCTTCTTCTGGTCCACGGCAGATATACTCCTACCAGTGAGACCACAGGTGAAAGCATCTTTGGACTGTGACATTGGTGATCTTCCATACCGCTCGTCAAATACAAAATCACATAGCGCGACATCGTCAGGGATCTGAGACTCCTCCAACGAGGGAAGATACGATGGAGAACGGAAAGTCATGGTGGAACCGCAGTCAATTTGAAATTTGCTTAGAGAGGCCAATGAAGGACTGAAGACAGTGTATATTGGATAACGTGAGAATGGGATTGTATATATTATTTCACCTTTCACATGCGAAATCGTATCCAGAGCCAACGGTATCCACTTTCCGGTACAGCGACGAAATTCTCCGTCTCGAGGTGGTCCAACAAAACCTGTCTTGATCTCCCCTGATACCAATAGATCTTGATCTATAACCAGAACACGTGTGGATACTCTTCGCCTGTGTTGATGGACTTTGGGTTTACCCGAAATACGTAATCCGAGCTGCGTGGACCGGTGCGAAACATCGGTCTTTGTTGTGCCGACTCTGCCGGCAGGTTTCTCGGCAGTGACACCCTAGGTCTAACGTCAGATTATCAACATCAGCCGATGATTGATCGTGCTGTCGTTGTGAAGAGACGGATTCAACATGACAACGATTTACATGCAGTGAAGGCAAGAACACATGCGAACGTTGTGCAGACTAAGAGATGGCAGATTTCTCAGAGTATGGCGTACCCAGCGAAGAATGGAAAATTCTTGCGGCGACTCTTCCTAGTCCAGCGAAGACACTCAGCCTTGAGGGTTTGAGGGAGAGTACAAATGCTACCAGAGAAGAGTCCGCACGCGCACAAATGGCATCTCTAATCTCGGAAGTGGCTTTGGCAGACCATACTATCACCATGCGAGATAATTATCCCCTCGAAGCGCGGACATACAGACCAACCAAGGCCAAAAGCGACGAAAATCTCCCAATCTACATCCATTTCCATGGAGGAGGATTCTATTTTGGTACACTGAGTTCTGAGGATGCCATTTGCTCACGGATTGCGATAAACACAGGTGTTGTTGTTCTAAACGTCAATTATCGACATGCCCCGGAATACCCTTACCCTGTTGCGTGGAACGACAGTGAAGACGCGTTGGACTGGGCCTCACGAAATTCAGAAACATTCAAAGGTGACAAGTCGAGAATTATAGTAGGTGGCATCTCGGCAGGCGGGTGGCTATCCGCCTCTCTGACTTTGACAAATCTCCGGAGAAATCCAGAAGACAGGGTCAAGATCATCGGTCAAGTACTGATGATTCCCGCAACTGTGTATTATGACTGTCGAGAGTCGCAGTTGAAGTTGCTCAAGGACCCTGGAGTTTCTTCGTATAAACAAAACGAGTTTGCACCCGTCCTATCCTTGGAACGAGTCAAACAATTTAACGGACTGCTTCGTATCACAAATCCTGATCCCAGTGATCTCCGCCTAAACCCCGGACTAGCGAGCCCCAAAGAGGTGCAAAGTCTACCGCCGACAACATTTGGTATCGCTGGATCAGATCCCCTGAGAGATGAGGGCTTGCTGTATGCAAAGTATCTGACAGAAAATGGGTAGGTCAGCCTTCATCATCCGCCGGATACATCACTGACTTGTGGCCGTTTCAAGCGTTCCCACCAAAACCAATTTGTTCAAGGGTGTTCCCCATGGGTTCCGAAGATTTGGCGATAAACTGTCTGCATGCAAACATTGGGATCGGGTGATGGAAGAGGGAATTCAGTGGGCACTGACAGATCCTCCGGCCTTGGAAGAGTTCAAGATTCACGCGTTCTGAGCTAGGTGCCTAGAAAGATTCCATCAAATGCAAGCTCTTCCACAATATTCTGTTTGAATGATCCAAGTCTCGAGAGAAATACCATTTTCAAGTGACCACTGGTCATGCGATTTAACTCTATGGCGCTACAAAGTACTGATATCATGATAAGTCAAAGTCTACATAACCTCTATCCGCAACACCTTGTGCTAGAGCCCTGTATCCTGGGGCCGGACCATTATATCGAGCAATGATACGCTTCTGTTTATGCTTGACGTTCTTATTAACACCTGTCATCCAGGAGTCAACGTCATTTGCCAGAAGACCAACGGCGCACTTGTGGACATGATCGGTCCAATCTAGCACACCTTGAGTGGTCGCGTTAATCCGAGTAATATTGTTGTCTCGGCAGAACTTGATGCAGTCTGCAGTCCAGTTGACAGCGTACTCAACGCTTCGTGGAATGTTGCCGAACATCTGGTGAGGTCCCAAGATCATCATCATATTCGGGAAGTTGTGCACGAGGAGACCAAGTTGGGTCCTTGGACCCTCAGCCCATGTGTCCATGATTTTCTCGCCACCAACACCTTGAAAGTCGATCGCTGTAAATGCGCCCGTCACCGCGTCAAAGCCTGTTGCGTAGATCAAGATGTCAAGTTCGACCTCTTCTCCGCTCTTTGTCTTCACTCCCTTCTCTGTGATTCTCTCGATAGGATCTTCGGAGATATCCTTGAGTTTGACATTGGGCTGATTATAAACCTCGAAGTAGAAAGTCTCGAGTGGTAATCGTTTGGTACCAAAGCCGTGGTTCTTTGGGATGAGCTTCTCAGCAACTTCAGGGTCGTGCACCCGTTGGCGGATTTTGTTGGCAAAGAACTCGCTGACCTCCGCGTTGGCCTCTTTATCAAAGGCACAATCGCCAAAGATACCCAGGACTTTGGCAAAGCCCGGCTTGGCATAGACTTCTTCTAAGAACGCTAAGCGTTCTTCTTTGGATAGAGACATCGTCTTCCTTGGGTCGGCCTTGTGAATGAAGCAGGAATATGACTCGTTGCATTTCTTGAAGATCTCTGGATATTGCTTTCGAATCTCGGCCATCTCCTCAGCACTGATCTTGGAGTTGTGTAGTGGCGCCGCCCAATTCGGTTGTCGTTGGAACACTGTGAGGTGACCAACCGTCTTTGCGATTTCCTGGATGGTTTGGATGGCGGTAGCTCCTGTTCCAATAATACCCACTCGTTTGCCTTCTAGCGAAACATCATCTCGCCAGCGAGACGTGTGCATTCCAATGCCTTTGAAGTCATTGACTCCAGGAATATCGGGAAGCGTGGCTTGGTTAAGCAGGCCCATGGCTGTGATGAGGAATCTTGACGTATAAACCTTCCCAGCATCGTCGGTGAGCTGCCAGTACCTGCCGTCATCCTGCCAATGAGCAGAAGTGATCTGCGTGTTGAATTGAATATCTCGCTCCAAGTCAAACTTCTTGCTGACGTATTGACAATATTTCAATGTTTCAGGCTGGGGTGAAAAATGTTCTGTCCAATTCCACTCATCCAAAAGTTCCTTGGACCAGGAATATTGGTATGACCAACTCTCAGAATCAAACCTTGCACCTGGATAGCGATTCCTGTCGCCACAGATGTCAACAAAATGCACTGGTAAGGCCTGCAGACATCTTGACTTACCAGAACCACGTGCCTCCAACCCCCGACCCAGCTTCGATCACCCTTGTCCTTAGACCGAGTTCTCTCATTTTCACCAGCGAGTACATGCCGCTCAAGCCGGCGCCAATGACAATGACATCGTAATCTAGTCCAAGATTGCCCTCTTGAAAGGACGGCACCTCGATACTGCCCATTGTTGCAATTATTTTCCAATTTTCCAAACAATGCGACTCCAGATGTTGAAGGTTAATCGTACACCGACAAGAGATAGAATCGCTGAGTGTCAAATGCTTCAATCATAGATGGAGTCGATGCTCATTTGATGTCGTTTGTTTTCAATTGCTTGTTATCGGCTTGCATGTGATCAATGCGGAATTCTCTTCGAAATCTCCTGGGGTGAAAGGGGCCACGATCCGACTTCCGAGAGAGGTGACATTGAAGGGCGCCGGCAGCCCATTTTAGGTGTACCGTGGTTGCCGATGCCCCGCACATCCTGTGGGTAATGTCTTCCCACGACCTCTCATAGAGGCATCCCGAGCTCGGTAAGAAAAGTTCCCCGCGTGGATACTATGGTGGCAACTTGGCAATCGCTTCATGAGAAAATCCCCCATGGCACGCTCCACAAGATTGAGCCGGTCGGATGAAGCTCGGTGCGCCTTCATGGTTGGACCCCTCAGAACGTGCAACGGTTGCAACTACGCGAAGAGAGCGCGAAAGTGAGACTTTATCTGGACATGAAAGGCCAGACTTTGAAGACCAAACACCTGACATCTTGTTCGAGCCTACTGAAAAACCTAAACAATACACCAGCTGGACTGGCATCAAAGTGAAACAGTCAACATGCCTCTACCAAAATATCAATACACTGGTCCTGTTGACCACACAGTTGTCCCCGATGTATCAAAAGTCAAGGGCAAATCTGTCATCATCACTGGTGGTGCTAATGGCATGGGCGAGACAATGGTCCGCTCCTTCGCTAAAGCTGGTGCCTTTGTCACAATTGCCGACCTTCACCCCCGCGGTGTCGAGTTGGAAAAGGAATTGAATGCCTCGGGGTTCACAACAGTCTTCGTGAAATGCGATATCCGGAGCTGGGAGGACCAGATTAATATGTTCGAAACTGCCAAGTCTAAAAGTCCAAGCAACAGTGTGGACATCGTCATTGCAAATGCAGGAATCAGCAGAAGCTCGGGAGATAGCCTCTGGAGACTGGACGGTATGATAATTCCTACTATGGAAATTTATGCACTGATCCATGTTAGATCCCAATGGTGAACCTGAGAAACCTGACTTGAACATCGTTCGCGTCAACATCGACGGCACTTTCTATACCTGGAAACTAGCCGTTCACTACTTCCGCAAACAGCCAGAGACAGATGATCGCGATCGCTGCTTTATCATCACGGGAAGCATGGTGGCATGGATTGACTCACCGGTAATTTGGCATTGATTTATCAAGTGATCAAGTGCTTGTCAGGCTGACATTGAGGCTTTCTAGGGCAACTGGGAATACACAGCAACCAAATACGGCCTACGAGGATTCATGCGTACTGCCCGACGTTCAAGTTGGGAGCAAGGTATCCGGATCAACTATGTGGCACCTTGCTGGATCAAGAGCGCCATTCGTACTAAAGAGTACGAACAATGGCTTTTGGATCACGGGGTTGACTTCGGAGAGCAGGAAGACTGCGCTGGCTGTATGATGAGAATTGCTTGCGACAAATCAATCAACGGTTGGTGACTCACTTCCTATCCCCATGACCGAGACTAATGTGAATCAACAGGTCGTTCTCTGATGATCACACCAAGATCAGTTGCAAAGGAGGGTTTCATGGATGTCGACAAGGAGGATTACGTCGAGAATGACTACTTCAAGAAGACGCAAGAGGCTCAACTCGTAATTATCGAAGACAAGTGGCGCGATGACTACAAAGTCCGAGTATATAAGGATTAAATACCTGGTCTAGAGGCATAGTTCATAGACCCGAATTGGACCACTCTTAGACTCTAATCAAGAGACTTCATACGTGTTAAAAGCTGAACCCATCCAGCTGTAAGTCTCTGGTCCTAAGGATCAATTTTCCAGTAGAAGCCATGTCCTTTAAATGCTTATGGATAAAGATCATTAGACAACAAGAGGCGGTTGACCAAATATCAATTTGCGTTCTCCTCGGCCAATCGGCGGCGCGGTTTGAAGTTACCGAGAGGGGAAACTGAAATTGATATCTCCAATATATGTATACGTGGGATGTCAACATCCAGCTTCTCCGATTTACTTTCATCATTCAACTAGTTACTGCATAGGTGGATTATAAGCACCAAAAAAATTCCAAGAACGAAACCTTTTTGACGTACAAGTCACCATGACATCTTCTATTCCTAAGACAATGAAAGCTTGGCGGAAGCACAGGGGGACTTTCGAACCCGTAAGAACCGATAAATGTGAAGCATGAATTTGGCGCTGATTTGGTTTAGTTGTGGGAGGAAGTCCCAGTGCCATCGACGCCGAAGACTGGATTTCTTTGCAAAATGTTGGCTTCAGGAGGTATGCTGGGACCGCCCCAGCTGGGGTCATAGACTCACTCTCTTCCAGTCTGCAACAGCGATCACTCGCTTTTAACAAACGACAAGCAGAGACCGTGGTTCCAAGAAAAGTACATTTTGGTAATGCAGTGACGTCGTACTTTAAGCTCGACTACTTACGTCTCGGTTAGGGACACGAGGGTTGCGGGGAGATCGTCAGCATCGGCGAAGGGGTCACTGATCCTAGGTTCAAGATCGTAAGTGAGATCTGAGCGAGAGGATTATCGTGCAGTCTTTATCTTACGTGTTCGTTAGGGAGACAAAATTGCTATGCTTGCAGTTCCAGGATGTGGCAGCGATACATGCTCGGAATGTTCCAGGGATTTACCCCAGCTCTGTCCCCATGGTCATCACTCTGGGATCGGGCAGGACGGATTCTACGCTCCATATGCAGTGATTGACGTGAGAGGCGCCGTGCCATTGCCACCGGGCGTGACACCTCAACAGGCGGCCGTGGCAACTGATGCTGTCACAACAGCTTACCACGCCATTACTCGCCGGGCAGAAGTCAAGGCTAGCGAGACAGTCTTCCTCTTCGGCCTAGGAGGACTGGGTTTCAACGCCCTACAGATCATTCACCGCATCGGAGCCCGGGTGATTGTGTCTGACACTAGACAGGAACGACTGGATGCTGCTGCCGAGTTGGGAATTCCACGCAAAGACCTGGTCCCCCCGAGCATGAAGGTCCAAGACTTT
Source organism: Exophiala mesophila (assembly GCF_000836275.1). Lineage (NCBI taxonomy): Eukaryota > Fungi > Ascomycota > Eurotiomycetes > Chaetothyriales > Herpotrichiellaceae > Exophiala > Exophiala mesophila. The sequence continues at coordinate 4,927,056 of NW_015622506.1, forward strand.
GTGAGAGAAAGTGACGTGGCCGATAAGATCGATACGGTTGTGGACTTTGTCGGGACAAAACAAACCTTCGAAGATTCTCAACATATTGGTAAGGGTACCTGCTAGCATGAAAACTTCCGCCTTGAACTAATGGATATCCTCTGCAGTGCGCCTCGCAGGAACCATTGTAAATGTCGGCACGATGAATCTGGAAAATACCATTCATATGAAGATTGGAATCCGCAAGCGATTGACCTTCAAGTTCTCGTATGGTGGACAACTGCGCGATTTGAAAGAGATCCTTGACCTGATTGGCAACAAAGAAATAGATCCCCAGGTGGAAGATGGAAAGCTCGAGGACTTTCCTGAAGTGCTCAAGCGGCTACTACAAGGCAAAGTCAAGGCGCGAATCGCATTAGTTCACCAATGAGTAGCCAAATGCAGGATTATTTTTGTGTGAATTAGACAAAACATGATGCGGTATGTGTAAATGGCTACCGTGGTGCGCCGTTGACACTAGCACCTTTGGGCAAACCTATCCCTACGGCTGCTGTAACACCAGCATCAACAGGAAGTATTACACCTGTTATCCACCTGGCATGGTCACTGACAAGAAACACGACTGCACATGCACAATCCCACCCAGTGCCTTCGGTGCCCAAAAGACTTCTCTTCCTCCGTGCCTCTCGGGCCTCTTCTGTCATACCACCCGCATACATCATCGGAGTGTACAGCATCTATTCCGTGTCAGCAGGGAGAGTGGTACAACGGGACAATTAGAGGGACTAGGTTACTTACCCCCGGACAAACACAATTGACATTGATCCCGTCCTCGGCATGGTGTGCTGCCATGGCTCTCGTCATATTGACCACTGCGCCTTTGCTTGTAGGATAGAGCAAATGAGGTGTTCCCCCTTTCAAGCCTGCCACACTACCCATATTGACAATCGAGCCCCTGACTGGGCCTGGATTGCGCTTCATGGCAGGGACAGCAAATTTGGCCATCGAAACCATACTGGATACGTTGACCTCAAGGCCCCTGGCCCACGATTCCATGTCTACATCGACCGCTGTCCCGGTAGCACCAGCAATTCCCACGTTGTTGATGAGAATGTTCAGCTTCCCAAACGTCTCCAATGCCGTCTCGACCACTCGGCTGCAGTCGTCTTGAGATGTGACATCTGCTTCAATAGCCAAGGCCTTCCCTCGGCCCGGCGTAGAGTTGATGATTTCAACAGTCTTAGTTGCCCACTCAAGATTCCTGTCGACGCATAGCACGTCGCAACCGTCATCAGCGAGCAGAATTGCGATCGCTCTACCGTTTCCAATTCCTTCTCCAGCACATCCTGCGCCGGTAACGACGGCTACCCTCCCTGACAGAGACCGAGAGGGCGGGATTGCGCTGAAATTCGCAGACATTGTTCCGAGCTTAGCACCGCTGCTTGTGTCCTAGTATTCGATGTGCTACCGCCTCTGTAACACTTTCTGTGCTTACTGCCCGCTCTGCTGGATGGACGTGTGACCGAAAATACCGTGCCGGGTCAATTGTGTTGCGTGGCTGGGCTCTAGACGTCCAAGTTCTATCTCCACGCCCTTGGCCCCTATTTGGCCTTGCAGCTATGCTTCGCCGACATATGTCCGGAGACACATGACCCAGCCGGGAGTGCCACTTCCGGCTATAGGATTGACTTGCCAAGTTGCCTATAAGTGGATTGTCAAAGTATAGAGAAGCCCCGGGAAGAACGGAAGCATTATGGAAGTGGGTCTCGAGACAAATTACAAAGCCTACCGGCAGCTTGGACTCGATTTGCCGAAAGTCTTCACGTGGCACTTGTCATTTTGGTCCATTATGTGGAGGTATGCAAGAATGATTAGAGTTGCCGGTCATCGGCCAGAGCACTGTTAATGCCAGAGACACTATAGCCCGCAGTGATTCCTTATTCTGACGGGGCAGTTGCTTCTTTTGACTTCCAGTAAGGCTCCAGGTCGCGGAGAAAGGCCCATTTCAACGCTTTACCCCATCCCTTTGCCTTCCAGTCATTAAGTGACTTGGGAAAATGGTCCACGCCATCTCTCACAGTGGAATCATGGGCAATAATTACGAAGACATTTTCATCACAGTCGAGCTCCTGGAGTTGCCTCATGGTTTTAGTGGCAAGCGGGACGTCATGCCCAAATGTCATGTCGAATAGGGTATCGGTTGGTGTTCGACCCCTATCTTTCTGCAGTTCTTCCCAGGTGGCTCCTGGGCAGAAAGCACCATGTGAGTGAGACTGGAAGGGATGTGGCTCGATTGATGCAGGCATTGGTAGATGCTGGGATGGACGAAAGATCCCAGCATAATGACAAACATCACCTCCTGTTAGGATGAAAGTCTCTGGGGTTGTGCGAGCCAGTCCACACAAATGGCCAATAGCATGTCCGGGGCTATCGAGTAGATAGAATGAACCGTCGCCAAAATAATCAAAGGCGGGAAACTGGCCAATTTGAATCACATCTGGCCCCTCGAACTTGATTTCTCGTAACTTTCGACCGCTGCGAATTTGGTCGATGTATCAGCACTCTAACGCAACCACGCTTGATCTGGGAAGACTCACACATAATCACTCTCACGGATTGGCGATGCTGGGTTGGTTGGATAACCAGGCAGCATAGCCTCCGAAAAGCCTTGCCCAACAATCAGATCTGTCTTCGGCGGGAAGCTGGAAGGGTCTCCAATATGATCCCAGTGCCAGTGGCTTGAATTTACTGTTAACAAAGTCACTTTTCTCATCTAGCCGTAAGGTTACAACATACCTCCAAATCACAGCCTCAATATCGTCTCCCAGTATCCCATTTTCTTCCAGGATATCAACTACGTTTTTGTCCACCTGAATATTGTAGTTTGTGGTCGGAAGATAATCAGATATTGACTTGGAATAGTTCTGGTAGTCCTTCCTGATACCAAGATCCCAGACCAGTTTCCTCCCTGATGGATGCTCGATGAGGAATGTGAGAGAAGGAGAATCCTTGAATCTTTCTAGATGTGGCACATCCGGAGCCATGAATCTTTTCAAGATCGCCGGTCCAAAATTGACTGGGTTTATCAAGGAAACCCTCACTGTCACATCTCCTCTGGGCACCTTGAACGCCGGGCTTTTTGATGCCATGGTATTGATGCAACAACTGTAGTGGCTGTGTCATAGACTTCAATGTCTTCCTCTTCGCTTTCAACCCTAGGGAAACCCGAATCAAGCGCAATGCTCTTTGAGAAGCGGTCAACCCCTCGTCTTCACGAAGTGCACACAAGGCGTTAGACTTGCTTCTCAAGCAGCGTTTGCACTTCGGTTGCCTAACGGGATTTGTCGTTGCTGCCGTTGTCGGACGTGTCGATAATCCTTACGAACGAGCACAACGTTCACAAGGACAACTAATGTGTCCCGATCTCCGCATGGGAATATTAGCCAAGAAAGTATAGGATTTCATGTCTCCACCAACTGGTCTCGAGGCGAGCAAAGCTAAACCATGAACGGGTTACCGACGGCGCCGATATTCGGTAGTAGCCCGTGCACCCACGTTCAATCTTCGACGGGGTCCCTAGCCGAAATCGCGGGAAAACACTCAGACGCCCGGCAGTCTGGGGTAGCAACTGCTCTTTTCATCTATGCACTCCAGATTTTTTTGACTATTGCGTACGGGGTAGAGAGTCCGGTTGCAAGGTGATACGGGGCTAGGAGTGGACACAGTCGGGTTGCCGTTGGCTCATAAAAGGTCTTATCTATCCTCGATACACCGTGGGAAGAGATCTGCACCCATTCAGGAAGAGGATCCCAGTTGACCTTCCAAATCCAACGAATATACAATTTTGATCAACGGGAGCACATTTCAATATGTCTGAGCAGATCAAAGCCGATACTCGGCTCTCTGAGCACGTCAATGGGACAGAAAATGTGACTACCACCTCTGTCGATGAGGAGAAGGGCCGCCTCCAAGTTGATACCGTTCATGGCGATGAAGCGACCATAGTGTTGGCTAGCTACGAGGGAGACCAGGAGTGGTCTCCAGAAGAGGAGAAGAAGCTCACCAAGCGGATCGACTGGAAACTTCTGCCTGTTCTTTGCGTCACGTACGGATTGTTATACTATGACAAGGCCATGCTTGGTCAAGCTGTAAGTACACAGGGGTTTTTGCTTTTGACCTTGGTGGTTTACTGATTCATTCTCAGGCCATCTTTGGGCTCCGAGATGATCTCCAATTGGGAACTGGGAATCGCTACTCCTTTTCCTCCGCCATATTCTACCTTGGGTTCATTGCTGGCGCCCAGCCAGCCATGATGATTGCTCAACGATACCCCATCGAACGAGTGGCTTCCGTGATCACTGTGGTCTGGGGCATCACGTTAATTCTCACCCCAGCCTGCACCAATTTCCAAGGGCTTTACGCACAACGCTTCTTCCTCGGCTTCACCGAAGCTGGTATCTCTCCTATGTTTATGATGATCGTTGGAGGCTGGTACAAAAAGAATGAACAGGCATTGAGAATGGGAGTCTGGTATGCATGCACTGGCTACGCATCCGTCTTCTCACCCATTTTGAACTACGGCCTTGGTCACATCCAAGGCAGTCTCTCACCCTGGCAGTACATGTATCTCTTTGCAGGTGCTCTCACTATTGTCTGGGGTATCGCCGTTTGGTTCGTGCTGCCACCAGACCCGATCAGAGCAAAAGGATTCAATGAGCGCGAGCGATATATCGCCGTTGCACGCATGCGATCCAACAATTCCGGCGTCCGCAACACTCACTGGAAGACTTCCCAAGCACTAGAGCTACTTGTCGATATCAAGTTTTGGATTATGTTCTCCATCGCCTTCCTCTGCATGATCGCAAATGGGCCTATCTCAACCTTCATTCCTATCATTATTAACGGATTTGGCTTCAACAGACTCAACTCACTGCTACTACTTATGCCTGCCGGTGTTTATGCTGGCACCATGCAATTGCTTGTTCCTTACTTGGCGTACAAGTTCAACAACATTCGATCCTACCTTATTTTCTGTGCTCAAATGGGCACGACACTGGCGGCGCTGCTACTCTGGCTTCTGCCTCGTGGGCAGACAGGTGCGCTGTTATTTGCGTGCTATATCCTTCCTTCAGTTGGCTCCGGCTACGCCATTCTGATGGGCCATGGGCTCGCCAATACTGCCGGATACACTAAACGATCACTCGCATCATCAGGTATCTATATTGGCTATTGCCTTGGTAAGTCTATGGTGTTTCGCGCAATTCGATTTCCACGCACTAACAAGATTGGTAGGCAATTTCGTCGGTCCTCTGGTTTTCAAGCCCCAAGATGCACCCCGCTATGTCCCGGGCTTTATCGTCGTAGTGATCACTGCCATCATTGCCGGTGTTCTTGCGATTGTGTACCGGTTTGTCTGTATGTGGGAGAATGCTCGCCGTGATAAAACGGGCACAATGGAAGGCTTTGAGCATGCCTACGAAGACGATCTGACAGATCGAACAGTAAGTGAACCTGTGAATCACATGAAGCAGACTAACATGCTCCAGAACCCTCAGTTCCGATACATCTTGTAAAGGCCGGGAAACGGAGATATTCAAGTTTTGGTCCAGTGAAGCGTTGTTCTGTTGCTACGAATCTAGCAATCTTTCTTATCAGCGTGGGCGTATCGCCTTTGGAGGTCTTATACTCAGAGGCCTTTCGTGACTGAAATAATGGGAGAACTAGAACGAGTCATAGACATAAGCATTTCAATGGCATTATTGCTAAAACAATGGCGACTAGAAGTTGCCGGAATACCTAGTACTTTAATAGAAACTAAGTAGTTGGAGTTTCTTTTCCAAACCCGGGACAAGTTTTGGCTGTCGTATGGAGTGCGAGATAAGAATGACAAGATTATCGTCGCTATCTGGTTAGTTGAGTGTCATTCTAGATGTCTGAAAGCCTGGAGAATAAGCTGTCCAGTGAAGACAGAAGACCAATGTGAGCGATGTAGAAATCGGGGCGTATATATGCATAGCCAGGGGCCTTGAAGCCAAAGCTTTGGTGCAAAGCCACTTCCACGTCCCAAAAGTGATTCGCCTCCAGGGTAGTGAGGTCTTCAGCGCTGTGGACAATATAGATGTCGGCCTTGCTCGCCTCTGGTCGTGCGTGCATAAATCTCTCTTTGGCCGTTTTGACTTCTGTCAAAGACGCGGCGTGGGGACCGGAGCCGGCGAAGAGGACCAAGCTATGACTGTCCGCTGGCAATATCTGATACAATGTTTTTCTCTCCCCGGACTTGTCCATCAGTCTGCCGTTTGGCGCTCGGCTACCGCCAGTCACGGGACAGTTATGCCCGGGGCCTTCTCCAACGATCGGACTATTGGCATAAGATATAGCAAATTCTGAAACAAAGAGATAGCCCTGCTTGAGGCGATCGATATTGCTTGTGACACGGGGTAGTATCAACGGCAGCAACGTGTTGCGAATGCACATATAGATTGGATTAGACCAAGTCAACCAAGTGAAAGCCCGGTCTGTGGAATTCAGGAGTTGCTGGCCAACGGGATGACGTTCGTCATGGTATGTATCCAGAAAAGAATCGGGCCGCTCTCCACGAATGACAGCGCCGAGTTTCCAGCCAAGATTGATAGCATCCTGAATGCCTGTGTTCATTCCCTGGCCACCAACTGGTGAGTGAATGTGGGCAGCATCGCCTGCAACAAACAAACGACGATCACGATAGAAGTTGACTCCTCGGTGGTGTAGCGAGAAACGTGTCATCCAGGTAGGATCATAGAGCTCACCGTACCCGGGAGCCATTGCATCGAGAAACTTCTGAATGTCGGATAACTGTAACTCGGCATCAAGCTTCGTGGGGAGAGTGATTATGACACGGACTTTATCATCTTTGAGTGGCAGCAAGGCCATTTGACCTTTACCAAGACACATGTGCAAGTTGTCACTAATTTGGGTGGGCCGTATATGGGCGTCGCAGAGGATGAAGTCCTGAGCATACTCTGCACCATCGAATGTGAAGACATCAGACGCGTGTCGTACAATGCTATGCGCACCGTCGGCACCAACAATATAGTTCGCACGAATCAGTGTTTGTATTCCAGAAGAGTCTTCGAGTGTAACATTGACACCGTTGTCGTCCTGAACAATGTGTTTGGCAGTAATCCCACGATCTAGCTTACAACCGTATTGTAATAGGCGATCATGAAGAACTCGCTCCGTCTCTGATTGCTCAATGAATAGAGGTAAAGGATGGAAGCTGTCTTTGACTTGACTGGCAATCTTGCTGAGGGGGATCTCAGTGACCTTTTTCCCGCTGATGACGATGGTTATTCCTGTAGTACTGACGCCACAACTGAGGAGCTTTGATCCCAACCCATGTCGGTCGAGCAGTTCCACGCTACGCGGCTGCATTACCAGGGCTTTCGACTTATCAGTCAGTGCAGGAGCCTTGTCAATTATGCGAAAGGATATCTTCTGACGAGCAAGTTCGAGCGCCAATGTGAGGCCGGTGGGACCAGCACCAACAACAAGGACGCTGACAGACTGTGACATTGTCTTGATGCAAAATATTGTGTTTGGAACTGAAATGTCTGTTCTTATTTCCCTTCTAGAGTTCGACGGCTTCGTGGCATCACCTCTGGAGCCAGGTATGGGGTTTCGAATGCTTTCGCCAGTGTTGAAGGATTCCAAGTCGTGTCGCTTTATAGGATACGAAAAGTATACCTCTTCAAATATATGGTCTAGAAATCTTGCCAGGTGTGAGACTCCCGCCGCTGGAAATGTAATGGGCCCCCGCAGGAGCAGAAGCGGGCAACAAACTAATTTCTTGTTGAATCGATAGAAGAACGTTATCCTGTCGAAATTGGACTCTGTGTTTGCTGATTTCCACGTCAGAGAGTCAATTCCAGGCTCTGCGATCGGTGAGGGTGAGACCGTCTGTCACTCGCTAGCCCTGCGCAAACCTGATGTATTTAATGATGTAAGTATTCAGGTACGAGGAGGGGACCAATGGTCACACAGTGTCTGGTACTGTCACTAAATTTTTGAACTCCTGAACAGTTCAAGTCCTCAGTCTGATCGATGAGATCTCCACTACTACATGAGATAAGATTCAGAAGAGGGAAGCTCGCAGAGGGGCTTCACCCTGAGTAGAATGTCAGCATCAATACGAGGGGTGCCAAGCTTATGTCACGTGATTTTCAAGGCTTAGCGCGTTGAAGTGTCGTTTGATTGGCTCTTGCGTGAGATCTCCTCGGTTGTATCAAAGTCATGTGTCGGTCACGTGAAGAAGCTGGTCAACCTTCGCGATTGAAGTTGAGATTTGCCATCCACGGGGAGGCATGTCGAATTAGCCATTCGACGAACCCCTCAACTCGCTAATTCGCCCCTCGCCGCGATGGCATGTATGTATGTACGCACAGCCAATCGTTGTTTTTGCACAGCGGGGTGGTACTGGGTCACCAAAGGTTGGGTGTGGTGACCCAAGGACAAAAGTGTTCGAACGCTCCTACGAATAATAGCCATACTCGTACCTAGACCACCTTGACCCATGTTTTGGCCCCAGATCTCCCCTACTAGCCGCATTGGTGATGCAGACTACGTCTTGGCTCGCTCCAACGCTATGGTTCATTCGGTATGGTTTCGAGGCATCTGCCATTGGAACAGGCGGCTAGAGTGATGCGACTACAGTTGTTTCAGCCTGATCCTCTGAGCCACACTGGCAAGATCTCTACAAAACTAGTGTGTTCTCCCTCATTGCCCAGCTTCACACTTCCTGTCTTTCTTCGATGCGCAGATGTGTGGACCTGCTTGAAAGAGCGGAAAACTGGCACAGCCGATTTGACAGGTACGAATGGCGCTCTGTGCAACCTCTCGTGTTACTAGCCAGCTTTTTATACCGTGAGGCTGGCGCTCATTCTCCATAGGTTGGATTTCAACCGCTTTCCAACGACCGGAGAGAGTCATCATGGCCAACACGCCGGCTCCTAATCCATCACAGTTGCCGGAGCGAAGCAATCTAGCGGCTTATGGGACTGAGCCACCTATGCGCCTACATTCATCGTCGGAGAATGCATCTACCTCAATTATCGAAAAACATGAGCATGGAGGGCGATTGCAACGTAACCGCACCCTCGATGTTACGCCACGAGCACAATGGCTGCCCATAACGTTGAGATTGCAATACCTTTCCACAATCATTGTACTGACGATTGTTATCCTGGCGTTGGTGGTTGCACTTCACGTGAGCTCTAGCCTTCATTCGGGACTGGGAGACGACAACGGGAGCAGCGGGATCTTCTTCGTGTCGAGATTCCTGCCCACTTTGGTCGCTGTGTGCTACGTATTCTCACTCTCTGTCATCTTGAATGATGTCAAGCGTACAGAGCCTTACGCACGTCTATCCTCACCGCATGGTGCACCTATTTCCAACACACTATTCTACTCGCCTCGTGCGTGGTGGATAACTTTCTATGATAGCTTTCCCAGCAGACGACGAGGACAGGGCTTCAGTTCTACTATGTTCTGCACTGCACTTTCATTCATACTTGGCATTCTTATAGTGTCGCCATTCTCCTCGACGTTTCTAGTCGCTCAAGACGTCACTTTCTCCAGGGATCGACCATTTGAGCAGTTATCCCTCTCATCTGAGTTGCCAATCCAAGCTGTTGCATCGTCGACCACCTACTTCCGTACGATCGGCAACATCCTTCAGAACGTTACAACATCAGCATGGATCACGGAAAAGTACGCCATATTGCCATTCTGGCCTGCCACTCAGACCTCCAAATCTTTGGGCGCTTTTCTCAGCTCCCAGAGTGAGATTTGGAATGCTGAAACCCTCGTCGTCAGTACTGAACTCGAATGCGAGTCTTTGAAGTTGGAAGACGCATCACTTCTCGACATTCCGCCTAACACTCAGCCAGTAACGTCCTTTCGACTCACCAGTGATTCGGGATGCATGTTATCGATGGCGGTGGACAATAACACTGGCACTTCCTCTTTGTCATATTGGACTCTTCCCTCCAATTTTGCGCCAGATGATGCCTTTTCATCTAACTCCACGGGATGTATTGGTGATGACGCGATGTTGTTCTCAACCGCTCCATTTTCTGGCAATTATAGCGTTGCTGAGCCTGATCCAGACGTACAGGCTATAGGGTTTCTCTGTTCCGCTGGGTACTATTTCGCCAACGTCTCGGTAAGCGTCACTGTTGGACCAGACGAATCGGTGGTCTCTGTCGACGAACAGGCTTACGTCCGCAACAAAAGACCAATCCCTGACAGTTTCCTCGACATTGCGGGCTTGCAGACTTTATTCTTGAATAAAACATCCTGGCCACAGCGTCTGTTCGCTGGCAAAGAGAACATGGAAATTTTGGGCCCAGGGGCCCTTCTGTCTGCAAGCTACGAATACTCTGCCGAAACCATCCTGCAAGACCAAGATCTCCGATCAAGAATCGCACAAGTGAAGCAACGATTTCTAGGCGAGATATTCCGCGATGTCTTTGACTCGGCATTGGTCTCAGCTGAATCTCAGCCCTCCCGTTCAGGCCAAGTTCTGTCAAATAATCGGAGAATTGTTGTAGTACCGGTTGTTGCAATAACTCTGGAGGTTGTTTTATCACTCAACCTTGTTCTGCTTCTTATTGCGCTTTTTGCCTCTCGTCTTCCAAGGAGGCCGCTCGAACTATCGGCAGATCCTACAAAGAGCATTTCTGTTGCCAATCTCGTGTGCAAAGAGCCCAGCACGATGCAACAGCTGGGTGGATCAGATCCTGTCAATCCCTTGGGTCTCCTACTCCACATCCAGAACCTCTGGTGTCAGATTGTGGACAACACATTATATTTCTTTCCATCAAAAGATTTCAATGCTGGAAGCGATAAAAAGCTGATTGAGAAACTGACAAAAAGGAACAGTCTCCCATCTGTGCTCCATCTACTACCCGTCATCCTCTTATTCGCATCGCTGTTGGTCGTCGCTGCTGCTATAGGTGTTCTTCTTGGCTTCTCTGAGACAGAGGGCCTGTACCAGACAGCATTTGTTTATCAGCTCGATTTCAATGTGGGAGGGATGCAACTTGATACCATTAATCCCGCTTCAATTCTCACAACGTTTCTCGCGGTCTGCATTGCCTTATGGTGGGGCTCCGTGGATTCTAGTATGAGAAAGCTTCAGCCATTTCTCGCCTTAGCAAAGGAGCCTGTGACGGGCGAGGACGGCGTGAGCCTGACCTATGAGGCATCTTACATGTTGTGGGCGGCTTTCAGGGCCGTCAAGCGAAGGCACTGGCTGCTTGCACTAGTCTCATGTGGAGCTTTCTATGCAGAAATATGTAAGTTCCCAGACTTCCCTAGGTCTGCGAGTTTACTAACATACGGCAGTCACCATCGCGATGTCTGCGTTATGGTCCAGAACGCACAGCAGTAGAAGCTATGTAGCTGAGGTGCCTGTTTCTTTCGAATCACGACAGATACCTTTGCTTCTTGTGGGAACAATCAACGATGTCGATTATTTCTCTAGCTCATTTGCTGGTGAGGTTCTGAGGGAGTCATTTGCCAATCAGACAACTTCCTGGATGTATGGTGCGAACATCCAACTCTCTTTGAACGGATCAGAACCTCCTTGGAGTTCGAGTGGCTGGAGTTTCGCTCCTGTCGACCTGACCGCCTTGCCTATGAAAACGGTTCAAAACATTGGCAACAGTTCGACAGATGATGAGAGCGGAGTTCCCTTGTCCTCTGCAACATTTGCCATACTCGACACGGTCGGAATACATGCTCGGCTAGAATGTACGCCTTTTGACGCATTCGAAAGCAGCGACATATGGACAACAAAGCAAAATCTTACCGACAGTAGCTACTGGAACACGACCGTAAATCCAGTTTCGCTTCAGACTGGCTACGAACTCGGGACTATTGCCTGTTCCACCAATAACACAAATATTGGTCTTGGATATTTGTGTGGGACTGCAGGAGGCCGAAATGTCACCACTACATTCTACGTACAACCACCACAGCTCTCATGTTGCGAGAACCGAACAGATGATGGGTTCGGGCCGTCCTCTGTGGGTTACTGGTCGGCAAATCGAGACGCAGGCGTCCTTTTCCCGAACATTGGTCAACCATATCCTTTCAACCTTACCGTGAAGTGGATCCATGGAACGGCACAGGAGGGTTTCGTTATGGCGAATGCTTCGTCAGAGGCCAAACGGCTACTCTGGCACGAGCCACCTCAATTGACTGCTATTGAGTGCCGTCCCATCATCGAAACAGCCAATGTCCGCGTTACTGTCGACATAGCTACCAGCAGAGTACAGAACTATACCCTTACTTCAGATCCTGTTCCAGACACTGATTCATGGACTGATCTATTCTCGATTCACAATCCAGAGGAAGCGGTACCTGGGTTAAGTACTGAACGACCAATCAATGTCACCATTAGTCATGGAGCCTACTATCTTGCCTCTCTGATCGGAGCGAGCGACATTGCCGCGCTCACGGCCACGCCAAGGTCAGGATATCCCAGAACTCAGTACATGCACGATCAAACCTTCAACATCCGTAACCCCGGACTCAATCTGGATTACATGTCTTACAGTATGCTGTCTCTCGTCGACTTTGACACAGTGGCACTTCTAGACCCAGCCACCCTCGAAAGAACGGCGCAGCAGACATTCTCCACTTTTTTTCAGCACTTCGCAAGTAGCTCTGTATCGACTACTTCGGGTGGATGGGCATTCCAGAAACTGGATGAGCGGCTGCCCTCGGATCTGCAAGACGTGGATTCACCCTCTTGGACGGAGCCTCCTGCCTCTCCACGTGCCGGCGAGATGGTCAGCGTGGAGGTCGTCCAGCCGATTGAGATTCTTCAAATGTCGAGAGCTGCCGCTGCTATTGCGCTTGCTGTCTTACTTTGGTTGATGATATCAAGCATAGCTCTTGCATTCGCGAGTCCCGGCTACAAAGCGAGGCTAAGATGGCGCGTTGATACCATTGCTGACGTGCTAGTCATGTTTACTGGCAGCGACCGACTAATGGCAATGTTGAACGACCAGGGCCCGGAAGCAATGAATTACAACCCGGATACCGCAGCGATACTAGCAGATTTCAAAACGAAAGATGGCACTGCCCGGTGGGGCATTGAGCTAGCCAATGGTGAGACCGTCGACGCGGGCACAGGAGAACCTTCTGCAGAAAGCACGACTACAGTGGCTACGAATAACGACCCCTTGACTTCAGACGATCAGCAAGAGACTTATGGTTCAGGACCTACATCGGATACTCCTCAATCATCTTATTCCATTCCTCGCAAGCCATTGCCACAGTTGACCTTACGGACAAGGGAACAAGGTTATTCGCGAATCCAGCAGTCTCAAATCTCACCAACCGACCATGCCCTATCATCAGATCCCATGCAACGGACACAGGATGGAGGACGGTCTCAGCGATCGACGACAGGCTATGGCCAACTTGAGCAAGAGAGTCCCGTATCTCCGATCCATGACGGTCGTCAAACGTTCGATTGAAGGGACGATCACAACGTGGCTGCTGGGTCGCGTGAAAGCTATGGTCTTCTCGACTAAGGACAAAGACATGAATGATATTTCTGTATAATATACCCCTCCGTCACGCATGTATGTCAATCACTAGAGAAATGATTCATCTTTCATAAAAGCGATTGATCCCTTTCTTCGAAATTTTCTTTTGGGTAACCTCGAGTTGATTTTTTTCAGACTCTAGTCATTAGAACAGAAGGGATGCCTGAAATGTACAACGCAACCTACGTAAGCGTTACCCGCTCGGTTTGAGGCTTATCGCATGGCTTGAAAGGAATGTTCTACTGAAAGCATATGGAATTTTGATCTCATCGGTTTGTAATATTGTCACTCTAGTAAGGGCCTCTGCCCGTCCTACCCGTGTCTATGTCTCTATGTCTAGTCGACCCGCGACCATGACTATCATGCAGTCTCACTGTTCTACTTACCTTTGTTTCAATGAGCGATCTCATCCTCTGAGATCACATTGCCTTACCTGTAACCCTTGCAGCCCTTCAAGAACCATTGTAAGGTTCCTTCAGTGTGGCACGCTGCATGGTATGGATAGATTTGACATTCGGATTCATGGTCGTCATGCGTCCCGGAAGACGATCGAAATCTTCTTCGGTCAGCTCGATCTCCGTATTGTCTCGGAAGGTCAAGATGAGAGTCTTGCTAAGGCCAACCTGTTGCTTGTCACAGCGCCAAGTTCCCAGTCTACGCTCAATCTCGATTCCGTTCTCAAACAATTTTCGATCATCACCTGAGATGGCATCTTGAATACCCTTGACAGTCTCGATATGTCGCGAGAGCTTCGAAGCTGCTTCACAGAAGATGTACTCGGCGTTCTGAGCAGCTTCAAGCTCTGGTAGATAACGATTGACGAAGTCATTCATCTCATCGCGCTTGGCCATAGCCGCATCTCGCTGTGCTGAAGTCAGTGGGAGGCGTGGTGAAGGTGGGCAGCATTCTGGACCAGGGCACCAGTGGAGAAGGTTCATCGTCTCGTTGGCGCGCTCGTTGGCCAGGTCGTCTTCGCATGCAACGAATTCCATCATCAAATCGTACTCCGATGGGTATTCGGAAGTACTCTCTTGAGATGCGCTACTGCTCTCATCTTCGCCAGAGACTCCAGGGATAGGGATAGGGCAGCCCTTGGCCAACTGTTCCTCGTATCCGTACTCGGTCCACACGCCCTGCACATACTCTTCAGAAGGCTCCTGGGCATCAGACTCATCAACATCCATCAAGTCTTCGAATGTCGTAGATGGTGGCTGTTCCCACATTGCCTTGTCAAGAACATGAACCGGCGTCACCTTGGTATTAATCCAAAGCTTTGGTCGCTGCGGTCTATGTTCAACTTTACCTTTAGCCAGCTCCTTCTGTTGGCAAGCCTCGGAGCATTGCATGATGATGTATGATCTATCGGTCGATTCAACCCACACCGTCTCAGGACAAGTCAAATAGCAAGGGAATTTGCTATAGTTATGCATGATCTCGACGTCACAGACGGAGCAGTGGATAGTTTCGCGGATAAATTGGCACATCTTGAGGTTGTGTTTGTGTTTCAGTGATTTTGATGAAGTACTTTGGCTTGCAGTCGAACTGGTGTAGAAGGTGCTTCGAAGTACTCGATCGTTGGTTATCACTGAATTCGTTGATGGAGAAGAAAAGTAGAATTCGATATGACAGAAGAAGATTATTTATGCATTCCAATATGGAACCTTTCTACCACGATAATGCATTGACCGTTTCATTGAACAAAGCCACTGCGACTTCGATGACCCCGATTCTTTGAATTAGCGAATACCTTCGAAGTGACGATATACCTTTCAAAGAATCAATGTGCCGAGGTGACAAAGACATGGCGAGTGAATGAGTGATGAAGCTATCCCATGCTCCAACAAAGTTATCGACCACAAGGACCTTTCACTGTCGCCCGAGCGGGTGGTAATACCCTTGTGTTCACTATATCATTCTTTGTCTTGGTATCCGCTAGGATCCATCCAAGTCACCTCCCAGATATGGCCATCTAGGTCAGAAAAGGCTCGGCCGTACATCCAGCCATGATCCTGGGGCTCTCGGACATCGATCTGAGCTCCGAGGAGTTGAGCGTTGTCTAGGAAGGCATCTAGCTTGTCTCTGGTTGCTATACTGAAGCAGAACAGAGCTTGAGTGACCTTCTTTGGGTTGGCAGCCTCGCGTTTGCTGGGAAGGAATTTCTCGTAAAATGACTGACTTAGAAGCATAACCTTAAGAGGAGATTTGTGTGCAGCTGATGCATCAGGCTCCTCTTTGTGGAGGTCAAGCGGGATTGAAACCATAGCCGCGTTCTCGTCTGAGAAGGTCTTGTTCTGTATGAATCCCAAGGAGGTATAGAACTTCAGTGCCGCGGATAGGTCCGACACCGGAAGATTGAGAAAGAACGTAGTCTTGTAATCTGTTGGCACTGTCATGTTTCCGTTTTTTAAGTCGTAATCTCAGAGTTATATTGCAATTTTGAAGATTTCACAATACAAGTGTCTTGAGCTCAAGCATACATGCCACTACAGTATATATACCCTATTGATCACACGAGGTCGGGACAAAGTTGCTGCGAGCAACAACTGCATCGTATTTTCGGACTTTGAATAGTCTTAGCATCGCTGTTGGTCTCAGTGTTATTGGCTGGCTAGCCCGTGCTGCCTGGCTGTCGAAAAGACTTTATCTTAGGGTGGGGGGATCTGCCAATGGGCACCTCCTGGAGCCTAAAATGAGAAGGCCAAGGCGTTGTGACCTCACGTTTGACGTTCTTTGCGCTCTGAAGCAATACGAGATGACTTCAGTGATACTCACGCTCATGTAGTCCAGCACGATATTTTAGGAGAAAACCTTGACGTTGGATCTTTAAAAGACGATGAGGCAACCCCGAAAGCGCAAGCATAGGGCGCGTGTTTGTTCTAGAACCACCAAAATGTGTCTGGTTATACCCTTAGGACCGCCCTTCTTTCTGTTTCTCTAACTCAGCAAACTCGTGCAGTCTCAGACTTGACTGCCTCGACGTGCTCTTCTTCATCAGTCTGTGATTTCTCCTTCAGACCGTTCTCAGTTTGACCATGAGGACCGAGCTGTTCGGCCGCAATCTGTTCCTGATACACTTTGACCAGGTCGTGGTCTCCAAAAAGTGTTGCAATCTCCTCGAGTGGCTTGTGCAGCGTATTGGGAAACCATGTCAACGAGACAATACATCCCAAAGCTGAGAAGCAAATGAAGAAGATGTAAAAGGTCCATCCAATGGTGACGAATGCAGTCGGGGCAGCCAGGAGCCAGATCATATTTGCCAACGAAAGAGCTCCCATACCGAGAGCGTATCCTTTGGCACGAAGGTGTGTTGGCCAGATTTCGGCAACGTAGAAATACAAGGGTCCGTCAAGGAAGAGCGAAAAGAAGATGATATAGAGATACAGCATGGCAGCTGCAGCACCCAGTCCGCCTTTGTTTGTGGAGCCCAGGAAGTGCTTCTGCAGCGCCGTGTTGCAGATTTGGACGCACATTAGCATGAAAAATCCAAATGAAATTAACCAATTCCTGCGGACTTTGTCGACAAACAACATGGCAACAGCATTGAATACCAGGGCAGTGGCCGTCCAGCCTGAAGTCAAAGTTAGAATCCTCTTCAAAGACATATCATAGGTAAACTAACCAGTTTGCAATAGCAGAGTATCTCTTGCATCATATCCAAGACTAGAATACAATAAGGCACCATAGTCTATTTTAAACCGGGTTAGTTGCAATTGGCAAGCCACTGGCGTTTGATTTTGTCACTTACTGTTGATCACAAGGACACCGCTGCTAGTCACGACGAAGGTCAGGAAAATCGTCATGATGGCCCGCTTCCTGAATGATGGCCGCCTGAAAATCTCGGTGTATGAAGTGTCCATTCTGGACTCGAAGTCAATTTGCACCTTCATCTGGTAGAATTCTCTCTCTGCAAACTCGGTCGTAGTATCGCTCCTGCTTCTGTGAAGTCGCGCAACGATTGCCCAGGCCTCTTCTGCTCTTCCCTGTGCGAGCAGCCATCTCGGCGATTCGGGGATCCAATAAAGTCCCAAGACCAGGATCAATGGCGGCGCCATTTGAATGCCCATGGGAGGTCGCCATGCTTGTGCAAAATCGGTGAAGAAGAATCCTAAGCCGATGTATCCAGAGCCCGCGTAGCCGACATTGAGTCCGACTGCGTGAATATCACTCAATACACCACGGTGCTTGGGGCTGACAATCTCAGCAATATACAGAGGGACACCAGCGAGCAATTGGAAGGCACTGTTCAGTCAGCATGAAGCTCAATGGCTTAGTGGGCAATAGTGTGTACGAACCCTAGGCCATTGAAGAACCGAAAGGCGATGAACATGCTTATATTGACAGCACCGGTGAGTAATGCTCCAGAGATGATAATCAAAATGCATCCCACTGCGATAGACATCTTTCTCCCATAGCGATGTGATAGCCAGCCATGTAACGCAGAACCAAAGACACCGCCAGCGAAGAAGAGCCCATTCATGGCTCCTATAAGAGATGCTGCATTTGGGGCGGTGTCAAGACCCATATGGCTGATGAACGAAGGCTGCCCAAGCGTGGTGCCGATTACGGCAGCGGAGTACCCGAAAGATACCGACCCCAGGGCAGCGAACATGCAAACAAAGACAAGGTATGGGCCATAATGGGCCCTTTCTTTCTCCTCTTTCTTTCGAAACATTATGCCAGTCTTTCGCCTACCCGGATAGAGTAGTAAGGTCTCTTTGCAAAGTTGAACTGGACAGGTTGCATCAGGGCTTGCACGTGGAGCATCAACTGACTATATAACAAGGCGCGCCATACGAAGTGAAGAGATCTGTATCATCGTTCCCCCACGGGGTCACCCTCCCGCCAAGGAAGAAGTATGGCGGCGACAGAGGCATTGACACGGATGGGCGGGACCAACCACATCTCCGACCTATCTCCAATTGGTCTCCGGAGATACCTCAGAATTCTCACTAGCAACTTCTCTGTGGGGCCCCATGGTGCTTACAGGGAGTTCCATCCCCATTATCATGATTGTTAATGAATAATTGGGAGGTGGTTCTTTTATCTGGGGAATGACGGGGAATGACTCCACCCCGGCAGAGATTCGAATGGGATATACCTCAGTTATACCACAAAACCCAACGTAAAGATATGTCGCAAGACCGTCATGGGCTTAGTTGAGATAGTTGCATGTCCTGTTCGCTTTGAAAATCTCAACATCATGCAAAGCTTCCTCCACAATTCTCGAAAGGACTGACAGCCTTGGACACGATGTTAAAGGTACTCTGTACGCAAATCGCTGACTATCACCAACTACCCTTCCAATCGGTCACACACATTATTCAGTGGAAGTCGGTACGGAGCGCGGTATTCATTCGCAAGGATTACGAAACTGGAGTTTGAGGGTTCGTCTAGCAGCCCATCGATACGTTTTCAAAACAAGAACATTGTCCCTGGAGACTACACAACCTGGTTGCGTCTGGACCGCGTATGGTACCCAATTGGCTTCGCTTGGAATACATGGCGTTCTCGACCGACTACCAGTACCAAAGCATTCTACCTTTCAATGGCACGCTATTCAGGTGGCCTGCTGTTGTCTACTGCTATAGTTCTTAAGGCTAGTGTCACCGTCACGCCTCCATTCCTTACTCCATTCGCAGGGGTCTTGTTTGTCTAACGGGCCATTTACGATGTTTTTATGGCACGCCGGGTCAACAGATCCATCGGAGCGACAGTGGCATGCCCTCTAGATCCAATAATCTGGGAACAATCCAGGAATTATCCGGAGGAGCAGCTCGGGTTTGGCCAAATCCTATCCTTTTGCCTCATCCTATAAGCGGTCCTGCAATTAGCCGATATATATTCAGGTGCATCTGCTAACCACGCAGAAGTAGTGCGGCACGAAGTCTTAACATACGCAAGTGGACGGTAAAGAGAGGAAGATGACAACGGTTGTTGGAAACCTCAATAGCGGCAGTCCCAATTGATTCAATCTTGCGATAAGTCGTGCTTGATTTCTCTATCAACCTCATGTGTTGGCGCAATAGAAGTAAACGGCGCAGTACGTGGTAATGCTCCAGAGTACCGAGGTTCATTGAATTGTGTCTTGGCAAGATTCTTTGTTTCTCCAATTGCTCAATTCCCCTTTAAGGAGATCTCGTTGTCCTCACTAGAACTTGCGCAGAATATAATCATGTCTGTATCAATTGGGTTGGATGATTTCGTTCCCTGGCTCGCGGCTCAGAGCGCTCCAGAGAAAGATGTCCAGTTCTTTCAACGTACACCATGGACACGGAAACTCATTGAAAACCCTCTTTTCAGGGCTGTCCCATGTCCCACTCGCCTAATCACGCCCGGGACGAGTCACAATGCATTCATCGCAAAAACCATCAACAAGCCTTCT
This sequence comes from Exophiala mesophila, assembly GCF_000836275.1. Classification (NCBI taxonomy): domain Eukaryota; kingdom Fungi; phylum Ascomycota; class Eurotiomycetes; order Chaetothyriales; family Herpotrichiellaceae; genus Exophiala; species Exophiala mesophila. Next base: position 4,947,015 of record NW_015622506.1, read on the forward strand.
TGCGTCCAACATTGGCTCATGCTCACTCGAAAGCAGTTTTCCACGCCGAAAGAGGTTGCAAGGGGCACACTTGCTCAGTCGAGATTTTCTCCCAATGCTGAGACTTACAACATCGATGACTCCGAGTTTATTATGCTCTTGGATGTTGGAGAAGACCTAGACGGATTTGCAGGACGCGTACAAGGTGGTGTCTTATGTGCAATACTCGATGAGGCATTAAGTATTTGTGTCGAATATCACCGGCAAGCCTCTAGCTCTAGCAGAGCACCGCTTTACACCGTTCAATTGAACACCACATTTCGTGACGGAGTCAATACCCCTGGTCTCATCGCTGTCAAGAGCTGGATTGTGGCGAAAGAGGGGAGGAAGTGGTTGATCAGAGGACAGATCTGTGACGCGCAAGGCCACGTCCTTACCCAGGCAGAAGGAATCTGGGTCTCTGCTGCTGAGAATAAGCTGTGAGTTCTCTTGGTGTTCCGTGCCGAAACGCAAGGTTCAGTTGAAAGGGTCAAGCTCGGTGCGGTTGGGCCTTCTTGCGCTGGACAAGGTCATGAGCTTTATGACTTACCCTCGTCATTTTGGTCAAAAAGCGCTGGCAGTAGAAAAAGGAATATTTATAGACCTGGTGCTATGCAACTTGATGCGTTGTCTGAGACAACTTGAGCCACATCTGCCAATGGAAATCACTATACTTTCGCTTGCATTGTAGGATCCGACGTTGTAATAGCCAATGAGGCCAGAATGGCTGCTCGTAGAATGTATAGGTGAACACCTACACCATCGCGGATTAGGAAGTTAGGGTTGGGGAGGTATTGTATAAGGTATGATATGGTTTCCGCTCTTCTCCCCAGGCGCGGCAATTTAGACCCCAAAGTGTCCAAAGGAATAAATTCTTCCTTCGTGAATTCGAGATGCGACTCGATCTCGAAGGTCGTCACGTGTTTGACCGGATTTCAAGGATTGTTGGCAACAGCGATTTTCGGTAGGGATAAATTGACGGCGGGGCTTCACAGAGCTTCTGCATGCAGGACATAGTGCTATACTACTCCGTAGTTTTCGAAAGGCTAGTGTTGATTTGCGCACGGAGCACAAGTCAACGCGTTGCCAGGAAGTACTCCGTATGGTGGGCCAAGTTGTACAATGGAAAAAGATTATTATTACACCAACTCGCACCAGCGAAAGTATTATTGGAATCATGATGGAGTTGCACTACTAGACTTAGGCGATTAGATATGTGAAATACCATGTCTGGCTTGAGGGCAAGTCGATGGACGCAAGTAGCCTACATGCAACGCAGTTACCTTATCTCGCTTAACTACGTCGATTGAAAAAGATGCAGCGACTGACCGTTTAACGGGCAGTAAATAGAACCGGTGGAATGACAAGTCCAAAACCTCGGAAACGGCTGCATGAACACCGACTTTGTCTTCTTTGATCCGGAGCCCAGCCATGACCAAGCATCATGACACCTTTCGACGGTAGATTACTGACATGGTAGGGAAGTCGTTGATGCGTCATCGGCTTAACATGTTCTTCAGGAATCGCAATGTCGCGACTCGGTCTGGTTGGCCATCTTCCAGGTAGGCCAACTCATGCCAGCCATATCACGTTGACGAGAAAATTATGTGTACTGTACCTTGACACCCTAGTCTGGATGCATCGTGTGAATCAAGCCACATTATGCGAGTCAACGACCTTTTCGAAAGGGGCCAAAAACCTTTGATGAGCTCAGTGCAAGTCACTCGTTAGTGGGCCCCAGGTGGGATTCGGCGGTTCCAAGACTTGTGGCGTGCCAACCGCCATGCCCGTTTTGGCCTATTTGAAGCCCCAAATTTTAACGAGCCGTCCTCCCGTCAAGTGGGCGTCCTCTCCGTCGCGTGCAATTTCGTGGAATGTGGTTCATTGCTGACGCCCGGACCATACGCCTATCGCAGGAGACCGGAAAGATGATCAAGCCACCAAAATTAGCGGACGCGAAGTCGGACGCCCAAGCGCACGACGACACCATCCCATGGCCACTGCGAGTGTGAAAAGGGGCCAATGTCGTCTTTGATTGGCACTTCGCTGGTAGTGTTTGCACTGAGCAAGTAACGCTTGAAATGTGCGAAAGAAATCATGCTCACGACCCAGACTCTCTTTTCGGCTGCACAAACTTATGATCTAAAAATTCTTGTCGGAACCACTTCGTTTACTACCATCTCAGGACAAGCAATTGAGACGTCTGGAGTACCATGTGGCAATTTCACGGTGAGGAAATCCTTGCGCTATAGATTCTCGCCATACCCGCCGATTCTCGCGCGCGCATGCAAACTCCTCTGGTCGGTTAACCATGGTTCGACTTCTTTGCGCGATCATCCTGAGCTTTGCTCTCGCTCTGGCTCAGGACCTCACCGTGGCCGACACAATTAAGGCTCGACCAGAACTGTCCACCCTGAATTCGCAACTCTCAAGATTCACCGGACCCTCAACCCAAGTGAGGAGAAGCAAGATCACATTAGTCGCACCTCGAAATTCAGCTTTTGCGGCCTTGACCGCTGCCGGTGTGTCTGTGACGGCAGATTTGCTCAGCTATCACATCTTGAACGACTCCTATCCGAACTTCCCCAGCGGGTCCAATCAGTTTGTCGGTACATTTCTTGATTCGCCATCGGGGAAGGACAAGCAACTTGTTGCCGCTCGGAAGGCTCCCGTAACGAAAACCACATCCTTCACATCCGGCCTGCGACATCGATCCAACTCGGTCGGCGAAGTTGTCAAGTGTAGCAATGGTGTTATTTACATTGTTGATAAAGTACTCACGATCCCCGAGAGTTTCACTTCTACCTATGCGCAAAGTTCCCGGACCGGGCGGTCGCCTTTCAGCGACAGTGAAGTCTTTCAGGATGGCTCGGACAAATTGATGCACATAAACTGGCTCTCTGGTGCCACGGTCTTCCTTCCCATCAATCGATCGTTCAGAGACATTGGTAGCCTCGTCAATTCGTGGACCGAGGAAGATTGGCATCGAATACTCTCGTACCATATCGTAGACGAGATCATTCCGCCCGGACCAGATGGGCTACCAACTGGGAACTACACGACAATGGAGGGTTCGGATTTGACAATTACCGATTACCATGGTGATCGGTTTGTCAATAATGCAAAGGTTTCTGGACCTTATGACTGGATATTCGACGGTGGTGTGATCTACACCATCTTTGGGTGAGCAACGTCGCATATTTTGGATTTGAATCTGGGTCTAACCGAAACATAGTGTGCTCAATCCAGACAACACGACGAGTGATCCGAGCAATGCAAATTCAGGAATCGCATTCACTGGAGCCGCTTACGCTACCGATCTCACCTTCCCCAGCGCCGTGACTGAGCCCAATCGTCCAAAGCAGCTATCAGTAGGTGCCAAGGCAGCAATTGGAGTCGGCGCAGGCGTTGCGGCTATTTTTATTGCACTTTTTATCGCATGGCTATGCTATCGATGCCGTAGTGCAAGGAGAGAAAAGAAGCAAGCCCTCAAGAACGATTTCGATCTCTCGCCAATGAGCATGTCGCAGAAAAACCTTACATCGGACACTGATTTTGTCAACCATATCCCAGTTGAACCCAAGAAGGGCTGAAGAGAGATCCATGCAGTTTAATATCCACAGCGCACGCTAGCCAACCACATGCCTCTTGCATGGCCGAACGAGGTTTGGTCCCTTTACAACATCCTCGAATATATCACATACCGCACACAGTCATCGGACCTTACAACGCGGCCTTGTCTATCGATGTTGAAGGCGGAAACGCTTTATCCTTTGAGATATCATCCTTGATGCCAGGTGGAGCGACCTTTTGTCGCCAATTATGAGCTCAAGTTGGCCGACGTCGGCTTCAGGATTCGAATTCAAGATTCATGCTACCCCCAGGGTGGTATCGGCCAGACCTGGACACAAGGAACCATATCGACGTGCTATCAGACAATCGCAGGTGCGAAGAGTTGGTTTGACTGAGTCAATGGGGCATTCATAACCTTGACCAATGTTAGTCGTCCGTCTCGGTAGCCCTCCGAGTCGTCACATGATGTCCCTCTTATCGAGATCGGCAATCATGTCGGTGAAGTCCTGTTTATAAATTAGGGACACATCAACACTGAGAAATGGCATACGCGCAAACAGCATGAACAAAGAGAGGCATTTGATCGGTTCCATCTGCAGCCACGAGGGCATCGATTCATCTCAACCCAGGATTATCAAGTCTCGCTAATGAAATAATGACGACCCATATATGGCTTCACGTCTGAACACCGACACTCACTCATAGAAAGGCTTGTTGTTGATATGCTCGCTTGCGATATCATAATCATGACCAAAGATGAGCTTGGCTTGGAAGAGACGCTGCAGCCGTTTAATCATTTTCCCACTTCGGACCCAGGAGTTATGATCTCTAATTAACCAGCCATGCGGGTGATCATCGTAATAATTTTCCCTGGCATGGTACTGGTCTGTTGTCCATATCCATGTCCCATCATTAGGCAAGTTGACTTGCATGATACTGAGTCCAGGGGTATGTCCTGGCGCGTGGTATATAGTAATTCCTTGCCAAAGATCAAGCCGTTCCTCATTAGAGGTTTCCCATCGAAGTTTTGAAAGATTGAGGTAATCGGGCCTGGTGTTTGTCAGTCAAGCACAATTAGCATAATGCGATACTCACAGATAAAGTCCACTTTCACTTCGTGTCGCAGCTGCCCAGCACGCGTGCTTCAATTCCTCCCCGTGGACGTAAATTGGAATTGTCGACCCGAAGAAATGTTCTAATCCTCCTCCATGGTCCATGTGCAAATGGCCCATTATGACTGCCTTGATGTCTTTGATATCATTTCCGGTAGCCTTGATAGCCTCTGGCAACTTATGGCAGACTGCATACTTCGTACGAGGAAACACGTCAGTAGTTTGCGCACCCCATTGCTACAAGTGTCAGGGGATCCATTAGTTGATGTCACTTCTATGATCGGCTAACCGCCTGGGATGATTACCGTTTCGATGTCCTCAGCACACCCCGTTTCGAATAGAATGAGGCCAGCATCAGGGTGGTGAATCAACCCAGCAATTAACATGAGGGTGCGTCTCTTGTTCGTCGGATTTGGCTGGCTTGATGATCCACCGTTCACGCCAGCGAGTAGCCTATCGATTGAGAGCACCCGCGAATCAGCATGCTCCGAAATAGTTTCCCTAGTTTTGAAGCATAATCTGCAGCCTTACCAGCCTTCATCCACGTTAAGGCTTCCGAGGTTCAAAATCCACATCTTTGTTCCTCGGGGGCATTTGAAAGCCGGGACTGCAGCTGGCAGTAAAAGGTTGGCCATCGCGCCACTTGCTTGGTCTGCCATATTTGAGGTTGGAGGGGTCCAGATGATACAGGCAATACGTTGACTGTACGCTTAGACCGTGAATTGTCCAACCATAAGACAACAATACCCAAAACAGAACATTAAAGTCATAAGAGCCAATCCTAAGCAATGACATAACATTCTGCGGTTAATCTGTAGGAGGGGGGTTTGCTAGAGCGGAAACCAACTTCCGTGGAATTTCAAACCCGCACGCGACACGCTGCATCCACACCAGTTTCACCGTCTACCATTTGAGTTGTCTTTACCAAGACCGAAAGGCTTAGAGAGGGTTTCCCATGGTTCTGTTACTGAAGCCACCGACCACAGCGCTAGCTTTGTGGCTGAGGATATTGCAAGTTTAGGGAATATTATAATGAAGTATTCAATACGTATACACCGAATCCAGGCAGGTTACGTCTGCGTTCTGACAATGTTCAACGGAGCGATCTAATAGCTTCGCCCCGAGCTCATGATGATCTAAGTTGTTTCAGAGACTGCGCAGCTCGCTCAAGCAAACCAGGATTCCTCTTTACAAGACCGGTAACCGAGAGCAAAGCAATAGCCAAAAGTGCAAACGAGTTGATAGACCGGATTCCCCGAATCAGTCTGTTGAACATCCAGAGTCTAGAGCCGCCAGATTTCATCAGAATGCCCCATCTTGGAATCAGTGTCTCTTTCCAGAAGGTCGACGCATAGCCTGGCCATGACGCAGCGTTTCGACCAAAGTCGTTGATATACCAGTTAGAGCAGCCTGCAGCAAATACTGAGCCTTGGAGCTGACCTTGGATGTCATTCACCCATTGGTCTTCAGCCGTGGCTTTCACTTCGATGATAGAGGAGCGGCCGTCAATTAGAGGTGCTAGCATTTCTCGCGCAATGTATTCAATTTGAACCTCGCAGGCGAAAAGAGCGGAGTTGTGTGCTGGGAACGTGTTTGGTCCGAATCTGAGGCCATCGTTAGCGAGAACAGCGTCGCCCTAGATGCATGATTCGAAACTTACAGAATTCCAAAGTTGGGGAAGTTATGAACAAAGGACCCCATGTAAGCTTGGGCACCACGTTTTTCCTTCCACTGACCATGTAGCGTTACTCCGTCTCGGCCTGTGATGTTCATAGGTGTTAAGAATCTCTGAACCTGGAATCCTGTTGCAAGCACAATGATGTCAAACTCGGTTTTCTGTCCCGTGCTATCAATGATACCCGTCTCGTCAATGCTGTTGATGCCGTAAGGAACAAGTTCCAGATTTGGCTTATGTAGTGCCTCGAGATAGTTGGGATCAAAGATTCGACGTTTGCATCCTTGGAAGATCAGATGTTAGCAATTAAGTTGAGTTACTGCCTTGAAGATAATCTCACCTAAGGGGAAATCGGGAACCAGGATATCATGATACTTCTTTGGCGCTGTAGCATAGATATACTCTTTTGCATGGTTTTCAACCTTTGCTCTTTTCCTGGCTGCAGCGGCTCCTGGCATGTATGTGGACACCAGGTCGTCATTTTGGAGAAATAGTGACAATCGGTTGTATCTTTCCCACAAAGGGATGTTGCGGAAACACCATAGCTCCAATTTGGTGAAGTTACGGTTTGGCCGTTCATGATACCACTGTCGGCTTCTGGCATATTGCTTAATCAACTTGACTTTGTCGACCACCGCAGGCACCACCTGAGCAGCGCTGCATCCATTTCCAATGATAGCCATGCGCTTGCCCGTATAGTCGACGGAATGATCCCAGTTGGCCGTATGAAACATATCTCCTTGAAATGTTTCCATTCCAGGGAATCTAACGTCACGGGGAAACGAGATGCCACCAACCGCAGAGATCAAAACTTCGGCGTGTCGCGTGTATTCGACACCGGTCTGTAGGTCTTTGAATTGAACATCCCATTGCCGAGTCTCGGCGTTCCATGTGGCGCCGAGGCATTCGACCCCAAAGTTCATATGCTTTCTTAGGCTGAACTTGTCCACGGTGTCTTCCATGTCTGCACTATCGTTAGTATATGATCATACTTTGTGGGCTAATGCTAAATAGAAACGGACATTGTAAGATCTCAGGCCCGTCGCACAATTCCTTGGACCAATTTGGGTTTAGATTGAATGAGAATGAATAGAGGATGGTTGGCACATCGCAGCCACTAGAGTTCGGTCAGCTAAAGAAAGACATGCGCAACTCATAGCCCATACACGCCTGGATATGTGTTTGTTCTCCAAGTTCCTCCAACACCCCCGAGCTTCTCGTAGACCTGTAATCAATTCAGCCGCTGGCAAAAGATTGCGCTTTTGCAATTCAATCGTACCGTAAAGTCATCGTGCTTCAGCTTGTGCTTCAGAGTATGCGAAAGAGCAATGCCGGATGGGCCTGCTCCAATCACGATTATCTCTGGGGACTTCATCCTGCCAATCTTGCGAACGCTTCACAATGAAGTCTAGAAGATGAGACCACTTGATGCAAAAAAGAGTTGAACAGGACGTGATTGAAAGAGCAAGATCAAAAATAAATGCAAGAATGAAGTGAAGATATCAAAATCAGAACAGTTTCCAGAGCGGGTTGTCTTCGGAGGGTTCCAACAGGCCAATGAGCATTCACCAAGCGGGTGTCGTAGATATAGACAGGATCTCCGACATGAATATTAGGCCAGGATCAGAGTCTCCATTGGCCTCAAAGACGAATGGAACCCCGGATTCCACGGGAGTCGAAACCCATGGTGGGTCGGACAAATTACTTGACAGACAAACCCGGATGATCATCACGCGAAACATTCTTCTGGGGGTGGGGTCAATACCCCAAATTCTAGAAGCGGGCTAACTACCGACACTGGGGGAAAGATGACTTTGTCACCTGTACTGATTGAGAAGTTTACCGTACATATCCATGATAGGTACTTGGTGGGGAACCAGATGTAACATTCGGCAGTGTTTATAAACCAGTTCTATGATCATTATATGGACGCTATGCTGCCTCGGCGGTTTGCTGATCTAGGAATGCCTTTGAGAATGCATAGTCAACGTAGCCTTCGGCCTTTTGGGGAGTATAGAATGTAGCGCGGTCGTACTGCGTCAGTTCCAAACCCTTTTGTATGCGAAAGGGTAGATCGGGCGTCGAAATGAAATACCGACCGAAGGTAACGACAACATCACGCTCAGGTACCTTCTCGTCCACCAAAGTTCTTGCAGTGTTAGCAACGTATCCACCTGCTAAAAGCAGAGGGTTCTTCCACTCTTGTATTGCAAAATCAAGCGAGTCTGCACTTTCCACGTCCATGTTGCCTGCGATTCTGGGTTCGACCAGATGGAGGTAGGCGAGATCAAGTTCGCTCAGCTTTCGAATAAAATAGCGGAACTGAGGGATAGGATCTTCCATCCTCATGCCGTTGAACGTGCTCCATGGGCTCAACCTGATGCCGACCCTCTTCGCCCCAACCGCGTCAATCACTGCTCGAACTGCTTCAAGTCCGAACCGAGAGCGTCGTTCGACATCGCCTCCGTACTCGTCTGAGCGTTCATTAGTATTGGTCTGAAGAAACTGGTCGATGATATAGCCATTGGCTCCGTGTAGTTCAACCGCATCGAAACCGGCCGCTATGGCATTGCGCGCAGCTTGCGCGTAGTCCTCAATCATCAGTTGAATATCTCGGTGATCCATCTGGCGGGGAACAGGGCGCTTCGGATCAATGGAAATAGGACTGGGTCCCAGGATCTGGATATTTTCTCTCTTTGCGACTTCTGGATTTGCCGCTCGACCTAGAGACCATAATTGACAGACTATGTAGGAAGAGTTTCGATGAACTTCATCTGTCACTTTCCTCCACCCTTCGATATGTGACTCGGTGTAGATGCCGGGGACGTTACTGTAACCGCCCGCCCGAGCAGAGATGAAGGTGCCTTCGGATATGAGAAGAGTGCCTGGTATCGACGCGCGCTGACCATAATACGTGGCCATTAAGTCTGAGGGGGTGTGGTCGTCGTGGGCTCGATACCTGGTCAGAGGTGCCATGGCAATCCGACAGCGAAGATCCATATTGCCAATTTTTAATGGCATAAACAGTCTTGACTGCGTCATCGTGGCCTATGTTTCGTCCTCAAGTGTCGTGGGCCTAGTTGATTTGACTCTCAGTCGTCTAACGTGAAGGCGGGTGATGTTCAGTGAGATGTGCCTTGACTGTAGAAAAAGGTATTCAGGTACGCATAGTAGATCGATATGCCACGTGCGCCTGGGAGCGAAGTAGAGTCGGAACCCTGACAAGGCCTTGGTCAGACTCAAGCTGGTAGCCTAAGATTCCGGCTAGTTAGAGCAGCGAGAAGGAAGTCTTGTGTCTAGGTCGTTGCGCCAAACAGGGCGGAGAAGTTTTGAAGAGATATCTAGATAGCCGAGGGGTCTCACGGTTCGGAATTAGGTGGTCATTGCACCGCCTCACTCTCAAGCCACGTGGCAAAGCAGTATGCGATCCGATTGTACGGAGTACAGAGAAGCAGTGACAACTCCACGGAGTTACACCTGCCCCACCTCCATCACTGACGGCGCTCAAACACTCATCCACTGATTGATGGCTGAGCCTCTGCATCCTGACCATCCTTTGACTTCTAAGTTGCAGCGGACGCTGACGTCGAAGTGTTACAGCATGATCTGGAGGTGCGTAATGTTTCGAGCAGAATGTGCGAACTTCTAGACCGTTCGCAGAAATTACAACGTTCTCAGGTCACAATAAGAGTATTGTCGCTTACTATGGCCTCGAAGTGCTACTCTATCTCGTTCTTTCAAAGGTCATTTGCCGCCATAGCCTTCTTCATGGTTTCATTGCACCACTCATGTTGTTCCCGAAAAAAGAAATCCTTCTGAATCACTTCCACCGCCTTGCCAAACAATTGATCTCCGGGGCAAGCTACTCCATTGGAATCCTTCAAGTTTACCCCGTCCACGAACTTCAGCACAATGTCTACAATTGCGGATGGAGGAGTGAACAATGAGGCATCGAATCCCGCCCACTCTTCCTTTGTGACCAGGTTTGTGGGCACCGGAGCAGGGAGTACACAGTTCACCCTAATGCCAAAGTTTCGCTGGAAGATCTTCGCAATGCTGTAGCTGAAACCGAGCACGCCGAACTTGGAAGCAGCATACATTGGAGCCGAGTCGAGAGCATAGACACTGCCAGCGCTCCCAGTCAAGACAAGGCTGGTGCCCTGGCCTTTGTGTGGCGATAGTTGGAAGTAGTGACTCGCCAGGTAGCTCTGGTCAACGAGTGCCTTGAGATTGAGGTCGATGGTGAGTTGATTGAGCGGCTTAGGTGGCTTCGAATCCTTCGCGACAGCGTATAAATTGTCCGTCTCTTTGATCCCAGCATTGGCATACACAAAATCGAGCCGACCTTCCGCGTTGAAGATCCTCTCAAACGAAGATGCAAGGGAAGCGTAGTTGGTGACATCAGTTTTCTGAAAGACCACGTTGGAGCCGAGACTCTTCACCGCAGCTTGCCCTCTTTCATCTGAGATCTCGAGAAGATGAACTCTCCAACCACCTCGATTGACGAGCTGGGTTACTGTCTCAAGACCCATCCCACTCCCTATTCATCACATCAATATGTCTGCCTTCATAGGTGATGGGCGTACTCACCTCCACCTGAGATAACTGCAACTTTTGGTGACATCTTTGATGTGCTTGTTATTGAATTGACGTGCTTTTCACACAGCTTTTGGTATCTCTTTGTGACAAGCTATTTCGTGCCTGCTAAGTTCTGTATTTTAGAAATAAATAAAACACCCTTCAACCTTCCTACCACGGCCCACAAATTTCGGACCCTGCATAGCAGCATTAGCCGATGACTATATGGGTGGATGCCTACCTATCCTGCAAGTCCTCGGAGGAAGTGTAAGCAGTCTACCCCACAATTTTAGCCATCCACCCAGGATACGCGTCTCCGATGAGGAGCCCGGGGAGGAACTGATTAACCGTGGCGTTAGAAAAGGTATCAGGAGCTCCTATGCTCTACTTGGTAATCACCGGAGCTTTCAAAGAGAAGAAGGTGTGCCATTTGCACCGCGGTCGCACCCCGAAGCCGGTTGAACTCTCGGCGATCGATCTTCGACATACCAAAGCCTGGATAAGAAGCTCAACTTGTATGGGAGTATCCTCTAACTATCAGCTAATGTGTAGTGGACTTATTAGCTTCATCTCTTCTCAGAGTACACTCAACTCGATTCAAAATGGCCTTCCAATTTTCCAAGACAAATTTGCCCAAACAATTGTTCATCAATAACGAATATGTCGATAGCAGGACCAACAAAAGATTTTCCATATACAACCCAAGTAATGGAAGTCTTGTCGCCGACAACATACCTGTTGCAGGTGAAGAGGATGTCGATCTTGCTGTCGAGGCTGCTGAAAAGGCGTTTCCGGCATGGAGAGCAATGAAAGCCACAGAAAGGCGCGCCATCATGCTGAGGTTCGCCGACCTTCTTGACAAGTATAATGAAGAACTTGCAGAACTCTCCCAGGTCACGATGGGCGCACCGTATGAGGCTTGGGGACAGTTCGAGGTGGACATGGCTTCTCAGCAATTCCGGTACTATGAAGGCTGGATCGACAAGTTCCCGGGAGAGTCCTTTGCACAAGATGATGGATTCATCAAAGTGGTTCGAAATGAACCGTTGGGAGTAACAGCAGGAATCACTCCTTGGAATGGACCAACCGGGAATTTTGGGATGAAGGCAGCGCCTGCTCTTGTCACGGGCAACTGCTTTATTCTAAAACCGTCTGAGAAGGCACCGCTCTCTTCCCTCGCTTTGGGTGCCTTGGTCAAGGAAGCTGGCTTTCCGCCAGGTGTACTTCAAGTTCTACCTGGAGATGGGACCACAGGAGCTATCCTCGCCTCGCATATGAGGATTGCCAAGATCAGTTTTACAGGATCAATTGGAACTGGCAAAAAGGTCCAGGAGTTGGCGGCAAGAAGCAACCTCAAGAGAGTGACGCTCGAACTGGGCGGCAAGTCTCCAGCTGTCGTGTTCAATGACGCCAACCTCGATAATGCCGTTGAGTGGTGCGCGAATATGATCACCGCAAACACTGGGCAAGTTTGTATTGCTGCATCTCGAGTCTATGTACAGGAAGGCATCTATGATAAATTCATCGAGGCATATAAGACTGCCATCATCGCCCGTCGCGAAACTGTTGGAGATCCTGTAAACGACACGACCAAGATTGGACCATTGGCAGACAAGCTGCAATTTGACCGAGTGATGGGGTTCATTGACCGCGCTCGAACCAACAAGTCAGGGGAATTAATCACGGGTGGCAAGAGAATTGGCAACACGGGCTATTTCGTCGAGCCAACGATATTCGCAAATGTGGACTTAAACTCGGAGATTCATCTGAATGAGATCTTTGGCCCCGTCTCCGTTGTGCGGACGTTCAAGACCGAGGAAGAGGTGCTGAAATTATCCAATAACACAAACTATGGTCTGATGGCTGGAGTTTTCACTCAAGACATCAACCGCGCTCTTCGTATTGCGAGCGAGTTTGAGAGTGGTATGGTAGGCATCAACTGTGTGTCTCTTTTCTCAATAGTCGCCCCCTTTGGCGGCAGTAAAGAGAGTGGCCTGGGTCGAGAATGCGGCGTTCATGCCTTGAGGGCATATACGGACCCGAAGACTGTTATGATTAATATGAACTACAAGTAGGCAGTTAACCATACCTGAACATCTTTCGAATGTATCGACACATATAACTCTAAGGCATGTTTCCGCCAGTTAGCTTCCACGAACATACCTAGTAGTCTTCAGTCACTTGAGTTTCATTGCCGTCAGGTTGTATGCGAGGTTACGAACATTTCACTGAAAATTTATACTTATTTATTCAATCTACATCTGTGGCGTTCGTCATATTTTTCGAAAGTTTACCCACTACAGCAACGGAGCCATTGTACGTGTAGCCACCATAATCATGCGGCACATCCTATGGGCTCCCGAAAGCGTCCTCCCCGGACTTTATCTGAAAATGAATCGTATTAAGAATCAGGCGTGCTCATGGGGGAGAATTAAATAGACGAAATCAGCAGCAAAAGTGACAAACTTCCCTTACACACTCTTTGTAAAGAAAAAATAGACGCGGCAACCCACAGCCCTAGCGAAAGCCTATTTCACGATCCTGAGCATCATATTGAAGGATTCGTGACGCGTCGACGGGTACCTGGTCGATTTGCCAGCGTCACACTAGGATGTCTGCATGGCACTCGATGTGGGTAAAACATAGGCCTACCTTTTTAGATATGTGTGTCTAGCTCGATGCGAAGCCGCAATTGAAGCAATTCAAAACATCTGTATTATCTAAGGATGCACGTTTCCTAAGATTCAAGATCTCAACATACTCTTATTAAACCTTGATCTCCTGCCCGAAATAATTAGGATCTCTCGGCCGAATGTGTGCATCAAGGCCAGTCTGCGGGACAATCCAACCGGGCTGAACTTTCCACTGCTTTGGATCGACGAGCTCGACTTCAAAGTTGCGGAAGAACTCTGGAATGAACTTGGACATCTCAAGCAGTGCAATATGTCTGCCAATGCAAATTCGGTTGCCAGCACCAAAATGGAAACTCATTGCCTCCATTCGATAGATGGCTTCAGGAGTGTTGTCAATCCATCGCTCAGGCCGGAACTTGTCTGCATCGTCTCCGAAGACTCCTCGATCTTGATGAATTGTCCAGGCGTTGCAGCCAACGACTGTCCCCTCAGGAATAAACTCGCCAGCCAAATGCACGCCGCCCTCTGGCACAACTCGTGGCAAAATCTCTCCAAGGGCGGGATGACAACGGAGACATTCCTTGATGACAGCTTGCAAGTATTTCATGTCTCTGCCTTCCTGCCAGGTGATTGTTTTGTAGTTCTCCTCCGGCTCGCGGGCGGCGAGAACCCCTTTCAGTTCTTCCATGAATTTGTTGAACACTGGCGGGCGAGTCAACATGGAGTACACAATTTGTCTGAGAGCAATGGCAGTAGTGTCTGAGCCAGCAGCAACATTGGTGTTTACCAATTCGTAAAGTTGCCCTTCGTCGATGATCTCAGGCCATTTCTTTGCGGAAGTCACAAATCGACTGAGGAAATCGAGATCCTTCTTCCCCGGGTGGGAAATATGCTCCTTGATGTTCTTGACCGTGAAGAGAACCACGTTGGTGGTCTTTTGACGAATTCCATAGAATGGGTTCTTCACTCTGATCCAATAATCAACCTTGGGAAGTTGTCCAATCTGGCTAGGTCAGTCACTGGCGTATGGTTCAAGTAAGGGGTCAACAACGCACAGTGCCAATATATTCCATCGCTTTGCCGGTATGGTACATCATGTCATCGAGGTCTTCACCCTTCTGGAGGAACCCAAACCTCTTCCCGAAAGTAAGTTCACCACTATGTGCTTGGTCAGCAGTCTTCTAGTAGCAGAGTCGATTTTGGATGCTTACATGATGTCAAAAGCATACATCTGGAGGTATTTGTCCAACTCGCAAACCTTTCCAGTCTGGGCGAAGCGTTCATTGACCAGTTTCATGAAGACCCCTGAGGTAGAATCGATCATGGGTTCAAATTCCCTAATCGTAGTCATGGCGTATGCATTTGCAATTGCTCTCTTGAGTTTGGAATGTCTCTCCTCGTCGATGACGGCGGAGATGTTCTCTACCAAGACGCCATCCTTGCTATATTGCGACTGACAATCGTAGTGCTCACTCTGAATAGTAGCATTAGTGGACGTTCTTTTGTAACGTATGCAAGTCACTAACCTTCTTGAACACGCGCTTCCAGCCATAAATGACACGGATAGATTCTGGGTCTGAACATGAGATGTAATTTGGCCCCATTCGAACCAAAGGAGACTTGAACTTTTGATGCAGTTCATACTCGGATGTTGAGTGACCGGCTGATACATGGTAGAAGTTCCATAAGTCAGATACAGAAGCCCAAAACGGTCCAGGGATTCTGTTCAACCCTTTCTGGTATCGGTTTCGTATGAAACGAAGGCACAAAAGCACAGGAATAACGATGGGAGCATAAGCTCTCAAAAGGAGAGCGATCTCGGCAAGCAAGCCCATGGTGGTTCCAAAGGCAAATTCCTGATATGTTCTAAGGTACCAAGCACAAAATGTCAAGGGTTCTGATGTCCTTGGATCTTTTGCATTGAAGAACCTCTCGCTATGGTCTTTAAGTGATTCGTAATGCTCCTCCCTAAACTTTGGCGTTCATGACTGCTATCCCCACCCATTCTCCTGTTGGGTCTGGGGGATTCGTGCCCCGGGAGCTCCCCCGTGGGGCATGGTCGACCGGCGATAATGCTTCTCCGCGATAGATGCACGGAAACATGATGATAGCTGTCACTGTAGGGATTGGCAAGGTTTAGCAATGGGGAGAAACTTAGATCTCCACGGAGAAGTTGGTTTGTCAATACTGAGTCCAGGAGCATTCGCCATGGTTGAGGGTCCACTATAACAGATGTATTCGCCACTGTTTACTGCGTGGTCCAATCGTATGTCACAAGCAGAAGAGACCTTCTTCGTCCAAAGGAGACTGGGATTCATGAGAGCATTCAGTAGGAAAACATTGTATCTAGCACGTTGGTGTTCTATTGCGGATAGAGTGGTTGGCAGATTTACGAGTCTACTACGGAAACACGTCTTCTATGCTCTTAATGCTAACGTGTGACATATTCTCAAATTTGCGATTTATTAAACTATTATTCTGTAAATAAATCATGCTGCTCATATGTTTACCTAGATTCTTCCTCTTTCTAGGAATTTCTTTGGAAGATCCACCGTTGTCGCCCTCAAGAACTCAACCACATTCTTTCCCAATGTATCAAGTGAAGATGTGGAAGAATACCCACGCTCAAGATGATCATGAAGCAAGAAATGAACGCAATGAAGGTGTGGAAGTTCAAAGCGATCGATAGGCTTGCCCTTATACTCAGCCCTGAGTAGTTCCTTAATCTTTTGCGTCGACAAGAAGCTACGTAGCCAGTCCCACTCGTCCGCATGACGAACAAACAGACCAACGTTGGCATCGGTAGCTTTGTCGCCGCTCCTGCCCATGACGATGTATCCCAAGGGAGCCCGGACTGTTTCAAACTGGGAGAGATCAATAGGATTTTTAGTCTCATACGACTTTTGTTGGCGAGGATATACCTCCATCGTAGCAGGAGGGGGAATGTCGGTGATGGCTTTGTTGTCATAAAGATAATGGACTCGGTGGAGGATCTCAGATTGTGGGAATAGAGTCACATAGTACTCTTGGAATGGTTTCGGGATGATTTGGCGGAGGTCATTGCTTAGTGATGCTCCCTAAGGTATTAACGATTAGTTGGTGTACGATTGTCAAGAACTTAGTTCAACTTACCGGAGCACTTTCAAGGATACAGACCATCGTCTTTCTCCCGAAGCTAAAAGGGTTTCTCATGTCAAATGTTTCATAGTCAGGGCCTTGGGCAAAAATGCGAAGGTCGACAGTGGCAGCATCTTGGGTTGGGGCATCGATTGGTGATGTGCCGTTGAGGTGGAATTTAAGCAACGACAGCTTATTGGCAGTGTCCCCAAGAGATTCACGAACGTGCTCCTCTGTCCATCTTGCCTTTTCGGCCATATCCAAGCCCACAAAGTACACGTGATACTCCGCTTGCCAGCCTCCATTGGCAGTGATGCTATGAATTGATTAGCGATGGTGGTAATAAGGAGGAACAGCGGAATCATTACCCAACTTTGGTCGTTGATGGAGGTGGTAATCCTGAATGATATCACGGTCAGCGCAAGCGATTGGTACGTGGATAATTGAACTTACCTTTGACACCCCATACTCTCACACGATTCTTGTCAATCTCCTCCATCCGGACATTTTCAAGGTCTGCAGTGACATCGGAATTGTAGTAGAGTGGACCTTGGATCTCATAGATGAGTTGAGAAATGGTCAACCCAAGCTCAACTCGACCGCCTGTGTCCTTCTCTTTGGTAATTATGCATTCTCCATTGTATTCAACCTCAGCAATTGGAAAGCCCATGTCAATATGGTCATTTGCATTCAACATGGATTTGAAGTTTGAGTAATTTGCTCCAGTAACATAGCCTGAGCACTCGATCAAGTCTGCATTCCTGATCAGACTTGGTATGAAGACAGAGCTTTTCAGCAAGTGACACTTACGTCCGGCTACCAAAGAACCTGCATAGGCGTCGAAATCCGTGTCATCCCAGTCATGCCACCACCTGTAAAAGGGTTATCAGTTTGAATGAATGCCCATAGGGGTATCGTAGTTAGTGGACTTACGCTGCAGCACCGATAGTAGGAGCAGCATCTGCGATCCGGCCACAGATGACAATCTGAGCACCGTCTCGGAATGCTTGAGCCACTCCTCGACCTCCGAGATATGCCTGTGCTGACAGAGGCTCGTAACCCCAGTCCGCCAAGTTAATATCCTTCCCTCTGTTCAAACTTCTGAACTTCTCCCCCCGCTGTGAGAGGGACTTGACCTTGTCGATGACATCGTCGCCCTCCACCCAGGCGACATTCATCGGATAACCATGGTCCTCACACAGTTGTTTGACTAGATGAGCCAAGATCTCAGTGTCGCAGGAACCAGCATTGACTGCCATTTTGATTCCATTGCGTTTCACGTCCGGGATGGCTGGTTCGAAACAATCGATGAAGTTGACTGAGAATTGCGCATCTTTCACTCTTTCTGCAAGACTAGGCTCGATGCCAGCCTTTGTCGCTAGTGACTTTGCCCTGTTGGCTTTGGCTACCCCATGTTCGGTCATGGTCATCTCTGCAAGCCAGTCGCCAACAATAACATCAACCTCGGCCGTCTTCGCCATTCTAGGAATCGCATGTCGTCTGTCTGAAAATCCTCCTGATCCGCCGCCGATGCGGATGGCTCGTCGATGCGTCAAACCTGGGGACATGGTGGCAAGGATGGGTGTCGATGTTGAATTTTTGACAATATATCTTGTGTTCAGCCACCATGAAAAGATATTCCTCAAACCATAAGTATTGTTTCTACAAGTTCATGCTGCTGTCATGGACCCCCTGCTTCTTGCCAAGCAGGCCCAAAGCAGGCGGAGATGCGTATTCACAGCATGTGCATATTGTTTGCACGGAGGTGTAGGGGTTCGTCTGGGGAATGCTCCACATCAGGGCCGGAGATACAGGGGTCGTTCTTATGAGCCCAATGCTCGAGGCTTCCGCATACTTTGCTTGTCGCTAATGTGGGGCCAGACGAGGGGTACCTCTAATATCTCCACGGCGATACGCGATACTGAAATCTCTGGATACTAGACTTCCCCAGAGATGTTGATTCATTTCCACTCTTTTGCGAGGTATGTCCCAAGGACGAGTATTTGGGAATCGTGGCCTAAGGCAAATGCTTTAGAGTCCCGCGGAGCCCTCGAGTACCTAAATACGGACCCCCTATAAGTGCAAACTAAGCACACGGCGCCCCTAAACATCTCCAAGGAGGGCCCCGAACCAGGGTATTGTTACCAAACGCATTTTACATCCTTCTTGCATGTTGTTGTGCAGCTCCCCTTTGTCTCTTAGAGCCTGCCTGGAACCATTGGCGAGCTTGCGATTCCCTCCTGACAGCAGCAATGACCTCGTACCCACGCATGCTGCTTTCATACGACTCAGCCATGCCTGCCAGTGCCTGAACACACACCCGCAGTCCTTCCTGTGCTCGCTTGCCCCTCTCTCCTGGGAAAGTACAAGAGTCGTAGACATGGATGACTCCTGCGATGGTGGTATTGTGAACCGCCTGAAGGTGAACATAGCGCCAGCTGGTGGTGCGCCGGAATATTTGTAGCAAATTCGTAATCGCAATTGCCGAATTGCTGCATCTTTGGCATGCATCGAGGTTCAAATTGTCGACGCCATTCTGAGGGATAAAATCTCTGACGAAGGGGCGGTGCAACAGTATCATCATTGCATGATATTGCATATGTAGTTGAATCACAATTGGATTAGGCTCATCTTGTCCCTCTGGCGTGGTCGGTATAGTTGAGTCAATGTGCAAGTCTGGCGGTAGTGCAGCCAGCCAGTCTTCCAATTCCTTGGACATGGACTTTGCGAAAGCACGGGCATTTTCGGTCGAAGAACGGATTCCAGGATAACTGTTTGAGATCAACAAGAGTAGTCAGATAGGTCAAAGTGCCATACAGTAGAGAGGCAATCGATGCCATTTTCCTAGCCAGACCGGCTAGATATGCTGGAACTGCGCCTAATGCATGCGCCTCAGCATCTGAATTGAGAAGTGCAGGACTTCCTGGACCGGTGTATGGCTGCCAGGTGCGTTTCCCAGTGGATGCTGGGCTAGCGACATTATGATTGATGTTCGCAAGCAACGCTGGTCGACCACTATAAGAGCCAAAAAAGCTGCAGATTTCGATGGTCAGGATGTCATGATAATGTTGATCGATTTCAAACTTACACTGAGGCCGTGAATGCAGACCAGAAGAAATTCTTCCGTCGTGTCATGATTTCATGAGCAGAGAATGCTTCATGGATATATTTCAATTCCACCTCGGAACTGATGTGCATGCCTAGATCGGTGACGACTTGGCTCATCATTCCTGAGAGGATCAGTTGTGCTCTGTGAAATCCCAGGGTATCCTGTCAGAAACATACCAATATATACCCATCCTAGGACGTTTGTCAGTGAATGTGACACCGTAGGAATTTGAGAAACTTACCTCGAGAGTCCTGTCCCTGGGCAGCTTCATACGCAGCGAGGAGCAAAAGTGCTTGAGCAGTGGCAAAAGATGGGCTGTCCAACTCGATGTCGAGGTAGATTTTGGCCCGAGAGGCAAAGAATTTAGCTGGTGTCATGTTGAACCGACCATAGTCCGGGGTAGAATACATGGCTCCAGAAGAGAGTCTGTTTGTAGGATTTTGTCAGGAACGAAGCAAAGGCGGCTGATAAGGAATCCTACATGGCATTTTCAAGAGTAGGTGAGTAGAATGAGGCATCTTCGCCTGATTGATATGCCTTTCGGCCTAGGAAGAAGAGATCTCGGTCGACCTCTTGCATGAAGGGCTGGAACCATGTGAAATGTAGGTTGAATAGGTGATCTTCATACGCGCTGTCTGGCTCCCAATGAAGGCCAGCTTGGTTAAGAAGGTCATCGGCGTCATGGCGAGTAGTTCTGACAGGTGGTTGAAACAGCGTACTTAGTTGGTCTCCGAGCATGTGAAGATTGCTGGTAACGCCGTAGTAACGAAGTTGGCCGTTGTCGGCAATTTTGAGGGACGCATAGCGGGCGGTTAGTCTGTTTGTGAGTTCGTCATCGGAAGCATCTTCGTCTGGGTCTGCCTCTGCTGGACGAATTCTCATTCGTGATGCAGGCCTACTAGGCTCCTGCGCAACTTGGACAGCGTTTTGGAATTGATCCCAGTCCACGAAATCAAATACTGCGCCTGCAGGACCCATCAGCTTCAGGTCGGAAGGGTTGAAAGTGTTGGTGGCGAAATTGTTCCTGAAAGGTCGAGAGCCGTCGTCGCAGTTTGGTTGTGGGCTTGGGAAGCCGTGTAAGTCGACGTGATTCATCGAGAGATCGAAACAATCATCGGTCAATCCGAAAGTCTCGTGCTCGGTCAATGAAAGATCGAAATCTTGTTCTGTGGCATGCATGTTTAATTGACCTGCTTATCCATCAGCGTCATTCTTGATATTGAAGAGGAGTACAACCTCCTGTTGTCTGATTTGAAATGCTGCGATGAGCGCCATATAACCCCTCCACATCATCCTGCTGCAGGGAACCAGAATCAAAATCAGGAACTACTGGTACGCCTGTTGTACTGGCACCCTCATCACCACCAGTATTCACAGCAACTTCAGTCGCACTCGCGCTTGCCTCCGCACTCTGAGACTCGCGAAGCTTGTTGGATGTGTTTCTCCTGAGTGACATAAATACAATAGATTCTTTGCACGTGGGAACACGCTCACCTCCTTCTGTCTTGACCCGGGACACAATCAGCCGAGTACAATTGACAATTGGAACACCTTGGTTTTGCGTTATCGCACTATCACCGTAGTTTTAGCCTTCGGTTGTAGCCACAACGTGGACTTCGTATCAAAGGCGAGACCGACCTTTATTTTCTTCCGACGACAGGCAGTGCAGGCAACGACGGCGGATTTGCGCTCTGCAGGTTCCTGCATACCTTGTTATGCCTTGATGAAGGCGTTGTGTGTTGTGAAATCACTGCCCTCTGTTTAGATGGTCATGGCGGCAGCCTGCTTTTAATGGAGTAAGCGAAAGAAGATCCCACATGACCTACGATGGGGCCAGGGTTTCGGGGGCGCGCAAGATACTTATGGCTCCCGTCTATTCCCTTTCCACGCTGCCGCCGTGCCTCCAGAAGAGCTCCGAGAAGAAATTTGTGGGCAGAGGGGGGACGCGGGGATCCCCCGTGGGGGAGAATGACGCCTGAACCTTGGAGCTGTCGCCATTCTCTATCATCGTATTCCCTTGGTTCCACATACTTATTATCCTGGCATGGAAGAGGGCTTTGAGTTTCTGGGCAGCCCAGGGATTCCCGCTGTACGGGTCCAAGTTCGTGCATTCTCTAAAGTAAATTACTTTCTGCGTCTGTATATTATGATGCATGATTGGCAGTAAAAGTACAAAAGTTCATCAAATCCTGGTTATCGTTTCTGTAGCATCAACGAGTAGATGGCCAAATATCATCTTGCCCTTGATCACCTTGGCCAGACCCAATATGGGTCAATGCATACATCTTCTGTCTGGCATCGATTCTGTACGATTTTGTTAATTCCCCATCTTCTCGCATACCCGTGTCGGAGTCTCCAAACGTGGGTAACATGACTCGACTATTCGAGTCCACTGGCTCTTGGAACTTGTTCCAGTAGCCCATGCGAAACATTTGGCCTTGCCAGATGCCCGCCTTGTCCCATTTTTCATCGCTCCAGAACTCGGAACCCTTGGGGATTAGTCCTGATCGCTCATCTACCAGCGTGCTTCCAGCGAGGAGACTAGCAACTGCTGCAACGCTGCCCACGGGCTTGGGAAGCACGTGTCGCATGTCGACTGTTATGAGCATCACCAAAGCACATATTGTCAGGACTGATAAAACTCCGACGAGCAAGTGGGTCGACAATGGTGACTGTACCAAGCGAAAATGGTTAAAGTCGTCCAGTGTCGCCACCAGAGGATTGACCACCACCTCGCTTTCGTTGGCTGGCAACGATGAAAGCTCCGAGCGGAAGTAGAGGTTCAATACTTGGGCAACGTATTGGCGGTAGAGGTGAGTATAGCCAGTGATCAGGTTGGTGGCATTGAGTAATTCTTCCTGTGGTACCCCATCTCGTCCATATACCAGTGCATTGAAAGTAGAACTAAAGACATCCTTTGTTCCCGTAATGTTAATTGTCTGAAACGAAGGAAATGATTCGTGCCAGTCAGAATAGTTCGCAGCCGAATCCGGCACGACTGTAGCAGGCGACGTAATATCAAGATCCGGTACGGTGAGCATAAGCTCGGCATCCACCCGTTCTATGAATTGTGTGCATAAGACTGCAATAAATTCATCGACAGCATTGTCGGTCACATGCCCGTAGTATAATGCAATAGTTGGACAGTTTTCTTCAAAGCCGAGTGAGAGACTGTCTCCGAAATACCCAGATGCATTAATTGGAACTTGCAAATTGTTGGTGAGAAAGTAATACACAGGGTCCTCTATACGTCCAGAGTTCCCACAGCCATCCGGCGTTGAAATGTTGGTCTCAAGGTAGTTGTCGTCAATGACTTGGGCTTCCAAGATGCGGGATTCTGGGACCGGTGTGCAAATAACCCCAGCTCGGAGCGCAGGAGTATTCACAGTGATTGTGCCGTTAACATCTGCATCTCCAGCAACGGCGAGCCGAGGAAAGGCTAGTTCGTCAAAGGTGAAGCTCGGATATGACATGTTTCCTTGAATGACAAGAGACGGAAGTTCAGAGGAAGAACTGGAAGGTGAGCCGGTCGAGTTGAACCAGTCTAAGGCGTCGACGTCGATGGGAGATGTATGCAAAGTTGCTCGTGCGGAGAAGAGACCTGCGACCACGATTGTGAGAAATGGTGCGAGGATCGCTGAAGCCGATGCTGCTGTTAGTGCAAACCGACTATGCTTCAGGCCATTCCATGTTGCATGGAATGAGACATGACGTAGAGGATACCAGAGCATGCTTGACTGAGCATCGCAGAATCCCTTGGACAGCGCATGGTAGGACTCATTAAACTCGATCTCGAAATCCATAATGTTGAAAAGGGTTCCCAACAATAGGAAAACAATCATCGGTATGTAGAGCCAACTGTACCGCGTGGAAGTGTTATTGCCAACATTGGCGAGGCCGTTATTGGCCTGAGATCGCGACAGCAAGATCTCTAGCGTGATGATTGCGGCGATTGATAACAATATCGTAGTGAAAATTGCAATCCGGCGTAGTACAAAAGGTCTTGTCCATTTGATCCCGTGAACTCGGATTTCTTGGGAGGTGGGATTGGGCCCGAAATTGTTGTCTAGTTTTGACGCCATCTGAATGGAGAATGTGCGCGTATCATTATCATTATCGATCTTTGTCCAGAACATATATGGCGAGAGCAGCGATGCAAGCTCATTCATGTCCATGTGGCCAGTCTCTCTCAGCTGACGTTCAAGTTGCGGACTGCGAGCAAGAATTGCCGCAATGGCAACAATCGAGTCGACGGATCGAGGAACAACTCCTCGCGGTGTGGCAAAAGCCATGACAAGGGATAAGATGAGCATTGTGGCAGCAACTCCTTGCATGACTCTTACTGGGGTTTGTTGCACCACCAGACGATTAGTGTGCTTTGAGACTAGTCCCTCAACGGTCGGCCGCGAATCGCCGGAAGTTTGCTTGAGGAGATACATATTAGCGACTTGCGCGGCGACCTTGGTGAAGATGCGGTTCCCTGTGGTGTTGAGGTATTGAGTATCAAGGACAATAGGGTTCTCAAAGTCGACAGTGTCTTGCTGCATCAAACTGGTAAATGGATCCAAGACAAGCTCCTCACCAGATACAGCAAGGGCGTATGTCTGGCTGACAGACGCGAAAACTCCTAGCCCAATATCACCAGCGGTGAAATCCGAAAAGTTTCGGGACTTTCCAGTGGGGACGACGGACACAACCTGTCCATCAGGATTTATGGTGACAGTAGCAGTTTCGAGTGAATATCGAGGCTTGCAGACAACATTGGACGAGTTCAGCATCGTATTGTTATTTTGCCCCACCCCTTCTGAGTACGTGAAAGCGATCAAATAGCGCTCTCTGGTTGGGTCGTCTTCTGGGAGATTGGTGCAAGTGACGTTTTGAAAGGTGCCGCGATATCCAAAACGATGTTGAGTATCATTTTGTTGGTAATACCAATCGGGCGCATCGAGATAGGCGTTGAATACCTCGCAATCAGGCAATGATATAGAAGTATTGTAGTACGACGCTACTGGCGCGTTCGATCTCGAATCATAGGACCTTACGTAGGTAAGCGTACCAGTCTCGCAATCAATAGCGGCGCTAAAGACGTCGACCTCGGCGGTGTAGGTGATTGACCCATTCACAAAGCCATTGTTCGGCGCAAAAATCTGAACGGCGTATGAATCTGTGGTACCAATTGGAAGCGTATTGTTGTATTCGCGATGGCCGTAGACAATGTAGGCAGGTCGAGTATCAACGGCGGCGGCGTGCTGAAAGTCTGAGGCATCAAAAGTGTTGTTCAATGCCATGACAGTGGCGATGTTGTTTTTTGGGACAGCCTGAAGGCTGAATATGCCGGTGGAAGCGACGGTGATGACTTTGACCAGGACAAAGACCAAAATCGTGGAGGCGACGACGAAATGACGATTTCGAAGCGACTTCCAGAAGGCAACGATCTGCAATGGCGTGACATAATCCAAAAGAAGGCTGTTGTTTGCGGGTTGCGGACCTTTAGCCAACTCAGCCCAAGGCTGGATGGACTTAGCGGCGTAATCGACCTGACGCCAGAGGACTGTCACAACGACGAACAAGGCAGTCGGGCCATAGGTCCACAGATAGTGCTTGCCGCCATCGCTGGTTGCAATTCCATCGTTCTTGCGGCTGACACTGTACAGAATTTGTAGCGAGGCAATGACAAGAGCGAAGAACAGGGCAAAGCAGAGTAAGACCCATTTTCGCAGAAAGAAAGGATTCCATTCTGTGTCCAACCGCTTTGATGGCGGGGATGAGGCAGGAGGCAATGAGTTCGTGAATCTGAAACTTTGCCTTGGTGACAAGCCGCGTTGTGATATATCGGCCGGATCGTATGCTGTATTCACCTCGAAGGGGCTCTGACTCGGATTAGGCGCAGTTTGATCCCCGGCATTGAGGTTGAGAGGCGCGTAGCCACGAATGCCTTGCAGCGCCATATAGTCGGCGTCTGAACTCGAATGAACACCACCGATTCATGACAGTTAATATTGAGCGAGGTTTGACATTCTTGTCTGTATCACCGTTGCGATAAATGTCACACACAGCTGGAGCTGAAAAGAGGTTGTAGCCACCGAAGATCGCTTTTTTCTCGCACAGATATGGCTGGTACTAGTGTGCTTCGGTTTTAAGGTTACACTGCCACGACAGCCAACACTCGCGTGATTCGAGTTGATGGCGGCAACAAAACGCGTTGACACCTGAGTAAGTCCAGACGATACGTGCGTAGATAATAGAGGGTGTTGAATTTTCACAAGCTTCTGTTGATGAACAAGGTTTGCCCCTATCTCGTGTTCATCCGAATTGATTTCCACCATTGACGGAGGGGTTGGAAAAGAATTGTGGAGAGCTATCTTTAGCAATATCACGTGAGACGCGGGGCTGGGTAAAAAGCTTAGCCCAATGCTTGCTTGATGAGGCATCAGCCTTTGATCTTGTGGTTGACTGTATAATCAGAAGAATATAAGTGCTTATTCTCTGCCGACTGGACTTCAAGTGGTAAACCTCTTCGGGAAATGGGTGTTCGATGTGACCTTTAACCAGACTTGGAGGAACCATTTCTTGCCGTGATACTGATTTTTAAGGATTTGACTATTTTATTCGCCATCAACTGTTTTCAGGATTTTCTTAAGCAGTACAGGCCTGTTCACGAATTATTATCCAAGTGTATCATTTCACTTCCTTTGAGAGACCCAATATCTTCTTAGCAATCTTCACATCTAAGCCCCAGTCTGCCTTATCCCACTTGTTCTCCCTCCAGCCCCTCCAAGCTCTGCTAACCATCAATGCTATTCAGCCACGTCGTCGATGCTCTTCTTCTCGCGGACCACGTCGATCACGACCTTCATCTTCATGTTCATCTCGACCTTGACGTCTCTCGATACGACGCGATCCAGCAACTCGCACGAATGGGATTAGACGGACTTCACGGACTCGTCTAGCTAGAAGGATGATGTGTCCCGGATGAATACCAACACGTGGAGATTGAGGATCAGGAACCTCGCGACGATGATGATCACGACCATGATGATGATGATCATGGTGACGGCCGTGATGACTATCTCGACGAACAATCTCTTGCTTTTTTCCTCTATCGCCAGTAGTGCCATTGTGGCCCTTGCGCACCAATGCCAGCTCTCCACGCTTGACAATCTCACCTTGTCGAGCTTCTGGCTTCTTCGCTTCAATGGGAGGCACAGCCATGGGAACACGTCCAATGAGATGGAGGTAGGTCGAGTTTCGCTTCTTGCACTTGTCACAAATATTGTCACCGTTGGTAGTGGTGATGCAAGTGAGAGGTTTTCGATCGTATTTAGCGCGGCAATTGGAGCCTGGTGGGCATGAAATGGTGTTGATGACCGGACGACCAATCGGTTCTTCACACTGACGACAAATAGTAAGGGTTCTCTGTATATAGCACATGTTTCGAAGAGTTGGGATCTTTGGAATGTGTGAGATAAGAGTGATCTAGATGAATTGAGGAATTGACCTGGTGGGAGTTGGTTTATTGCTGCGGAAGGTGATATTCGAAGCTATTGACTATCTTTCAGATGACAAAATGGTTGGATGATTTGAAAAGAAAATCATAATTCTGAAATTGTAGCGAAAGATACATGTTGAGAAGTCCATGCCTGGAATCTCGTTAGATGGTGCATAACAATCAGTTCATTGAACATGATCCGAAACCTGGCGATAAAAAGTGTGTCAATGGATCGATGACAAACATGAGTAAACCCCTTGAAGAGTTGGAAATGCCCAGCTCATAAGAACAAAGCATATCCGCCACTGTATTGAATTGATGTTGAAATCGATCTACCTCACACAGAGAAACAAGAGATCTCTGATTCACCCCGAGCCTTCCCACAAAGCTATGTCCGAGACATGACCCGTCGATCCCACTGATAGATCCACGTTGATAGACAAAGAAATATCAAGCCACTGTCTAGTTCACAATCTGCCTAAAGTGATGCCACCATTAGTACCATATGGACATTTCAGCACCATCATCATTAAGCTTTCTTGGTTTCACACGTCTACCTCCCAGTATCTAATCACTTCAACCAAGACAACTCCGACACCATGTCTGAACCCCGACGCAAAATCTAATTCCAGCAATGACAAATCTATTTCTTTTTCGACTTTGATTCTTTACGTCGATATTCAAATCCTGGTGGAGGGTCAGGCAGATTTCCTTGCGCATCGCGTCTATACACTACACGGACATGGCTTGGTGGTGTGTCAAAGTCATTATTATGTGACTGATGTGAGTGACTGGGAGAGCCTTGTAGATCGCGTTTATATACTACACAAACATGGCCTGATGATGTGTCAAAGTCATTGTGTGAATGAGGTGAGCGACTGGGAGATCCATGCCGATTAGACTGATCTCCGTGTTTGGATGAATTTTTGGGCTTGTGTTTTCGATGATGGCGATCGTGACGACGAGAAGATTCTCCTTTCTGGTGATCACGGTCTTTGTGTTCATCTTCCTCAGGCACGTCGACGAATGTAACGCGACGAGATGGCTTTTTTGGTCCTGAACCAGCGTGTCTCGATGATGATGAGGGGATGCTCTCAGGAGAGGGTGACCGATTAGTTGATCGATATTTGCCCTCTAGCATGTCAACCTTGTGGCCTGCATCGTCGCGTCTTGATGAAGATGACTCAAAATCGATAGGGAAGGGCGATCGATCTCTTGATCGATTTCTTCCCTTCCCTTTGTCGAGCTTGTTGTTTCCATCGTCTCGTGTTGATGAAGAAGGCTTAACATTCAAAGGAGAGGGCGATCGATCAGTTGACCGATACTTGCCCTTCCCCTCATCGGGCTTTGTGTCACTGCCACGAGAGCCACTGTCGATATCTCGTCCAGACCGATGTCCTCCATCCCCATCGACATCATCATCGTCATACCACTTTTCCGAAATCCCCAATCTCTCCCGCTCATCCAAACATGCTTTACAAACTCTCTTCTCGAACCAGGCATGAATGCGTTTTGGAAGATCAGAACTTGGCGTTCTATGCCATTTGCATCGCTCGTACGTCAAACACCGCACGGGGTCATAGTAGGTGAATTCCTCGCGATGACAGATGGGACATTCTCGTGCTGAACCAGGGATATAGCACATTCCCCCTTGTCCCTCCCCTTGGGGTAGATGGGGGGATGAATGATTTTCGGGAGGAGTGGTTTGGTTACTTTAGTAGGATTTGATAGGACTGACTTAGTGGCCGATCGACTTGGATTTAAGTGGAGATGTAGCTTTGGGGAGAAAATTAGGGGTTCGTGGAAGGCCGAATTTTGGCGTTATGTCGACGTTGTCGATAATATTAAGTGTTAGTAGGTTGCGCTGGTGCGTGGACGGATGAAAGGTAAGCTTAGACGAATGTTGTATTTAACAGCAGCTTAGATGATATAGAGGCATGAACAAGAAACTATATAGCAGAGCTGAGCAAATGAACCCGTTTGTGGTGGCACGGTCATACCAAAGCCCAGTCATTCATCATGCCAAACAAGCTTCTAGAAGTCGTCAACTATGCACAGGCCATTCACATGACAGTCCCGTCATATGCGGTCTGAGTCGACCATTCCAGACAATAGTTTGTCATAGTACATTAAGAAAGCAATCATGCATTTTTCATAGCTTCCCTCGTGCAATGAATTTTGTTGGAATGTCGACGTATCTCGATC
The DNA here is from genome assembly GCF_000836275.1 of Exophiala mesophila. Lineage (NCBI taxonomy): Eukaryota > Fungi > Ascomycota > Eurotiomycetes > Chaetothyriales > Herpotrichiellaceae > Exophiala > Exophiala mesophila. The sequence continues at coordinate 4,976,524 of NW_015622506.1, forward strand.
TCAAGAACTCGGCACAATTCTTCCCTAGGAAATCTACTCCTGCCGTACTGGTGGCGCCTCTGTCCAAGAGATTTCGGAATAAGAAATGCACGCCCCGCAGATTAGGGAGTTCGAAACGATCAATTTCGATCTTTGGTGTTCGTGAAGTGTCGTACTCTTTGCCAAGTAGAGTTTTGATCGTTTCAATCGAGAGAAGATTCTTCAACCAAACGTATTCATCCTGGTTGCGAACCCAGAATCCACAGTTGCAGTCTGATCCCTTGTCACCTGACCGCGCGTTTACAATGGTTCCTAGTGGGACACGTTCAGTAGGTCCAAACTTGCTCATGTCGACTTGAAGAGTTGCGCTTGTTTGGCTAGGTTGCCGTTGTGGGAATGTTTTGGTTGCCGGCGGAGGAGGGATGAGAGTGTCTTTTCCATTATAGTGAACGACATGTTGGATTTTGGATTGATCGAGAAGAGTCACGTAGTACTCGTAATAAGGCTTTGGAATGCCTTGACGGAAATCAAGGTGGAAGGTGCTGCCAGGGTAACCCTGCATGATGTTGTCGATGACTGGACGGAGGAATTTTTGTGGTGCGATATCCTCCTCAGTCGGGGCTTGTACAAATATGCGGAAAATGGCGGTAGCCGCATTCTGGTTGTCAGAGTCCTTCGCTGGACTACCAAGCACACTGAAAGAAAGGGAGGTGAACTTGTCTGAATAGGGTTTCAAGCTCTTTCGAAGCTGGGCCTCTGTCATTCGAGCCTTCTCTTCAACGTCGAGGCCGGTCATAAAGTACCAAGACTCGGCTTGGAAACCCCCACGGGCGGTCAAGCCGACCTTGGTCGTTGGAGGTGGAGGCAAGGACTTGACACCGTGGAGGGCAACACGGTCGGGTCCAAGTTGCTCGAACCAAATCTGATCGAGCACGGCCGTCACATCGCTGTTGTAATACCAAGGTCCTTGGACTTCATACACCAACTGAGAAGAACAGGTGTGGATTGTGACCATGCCTCCAGAGTTCTTTTGTTTGGTGATGACGACCGATCCATCCTTTGAGATCTCAGCTATCGGATAGCCAATATCCACCCATCCACCTGGACTATTCTCCAAACTCTTAAAGCCGGTGAAGTTGCCGCCAGTGACATAGTTGCTACACTCAATTAAATGACCAGCAACAAATGCATTAGCCAATTGGTCGAGCTGGGATCGTTGCCACTTGTGAAACCAATAAGCAGCACCGATGACGGGAGATGCATCGGCAACACGACCGCAGATAACTATCTGAGCTCCTTGGGAGAAGGCTTCAGCGATGCCCATGCCTCCAAGATATGCGTAGGCATGGATTGGCTTGAACTTCCAGGAGGAGAGAATGTCGCCGGTATAGATGTTTCTGAAGGTGGATGTGCCATCCTTGAGACCCGCATTGATTGCTGGAAGAACCTCGTCGCCAGAGATCCAAGCGACATTGATTTTCAAGCCTTTCTTGGCAATCATACCAACAACAATATCATAGAGAGCCTTGGTATCGGCATTGCCGGCGTTGACAGCGACCTTGATACCATATTTGGCCAGATCCTCCAGTGCTGGCTCCAAGGCTTCAAGAAAGGAGGCCTCAAAGGCTGGGCCAGCGCCGATGAAAGCATTGCCTTGATTTGGAGTCAATGCGTCATTGTCGACCTTTCGAGCAGCACCAATAGTCATATTGACTTCTGACATATAGTCGCTGATAATGACGTCGACTGGATCTGAGGGATATGCCTTTGCAAAGGCAGCCATGGCATGGCGGCGGTCGGATGCAGAGCCCGAAGCCCCTCAACTTGTCAGCGGGAACAGATTGAGCACAAGGTGTTCTTCCAACATACCTGCAATTCGAACGGGTCGAGAAGTCATGACGGTGGCTGTTTGAAGATCTGCTGGTCTTCAGTAAGTCACGTGTTGTACAAAGTCGCTCCAAGAAGCAGATGGTAGTTGTAGTCGAGTTGACTGAGGCAACAAGCCTCACTTGAAATATATTCTACATGTTGCCGACGGGATTGGATCTGCAGTCCTTCTGTGACGCGTCACAGAGTCAGGTCTCCCTCAGTCAGAGTCTGTACCGAGTATGACCGAGACAATTGGAGAAGTATCAAGGCATTTCAGGAAATTCCGAGGTCAGAGTCGTGGGAGTGGCACGTGAGGGGCGAGAGGCACTGTCGGGGTTTCTTGGCGTGTGGGGTTGGTAGACCTGTCTATGATCCACCGTTGTCCGGTATGGCGGAGTGAAACATAATCACCAGCACAAAGCTCATCACAAAGTCACGGGACTTGAAGCAGAACATCCTCATCCAGACAGGGAACACAAGTAGATCACGCAGATCCTCCTTGGTTGTCCAGGACAGTCGTCATCATGCCAAACAGATCGTCAATATGTGTTTACATGCTCTGCATCGTTCTAGTCACATAGTCACAGTCACAACAGATTGAAACAGTCAGCTCCTCAGCTCCATGGATGTAATTATGATTCAACCAAAGTCAGCATGTGGGTTGGCACATGTGACATTACTTAATGGTCAATTGGTTTTCATGGTAGCACTGTCATGTATCGTATGCTTGATGCCAGACTCCTTTTTGAAGGAAAAGGTCAGGGTTACCTCTTGGTATCCATGCTTCTGGCTTCGTGGCCAAAAAGACGTTTTCGTCGGTCAACGTGACTAAGGAAAGAATGAAACAATAAGGAAAGTCTTCTCCGCCAGCTGGAGTCGTCCACGTCTACATCCAGGCACGAGCAGCGGTCATCACCCATCTTCAACGCTCGGTTGCCCATGCCCCCACTATCATGCCGTTACCGTTTTCCAGCGCATGCACATGTTCGTTGGGATCGTCTTGGTGACTAGAAATCGAATGCCATGTTGTTGATGTTGTACACATAGCCAAGTGACAATCGGAAAAATTGTGAGAGCAAAGCGGGGTTCGTCAAGTGAAAACGACGAAACTTTTGTTTGACAAACCACCTCCCATCCAACGATGACGCTAAAACCTCGACTGCGTTGCTTCAGGGACATAAGAAAAGGCGGCGTTTCGTTTCAACAAAAAAGTGGACGGCAATGAATGAACGCCTGCTGCGCCGACATTTCATTAAATCACTGTTGGTCTCAGTTAGTCACATGTCTTGTGCGTATGTCGCGTCGCCAGCGACAAAGGGGTCGCGCCTTACCTTCATAGGGGCGTAGTTGCCGTACGAGTGTGCAGGGGGCATCCCACCCATTGATGGATAGATGGGTGGGGGAGGGGCGGGTCGGTAGGGGGTGCCAGCAGGTCCAGAGTTGTTCTGGCTGCGGCCCCAGCTCAAGCGGACGCGGGAGTTTCCAATGGGGTAGCCTTGCATCTGGTTGATAGCCATCTCTGCAGCGTGGCGTTGGACGAACTGAACGAATCCGCATCCCTTACCCGGAGGAATCTTCACATAGGTGATCTCGCCGAATCCTTGGAAGAAGGAACGCAGCTCATCCTCAGTGACATATCCTGAGAGACCTCCGACGAAGACAGTGGTGTTGTTGGGGTCTGTGAATTGGTTCATAGGCTGGGGTTGCTGTGCCTGCTGTTGTCCATAGTAGCCCAATGGCGGTCCTCCCATAGGGGGATAGCCCATAGGGCCGCCAGCTCCAGGCATGTTCATACCAGCATTGAGTCCGGCACCCATGGGACCACCCTTGTTCTTGGGAGTGGCGGTGGAGATGCGCATGGGTCGGTTGCCACAGTAGACACCCTGCATCTCACTCAGAGCACGCTGCTGGTCGCCCTCATCGGAGAATCGAACGAAACCGTAACCACGGGACATTCCAGAAAGAGGATCAGTCATGATTTTAGCGGACTTGCAAGATGGGAATCGGCTCTGGAACAGCGAGACCAGAACATATTCGTTGACCTCGGGGCCAAGATCACCCACGAAGATAGAATACTCAGGACCACGGTCGTCTCGTCGATCGGCGAGACCACCGCCGGAAGCCCAGTTAAGCTTGAAGGGGCGGCTGGAGTTTGGCATAGGTTGGCCACTGAGTTGGAGAGCCTTGGCGGCGGCTTGAGGAGATGAGAAATCAACGAAGCAGTATCCGGCATTGCTGCTAAAGATCAGTTCAGAAAAGAGTATTTGCCGCAGTGGCGGGGGAAGTGTCAACGTACCCAGAGAACTTGTCTCGAATCATCTTGACACTGACTTGCTCGCCCATCTGAAACCAGAGGTTGCGGACGAAGTTTTCGTCAATCCAAGGCTCGAGTTCACCCATCCTGCAACAAGTTTAGAATGCAGATCGTAGGGTAGAGAGGTGGGTGGATGCGACTTACCAAAGAGTGGTTTTGCCTTCGCCACCAGGGCCAGCTTGTTGAGGAGCGCTTCCATCAGGGGACTGGAATTGCATGGGGGGCTGCCCAGAAGGATCTTGCTGCTGGCCGGGGGCGGCGCCGTCCTGAGGAGGAGGACCTTGACCAGGAGCGCCATCCTGCTGGCTGTTGGGAAATTGACCGAATTCGAAAGACATTTTGAGGATCAGCGGACAGAGAGTAACCTGGGGAGGTTAGTTAGTGTCGCGGGTTATAGCCGAACTGCGGATCTGGAGATCATAATGAGGTAGGGTTACCAGAAGTGAGGTCCTGAAGAAGGATGTTCGTGTATTGAAGTGCGAAGATTATGAATGTACACTTGAGCAAGCGAAACACTAAGCCCACTCTTGTCGCAGAACAATAACCTAATGGCAGATTTTGAAAGGTCGCGAGCTGCAAGGCAAGACGGAAGGTTGTTGGAGGAGATTGGATCTGAAGTGGATCTAAAAAGAGAATTAAAACAAAGTCAGCGCGTGTCTTGTGAGGTTGGGGACAAACTGATGGCGCTATGGTGATAGTGACAAGGTGAAGTGAAGATTTTGAAGATTGTGGGAAGGCGACTATGGTGATTGGCGGGTAGTTTGACTGAACAGTTACGATCTGTTTTGAGGGCATGTGGGATTGTCATGTCGCGTTAATGTCTACTTAGAGTCGTGTTTTGTCGCAGTCCAGTTGCGCCAGTACTGGTACTGGTACTGGTCGCGAGTCGCAGCGAAAAGGCCGAGGAAGGCTGAGGCAGAATGTCGGCGAAGCTGCGCCGTCGCCACAACGTCGGGGCTTGCATTGGATGCAATGGCAAGACTGAGGCCAGGACCGGTCGAGGAATTGAGGGTGCAGAATACAAAAGAGCTTGACGTACCGGATCAAATGCGCAGGTTGTAGATGGGGGCTAGATGGATATAGCCAAAAGCCACAGATCACGGCGCGAACTCGAGAAACTCCGAGAAGAGCAGGCGACAAAGAGGAGCAGAAAGCAAGTAGCACTGCAAAACTAAGAGGACGCGCAGACAAGAAGATGGGTAGAAGGGAAGGGAAAATGACAGATGAGTCGGGTGGGAGGTGAAAGGAAAGGAAAGAAAAGAGAAATGACAGAAGAGGGCGGAGGAGGAAGAGGGCCAGTTGAAGAGAAAAAAGGTTATCGAGGTGGAGGTGCGGGTGCAGGAATAAGGTTGAGCGCAGTTGAAAGTAAGTAGAGCAGAGGGAAGAGGGAGAGAGAGGGAGCTTGGTGGAGGAGGATTGAAGAGAGGGTCTTTGGGGCTTGGGTTTGGGCTTAGGCTTGGGATTGGGCTTGGACTTGGAGTTGGGGGGCAGAAAGAGAGTCACTCTTGGGCAGCTTGGGCACTATTCTTACTACTTCTTCCAGGGTTCTGGCACCTGGCATCTTCCACCGAGGCCGATTCTCATCTGCATGGCTGCCTCACCACAAGCTTGCAATAGGCGGGGATCTCACAGACCGAGGGGCTCCCCCGTACTCAATCTGACCCTATCAACGCCATATTTGCCAACGACCATGGGTTCCTTAGCGTAATTCGTCCCGCGAAGAGGGGCCTGAGGGGTCCACGATGTCTGTCAGAGCTTCCGGCTCCGGCGAATAGGGCAGTCTGGAGACTACCATGCCCTATGCTGTCACATGCGCACCTCAAATAGGCAGCAATGACGCCCGGAGGTTTATGCCCATGCCCCGCGAACAACGACAAAACTTCTTGCTTCACATAATATATTTGTTAGGGTTGCTTGAGCTTTGATCTTGCACCACGAGAAATTGAGAGTACAATATGATGATTACACACCATTATTCTCCTGTGCAAATCCAGCAACAGAGCACTCGACTCGAAAGACGGTACCCAGCATCAATCCGGTTCTAAACACCATGTACGTAGTGCTCCTTCCTAGATCCTGTTTAGTGCCCAAACTTGGCAAGAGCGGGTGAGCTGCAGGCACCGATGTCCCCACAGGAGTAAGTTTCCGACCTTTTGTTGCCCCTCGTGCAAGACCTCAGAAAATTGTAGACCTACGGAGTAGAGGCTAAGTATTTTGAGCAGAGAGTAAAGGACACGTAGTCGGATTCTTTTGGATCTAAGTCAATGTTGAATGCTGTCAGAACCACCTGGCATGCCTGTGTCCGCCGTTAAAATGGCAGCTTGGAGCTAAACTTCATACACGAGGAGCAGGAGCGGCTGGCTGGACCAAGGAAGGAAGGACAGGGTCGCACGCAACAGAAGGACCTAGACCCTGGACATTTGACATAATCTTGACATGCCGTCAGAGTGACCATCTCTGAAGCCCATCGGGGTTTATGATCAATAGCACCGAAACTGGAACAATGCGACAATGTCGAAGGAAGGATTTCTTGAAGCCTCTTTGACATTCTTAGAGCATTGTTATGTTATAGTGTATATCCCAATCTCAACGCCCCATTATAGCAAGAAACACGGACATCCGAACTACAACACCGGCATCGGCATCGACACCACAACAACGCCGAGAGCAAATGGCAAATGGCACATCACCTAGCCCAGTGTCAATCCTTTAGTGGTGCAATGACATTTGTTCTATCCAAACTCAATTACACATCAGGCCCCTCGGGCCAACCAACCAGTCGAGACAGACAGAGACCAGGAACAAAAGAGTAACTAACTAAACTGACAACATCCACAATGAATATAGGTCTACTGAACACAGCAGTTGTTGAAGTCGATGCCATGCCTAAAAGAGGCTGACTGTCACTATTGTGGGCGATCGGTGTTTGACAACTCCTGTTTAGGTAGAAACCCCTGAGCGAGTGCGCTTCAGTACGTAGTAGCCGCCGTGACGGGCGCCCAGTACTCACCTGTGACTGTGTACCTAAGTATAGGTACCTAGATACCTTACTACTAGGTACCAACTTAGGCAATCTGTTGGTGGCACGATTGTCAACGTGCTGCCATCTCCCCTTTCAGGTATTCAGCACAATGCTAGTTCAAAGCCCACAGCCTAATTTCCGAAGATATTGAACCTCAAGGACACATCAACCTGCAGGTATCTATTGTCAATGCAACAAATTCCGCAGATGTCCTGGAGGCCAATCATCCCACTTGGGCGATGACTTGCATATCCGAGAACATGTGTGTCCTAAAGCGTCCAGGTACGCGTACTTGGCTTGTCTGATCGTCCAACTCAACCGCGCTCCGGGCTCGCCTATCGGCATTATCTCGATTGCCCCAATACGTCCTAGGGGTCCCCCCCCTCCCCCGCCCAGTCGCCCAAGGGTTCTGTTGCCCTCTATCGCTATCGCCTAATCGCCACCGAGGGGCAGAAGCGGCCACAACCCCGGCTCACGGGAACAGGAGTTGCAGAAAAGGGAGGCTGTGGCTTTATTTTCTGGGCTATCATCAATACACAAGGCACACTATAATACTAGGTAATTATTCATCCATCATCCACCTAACCGTACATTTAGTCATTCTCATTCACCAGGTAAGTAAAAGGCTCTTTGGATGCTTAGGTATCTACCTCCTTATGCAGTTCCGTCATCCCACCAGCATAATCATGATCACGATTACGACCTTGCCAGCTTGCACCTATCAGCCAATCATCCATCACCACTGCTTGCTCACTACTCGTAGTCTCATCATCCTATCCTATCCTATCCTATCACCAAGTGCCCCTCGACCCTGCAAATGCAGCCAACTCAACCCAGCCCAAAGGTTCCCCGGAAATCGGAGCCGAATTTCGGTTTTCGCATATGATTGACTGATACATTTGGCTGCTCCATTTAAGTACACTTCTGTGGAATCCACTTGATTCCAAGATCCCACCATCATTCCCGTTGACCGAATACGGGCATCAAGGCCACCGAACCTGTCAGGCGCTGGATGTCTTCCCAAGGTAGGTTATCAACCAATCAAAAAGGCGTGGACAACTTCGTATTCAGATGAAGGTGCAGATGCAAGCAAGCAAGAGGAAGTAGGAAGCAGCATGACCACCGCCTGCACCTGTTATTGACCAATCATATCTCGTGAATCCATTTCTGATCAAAAACATACATGCAGGGCCGTGGGGGCCACCACTAGGCTGGCTTCTCATGTATCTTTTAGACTACTCGTATAGGTACATAAGTACGTAGGAATCACTGTATGCACAATGGGTAGAGGAGAGAATCTTTTGAGTTGTCTGAAAATCATTTCTAGCTACCTACCTAGTACCTGCAGCCTTCAGCCTGGCCTGCACAAGAAAAACAAAAAGCCCGTGTTGTGTCGTTATCATCAAAACGCATTCATACGCCCCTGTCGCCTGCTGTGAATTCTGTCTGAAAAAGCCAATGTCCAAGGGGGTTCTGTAGTCAATCCATGTTCTCCGTCTATGCCGAGAAGAGATTCGCTTTCCACTCAGTTTCGATCTCTAACTTGCGTCTTAGCACCGCTGATCAATGCAGTCTAGCACGTCTTCGTCTTCGTCTTCGTGCAGTGAATAGGCATGAAGAGCAGCCCTTCGATAGATAATTCAACCTAGTTGAATTGGATACGCTTGGTAATCTGGTGCCTTTCCATCACATTTCTGCCATGCAGTTCCGCGCGTCACGTATCGAAGATCTAGGTAACGCGAATGTTTTGTTCCGATCGCCCGCATGCATGCTTCTTCTTCGAAGCCATAGCTTTCCAGCCACTTTTTCAACCAGACTTGGTAATCATCCTCGCGATCGTCGATCTTGACGCCTGGGCTAAAGTCTGGCTTTGGGGCGCGAGGCGTGGGCTGAGCCGGAGGGCGTCCAGCGTGCAGAAATGGATGGTCGGGATTCACGGGTTGGCTGCGCAGCCACTGAGCCTCAGGGGTCATGGGCTTGCTGTATGATCGTACTTGGATGATGAGCTTGCTAATGTCTCGCACGCCGCCGCCAGTGTAAAAGGACGTGACTTCTTGTGCTGCGTGAAAGTCATATTCACCCGATTTTGTATATCCAGGGTCTGTGGCAGCCAACAATGCGTCCATCAGACTGCGGCCAACCCCGTTTCGACGAAAGTTGTGAGCCACAAAGCACTCGAGATCAGCGCTGATGTTTTCCACGTAATCGAAGCAGGACCAGTCAGTAGCTGAGGCCCAGCCGATGACATGTTCATCCTTGATCACGCCTGAATATGTCGTGTCGACATTATGGATTGGATGGGTGTGATGTGCTGTGCGAGCCACGGTCTTCTTGCGAGAATTTCCCCGGCTTCGTTCAACAGCAACGATGAATGGCAATCGAGATTGCTGAGCCATGTCCATGCGCTGGTGCATTTCGGACTCGCCAATCTCGTTCAACTCAGATGGTCGAACGCCATTTTTGATGTGGTAATTGTAGATGGCCATCATCCCACGCACGTCAGAACGAACGGCAGGTCTGAGATAAAAGTTGGCCTTGGGGCGTCGTGGTTCTTGCAAAGGTTTGAATGGCGGCTGTTGACTATCGTTGCGGATTGAGAATGCCTCGGTCTGTTTGAGTTTCTCTGGGAAAAGAGTTCCAGTCTTAGCCTGGATGTACATGTTGGTGGTCTCGTCCTTGACCTTGAAATTTTGTGGCAAGGATAGATCCATTGAACAATCGCCGTCAAAGTCTGCGACCGCACCCCCTACTCTCAAGAATGTGTCGCTCCTGAATTCATAGCCATAGTGGGCACCGTTTGAGGCATCGATTGTCGTGTCACGAGCAACAAGACCAATTCCATCAGCATGATTGGCAACGTCGAGAACGTCAGATTTAGGGTAAATGACAAAGTCAATGTTGGGAACTTGTGCTCGTCTCAGAGCAAAGCATGTGGGAATTGTGGAATCGAGCCAATTACGAAGCCACTGTCGATGTTCGGTATTGTCGGCATGAAGTTGATATTTGACCCGTTGTTCCCAGTCCTCTGGCGGAGGTTGGAAATTACCATCCCAACCCTTCAGAGGAGAGTCCATGACATTAGGCTCGACCCTGCAAATCATCCGGCCGAATTCGGCTTTGTCGTCGATACCCATGGCCCTGGTCGAATCAAGATCGCCCATTGAACTGGCTGCATTGCTATATAAGCTCCACGCTGGAGCCCTTATGTCCGACCCCTCAGTCCGATTTTTGCGTTGTGGCTGATCTGAGTGCTGGCCACCGTTATTAAGCTCAACACGGAGTGTTTTGAGCTCTGCGAGATTTGTGGTTTGGAGGCCATCCTTGTCATTCTTCAATGCGCTGATGTAGACTTTCTGGATACCTCTCTCCTGTAGTCGTTGCAAGGTCTGTTCTCTCGTCTCACCGTCGAGCTTTAATGTTTCGTAGCTGGCTTTGGATGCATCAGGTTCGTTTGAAACGTTCTTTGATTCGGTATGGGACGCCTCTGCGCCAACAGGGTTTGAAGACATTTTTGGGGGTTGGGCAGATGGGTGGCCGTATGCATAAGGATTAAAATTTCCGGGGAGTGGTGAGCTTTCATGGGTATGGTCGTGGTGACTTGCATCTGTCATGGTGTCGTTGTTTGCGTGAAAGCCACCTTGTCTAGAGTCGGTGATGAGATCATCATTTTCAGAAAGGCCAAGGTTCTTGAAGCGTGGGTGATCTCGCCGATTTGAGAATGATGTCTCCATGATCTAGGGCTGTGTTCTGTCAGCAATGAGTCTAAACCACCGAGAGCGGAACTCACTGTAGCGCCGGAACTTAGTGCAGTGCCGGAACTCACTTCAGCGCCGATATTCACCGCAGTGCCAGTTAGTTCTCCTAGTCTATAACCAGCGGCAGGAGGTCCTGACCACTCCTCAAAGGTTGGAGAATAACAAGTGGATCTGGCGATACGGAAGAGCGAAGCGGGTTGGAGAGGATGAAGGAGGAGTGAGGAGGGGATTTAAATAAAAATATTTATACGCCGAACCACATGTGAAAGCCAAAGGCACTGTCATATCGCGGATGACGGGTTCAGGACCGCGAAAAAGTTAAGTTCACTTAACTTCAAGGTCATGCTGAAGTCGTGATTGGATCTTGCCGTTAAGCGTGGTTGATTCACTGCTAGGACGGTGAAGAGGGCCCAATTCTGCGGGTCGCTGTAGGCCGTAGCCACAGGAAGTAAATGCGAGAGCGTGTCCAGCTGCTATTTCGAATCAACAACATGAGCCGGGAGGAATAGCATGAGATGAGTGACAAGGAACAACTGTCACTGATGGGATGAAGTCAAGAGTCATGTCCATGTTGAGTTAGATGTGTCCAGGATTAGGCTAGCAGCATGCTGCTTTCAAAGGCCAATAAGGCACCAGAATACTGCTGCCTCAGTCACTTGCTTGGCATTCTTCGCTTCAGGCAGCCACATCATTTCAGTCACATCCCAGAATTCCCACACCGTCAACAAATGAATGTACATAGAATATAGGTGATTGGGTTACGATGATGAGATTGACATGTGGTCAAGAACAATGAACCAGTCGAAGTTCTTCAATTGTATCTGACTCATTCCATCAGAGCCTAGCGGATGGTTCTTGATTGGCCCGCATATGACTTGATCGAGCGTTGTCTTGAGGGGGTTCTACGTCAACATCATGTTGTCTATCCTCCGAAAAGCCCGACTCAAAGACAAGGAGATGCGAATCCTGATGCTGTGAGATAGCATGATATCCATTGACATTGGGCTTTGACTTGGCTGATCACGTGTTTGTCTAGAGGTCTTGACAATGCAGGAAAAACAACGATCGTCAAACGCGTCATGAATGAGGACATCAGCACCGTCAGTCCGACTTTAGGGTTTATCATCAAGACTATTGACTTTCAAGGGTTTGCCTGAGACAACATGAAAGGATCGTGAATCAGGCTGACCACTACAGCTACAAATTGAATATCTGGGATGTGGGAGGCCAGAAAACCATCCGTTCTTACTGGAAAAACTACTTTGAAAAAACCGATGCTCTAATTTGGGTGGTGGATGCCACTGACCGGCTACGTGTTGATGACTGCAGGGTCGAGCTCAGAGGACTGTTGTTAGAAGAGGTAAGGCGTCTCGCGAGCAACTGCTGGCAGGCTATTGTTGAGAATCTGACCAGTACATCAGAGGCTAGCTGGGGCAAGTCTATTAGTGTTTTTGAACAAGACAGATGTGGCTGGATGCATGACTGAAGAAGAGATCAAACAGGGCCTGGAGTTGGACAGGATCATGACCCATCGATGGATGATTGTGCCCTGCAGCGCAGTCACGGGATCAAATCTCGACAAAGGATTAGGATGGGTTGTGCAAGATGCACGAGACCGACTGTTTTTATACTGAAATAAACGAAGCAGTTCGCCTGGGGGCCATGGGGGCCCCTTCGGTCTCTTTATGGGTGGCACTCGCCTATTCGCAAGCTCAAAACCTGAAACAAAGCACCCCTGGACCGATAGGTCTTAGGGCTCTTAGGCCACATGGACACTCGGTTGTTACAGGCGCACTGGCCACGACTTGGCCAGGCACTGCAGCCTCAACAAAGTGGCCGCAGGATCAGCGACCCACAGGTAGTGATAGATTTTTGGCATAAACGGGCATAGATTTTTACAAGAAAACATGGAGGATGAATTAAAAGATCCAACATCTGTTCTCTTCCTCAAGTGTTGGGGAGAAGATCAGAGTTTGGGTTGCACCTCGCGACTCGGACTTTCCTTGGTAGTGCAACTGCCAACTGCATAATAATAACAAAAGGAAGGAGCTGTACTGACACACGTGCAACCAACAACCCAAAAACTTGCTCCGAGGGAAGCTGCGGAGAACAACACGCGCCGCGACGCTCCTTCCTCCTTCGTCTCCCGCATCCATCAACATCAACATCAACAACAGATGTTCAGAAAAAAATTGTTTCCTTTAGCCAGCCATCCACACTCTGCCGGGCCCTAGAAGCTCCCGAGCCTCTGCTTCTCCTTTAAGCCAGTCCAACGAATCTTCCGTTCTTTGAAGCCTTTATTCTCCGACGGCCATACACGCAGGCCCCGTACCATGACTGCGCCATAGTCCACACCAGCAACTACATCCACAAGGTCCACTCCTCAAAAACCTAGTACATTTTCTCTCCATCATGGACGCGTCTAACGATGGCTCTGAGTCTGTCGACCAGTTCCTGGCTCGTATCGCCAGCCTCACTTTGAAGCAGGGTGAAGAAGACGCCGAACGCTCGAGAAAAATGGAGGAAGAGATGATGCAGGCTCGTAAGGAGCGGCAGGCAAGAAGAGCTGGTAGAAGCTGAACACTCCCTGACAATCTGTTATCCTGAGTGCTGATTTTCATCTTAGAACGTGCACGATCACTTTCGCCCTCCAAGACTGGTCCTACCCCGACCTTGAGATCTGTCGTTGACACTACGCCGGTACAAACCCGGGGCATTGATCCTCCTGTCGTCCTCACTCCGCAATCTCGTCCCCAGACTCTAGGCCGATCCGGTTCAATTTCCCCTAGAGCTGAACGGCCTTCTCTTGCTTCCGTTGATTTCAATCGCCCTCTACCTCCTCATCCATCGCCCGCAGACCATTCCCCGAGTGTGGGCAACTCAACCAATGCAACTTCTTTATCTCGAAGCGGCACTCTCTCCTGGAATCAGCGTCCCCTATCAAGAGCCGGCGCGATCGGCTCCGTGCGATCACGACCGCAGTCAGTGGCATCTATTCCCGATTCTTGTGTCGGTCGACCTCCCTCCCCCTCCAAGGACGCTCCTGAGATGTCCAGACAAGATATTGCCGCCTCGCTCGCCTCACGAGATCCTTCATGGTTTCGCCAGACCTCGGACCGTGGCCTAAGCTCGGCCGCTTACCGCAAGAATGAAACCGATTCTTCTGAAACCACAGCGACATCATTCGGCAGAGGTATGCGCTTACCGGGGATGGCCAAAGAATCATCGTCTATACCCGGCAAAAATATCCAAGCCGATGGTCCCCAAACAAGCACAACCTCATCACCAAGCATTCCGTCTGGTGAACCATCGTATTCACGCCACGATTCTAGCGCCGATAGAGCACCGGCCACTACTCGACCGCTCTCTACAATCTCATTAACCCCGTCAAAATCTCCTGCGCTTGATCAACCTTACTTAAGATCATTGGATCTACCGAGTCCATCAGATCCTGATGCACCTGGTATTGCTCGCACTTCTAGTGTCCTCTCTACTAGTCGGCCATCTTCGCCTACCAAAGGTCTAGGTGGGTTTGTTCAAAGCGCCATGATGAAACGTTCAGATAGCGTCAGTAAAAGGTGGAGTGTTCAGGCCAGTGCAGGACTCAAGCGCGGGGACTCGGTCGCAACATCTAGACCTGCACATCTCCAAAGTCTCAGCGGCTTTACCCCCGGGCATTCCAGAGGTTCTTCCAGAGACGTACGCGGCTTCAAAGACGGCGAATCATCGCCTTTGTCAACTTCCAGACCCGTATCAAGCCATGGATCTGACCCTGTGCCAATTCTCAAAAGCAGTACACCTCGCGTAGATGACTCAGCGCCCGCTGCCAAGAGTAATCCGTTAAGCGAGCATGATCACTCCGAAGCCGTCACATCACCTCCACAAGAACAGAAGCCCCCCTCCACTCAGCAGTCTTCTGAGGACTTGTTGTCGCGAAGTCCATCAAAGACGCTTGATCCCCGCAGGTGGAGTCCGACCAAGGCGAGCTGGCTCGAGAGTGCCCTGCAAAAGCCTGATGCACCTAGGTTCACGAAGAAGCCAGAGATTCCTGCCTGGAAGTTGGACATGCAGCGATCCAAGGAGCAACGTGTCAAGTCTCCCGAACTCGGCCAATCGACAGAAGCGAAAGATTTAGACTCAACTCCTGCTGGCGGCAATTTGTCGCTGGCTCATTCAGAGAGCCATGGAAAGACGCCTACGTCTGCTACGCCTAGGACGGACCAACAAGCGGTGAAGTCAATTCCAGGGACTGGGAATCCAAGTTCAAACAACATCATAGCTCCGTTGCAACAGGACGAGAAGCCAGCGGTGCCTTCGAAGCGCAACCTGATCTCCAAAGACGTGTCACGTGCAGAAGAACAACCGAAGCCAGATTCTTCGAGCTTGGTTCAAGGAATCGAGTCGGCTTCGGAACCTCGTCCTGCCGAACATACCCCCGTCAAGGTTGAAAGCAAAAGTACCATCCTCAAACCTAAGCCCCAAACACCACCGAAGACCGATTTCCGGGCCGCTCTCAAAGCACGCCAGCCGGCCTCAAATGACAACAATGGGACTGAGCCCGAGTTCAAGGCGGTGTTCGGGAAGCTGAAACGGACACAGACGCAAAATTATGTGGCACCAGACCTTCTGAAGGACAACATTACAAGAGGAAAGGCAGCACTGGCAGTCACAGGTGGGCCTCAACAAACGAAGCGTGTCGATGAATTCAAGGAGAGCATTCTCCAGAAGAAGGAAGCAATGAAGGCGGCTGGCGGGAGTACCAGCAAGAGGCCAGAATCAATGGAAGCATCAAAACCGAAACATGATGAAATCCCTGAAGCCCTGATACGACGAAATGCTCTGCAAAAAACCAATTCACTGCCTGATACTGAGTCTAGAAAGTTGCCAGACGTTTCGAAAGAGTCATCGCGCACCTTCCCAGCCAAGATCGATAAGCCCCAGAAGCCTCCGGTGCTTTCACAAAAGGAGTCGCCGCCGACAGGGAGCCCTGCTTGGAAAGGGTCTCAAACACCCGTGACTTCGCCATCAAAGGCTACGCCGCCGTCGGCTGTACCGAAGCCACTGCCCAAGGAAAAGTCTCTCTCGGAACCCATCCCGTCCAATTACGGTCAGAAACTACCCGGTTCTAATGTCGTCAAGAAAGAGGACAGAGATCAGGTCACCTTGCCAGTGTCCAGTGTGGCCCGCCCGATTCAAGCCAATATACCACCAAAGTCAAGTGCATCAGAGAAGAGTAACCTGGCCGCACGTCTCAACCCTGCTCTGGCTGGCTTTTTGTCTCGTAGTGGAAGTCCTCGCCTTCCCGGCGACCCTCCAAGTGAGGGTAATCAGTATGGCTCTCAAAGCTCAGGACGGATGGTGTCTACGGCGGCAGATCAGCCCTCTGCAGGACTGACCCATATGACGAAGGGCAGAGCCAAAGGGCCGAAGAGGAGAACGCCCAAAGACAATCAAAGCGGCCGCAACAGCAAACCGAAGGCAAATTCGTTAGATCGTCCACCCAAGACCTCCGAAGCTGAAGCGCCACAATCAGCGTCTCCAGCTCCCGAGCAGGCAAGCAAGTCTGCAACTCTTCCACTCGCATCATCAGTGGTCAAACCATCCCCGAGAAAGCCGAGTGCCGGGATTGAGGTTTCAAAAACACCTTCAGGCCCTCCGTCTTCTACCACAACGCCCAAGGGTCTATTGTCGCCTAGCTCCCTCTCAGATAGCCTTGCTGAATCGGCAAAGCGTGCCGTTGCTGCTCCTTCATCCACTCCTGAGCCTTTCTCAAAGTCTAAACCCATTGTGGCAAAGAAATCTGAAGAGCTTCGCAAGGTGTCAAGTTCTGAAATACCCGAGTCTTCAAATGCCATCTCTTCCAGACCTGCAACTCCTAAGAAGTTTTCGGTACTCTCAGATCAACAATCTCGACTCGATGCACAAGACAAACCGGCAGTGATCTCAAAAACACCTTTGAACGCAGCAACTATGCCTCTGACTCCCAGCAAATCGAAACTCAACACTCCAAAATCCAAACCAGAAGCCGACACCGACCCTAAATCCAGCCTGGCGTCTTCCGGAAAAGCCAACGGCGTTGGCGTCCGAATTGATTCGCCCCACATTAAGCCTCTTGCAACATCTGAATTGACCCCTCCGTCAGAATCACAGTTATCTGCGGGCCGCTCGAAGCCAATTCCTCCCAAGCCATCGCAAAAGCCGCTTCAGTCAACTACAAATGCTCATCTTGTCAGAACACAACTTGAAGCGATCCTTGGCCCGTTACCGCAATCTACCGATAGGGCAGAGTTTGATACCCATTCCTTTTTGTCGTCCCAGGCACCTGGTGAGAAGGTCAAAACCGTCAATCACCAGATTTGGGAGGTTGGGGCAGGGGGGAAGAAAATACCCATGCCGCCTCAGCAGGAACACATCTTGTTTGAGGACAGCATGTATCTGAGTATCCACGTGATGCAAATCTCGAACGGGACACAGACATCGGAAGCTTACCTTTGGTGCGGAGATGAAGTCTCTGAAGCTGCCATTGAGGATGCTCAACTATTCTGTCGCAAGGCAGCTCGAGAGAACAACGCAAAGCTTGAGATTATTCGACAAGGAAAGGAAAAGTCGGAATTTTTCCAGGGTCTGGGAGGAATCGTCATTATCCGCCGAAACAAGACCTCGGCGTTGTATATGCTCTGTGGCCGACGACATCTTGGCCATGTTGCCTTTGATGAAGTTGACTTTGCGCCTGATCAACTCACTTCAGGCCTGCCATTCTTGATCTCGGCTAAATTTGGCAAATTATACCTTTGGAAAGGAGCCAGTAGCAACCCAGAAGATGTGGGATGTGCGAGACTCATCGGTATGGATCTGGGGCTGACGGGAGAAATCGAGGAGATCAGCGAGGGAGAAGAACCGGCCAGTTTCTGGGAATCATTTCCCTACACTTCTGGAAAGCGAAAGACGACGGCTGGGCGTTCTGAGTCGGATCGACACCGCGGGCAGTCGACAAGATTGTATCGAGTGGAGCTCGATCGACCCAAATCCTCGGGCGGCTTCTGGGGCTTGCGAGCCGCCTCACCCTCTAAGCCTTCGAATAAGGCTCTGATCGAGGAAATTCGGCCATTCACTCAGCAGGACCTGGATGCGAGTTGTATCCAGATTCTCGATGTCTACAGTGAACTCTATGTGTAAGTTGTTTCTCAGGGTCAAATGGAATCGAATACTAATACCGAAGATAGCATTGTTGGACAATCAGCACGGAAACCTGTAGAGTTTATTACGGCATTACAGGTTGCACAGGAGATGGCCGTGTTATCACCTTCTGTACAAGATCGACCATTTTTGCCGACCTGTCACGTCATCTCAGGCGACATACCCGACAACATCAAGGCAACCTTTCGCAAGTGGAAGCCCACAAGGTCCACATTACCGCAGGGGTCTATCTCGGCTCGAGCTGAAGATGTCATGCAAGAGCTGGGCATTGTGTCATAGTTTATACAGCAGTTGCTTCTATGTAAAGAAGGTGGAGGTGACTGGCACCCTTTCGGTTGGGTAGCTCGAGGACAAAGCAGGACATATCATATTGTGTCGTAGATGGGATTGATGGTTCAGTGAAGACATGACTGATCATGACGAGACAGATGATGATGATACTATTAGCTATGGTGATGATGTCAGCCATGGACAATAAACCAGGAACCGTGCCAAATAGCATGATACCTTCGTCTGGTATTGTATTTGATGTAAAAATGATACACAACATCAGGAGACTTGATGCCATTTCTGCCTCCGAAGCTTCCCCATTCGGATGTACGCAGATCCAGGCGAGCGTCGTTGATTCGTGGCCAATCACATGGATGCTTACATAATGATCCCTCGGCTAAAAGTCATGATTCTTCCTTCCACTAAACTACTTTTCTCCCGATCTCAAGGTTCCTCTCGTCCGCCTCAACATCATGCACTCCTAACTGCAGAGCCCACAATTATTTCCACCATGCTTTGATCGCATCTTGTCATCTCTAGAGACTCATCAAGAGCCGACCTCGCCAACCATCAAGATGGATTGGGCTGCCCCCAACCTCCCCACAACAAAACCAAATACCGTTCGGGAATCCCCGGTACCCACCGCCACCGTGTACCTTGAACCCAAACTCCGTCGAGAGCTTGCTCGTCTCGACGATGCCGTCCCGTTCAATCCTCAAGTCCGGTATCTGCATCATACCTGGGCGCAAACCTTCTTCTCGCGACCAGAGCTGTACTTTCAACCATGGTCTATCCCAGAGTTGCAAAAGATTGTCACCGCTGCCAGGCGCACTAGGAAGCGGGTATGTGTCACTGGATTCGGTCATTCGCCCTCGGACCTAACCTGTACATCCTCCTGGCTGGTGAATCTGGACAATTTGTCTCAAATCCTGGAAAGAAGTGTCGACAACACCCCTGGCCTGACACGATTCCAGGCTGGTATCTCGCTCCATAATCTCAATCTGGAGCTTGCCAAGGACGGTTTCACGCTGCCGAACCTGGGCTCCATCGATGTCCAATCGGTAGCTGGTGTCATCTCAACAGGCACTCATGGTTCAAGTCTCAAGCATGGTCTGGTCTCTCAATCCATTACCTCCTTGACCATCTTACTGTCCAACGCTCAGCTCGTCACCTGCTCCGCGACCAAGAACGAAGACCTCTTCCGCGCAGCCCTCCTTTCGTTGGGTTCTTTGGGAATTATCGTCGAAATCATTGTCCAGGCCGTCCCAGATTTCAACATTTCCTGGTCCCAGTCTCTCTACACCCTCAAATCTGTGATCGATGAGTGGGACAAAGACCTGTGGAAAACGGAAGAATTTACGCGCGTCTGGTGGCTTCCATACATGAAGCAGGCTGTCATATGGCGTGCTTCCAAGACCGACGAGGCACCAAAACCACCCAACACGACCTTCTACGGAGGCAGCTTTGGTTACTATGTCTATCACAACCTCCTATGGTTGTCAAACATCTTTCCCCGCATTCTTCCCTGGGTTGAATGGTTCATTTTCGGAATGCAGTACGGCTTCAAACCAGGATCTTTTACCATGTCTGCCGTTCAGCCTGCACGTGAGGGATTGCTGATGGATTGCCTATACAGCCAGTTCGTCAACGAATGGGCATTGCCTCTTCACAAAGGTCCCGAAGCCATCGCACGACTTGGCGCATGGATCAATCGTGACGATGCTGCAGCAGGAATCCCCATTTCCAGCAAGGGCGTTTGGGTGCATTGTCCCATCGAGGTGCGTGTCTCGGACACGAATTTCTCCGAATCCAATAGCTCGGGTGTGCGACCGTTCCTCGACCCCACTGACGCTGTCGGACCTACCCTCTACCTCAATGCCACGTTGTATCGGCCATATGGTCGCGACCCGCCTTGCCACGAAACCTACTACCGCGCTTTTGAGTGGTTAATGCGCGACCTTGGCGGCCGCCCACACTGGGCAAAGAATTTTGCGTACACGACCAAGGGCGAGATTGAAGCCATGTATGGGAAGGACATGGCCGAGTTCATGCGTGTGAGGAACGATAGCGACCCTGAGGGCATGTTCCTAGGTGCTTGGCATCAGCGTACTTTGCCAATTCAAGATGCTACCGTTCGGGGCGAAGGTGTCAAGGGAACGACGACGACACTACCTCTGATGGAACAAGAAGTCAGCCGAACGAAGAAAGGCCTCGGATGGGGATTCGGTGACGGACTTCTCTGGCAAGGCAAACGGGCAGGTAGCGATGGAGAAGGATGGGAATATGATGGTGATGATGGAGATGAGAGTGATATGAATATCCAAGGTGGCATCGCCGGGGATCAGACTCCGAGTCCGCCTGCTACCACGACCAGTGAGGAGAGCTTTGATTACATGGCAAAGGGCGAGGCAAGTGTTTATGCCGAGCGAGGCGAGTGATGCCGCACACTCTACATTTCTGGCGCATCTCTAGCACGACCTGCTAAGTAGTTAGGGTATATGAGACAGTTTGATTCTATGGCTCCCTCCTGTTCTAGTCGAACAAGAGTACAGTATTTTCTCAAGTGACTGGACGTCCGCGTGATGCGAAGCCTGATTCATGGATGAGTGCCTCATGCTCAGCACGCTTGACACGCATCCAACGAAGCGAATCCCATGCGGACATTCTGCCTGCTCTACGATTGTAAACTCTAAGATTGATCTTTGGAACCACATTCAAGAGAGCCACGGTCAGTTACAGATCGCACCAAAAAGGCATAGCAGAGGAGAGCGACCCCGGCTGGAGTTTTCCGACGTCAAATTGAGATGCCCTTCAATCAATTTGGTTGATTCCGAGACCGGGCCAGTCAAATTAATGGAGTTCGAGGATTACCCGGAAGAGATGAATTCTACTGCCGGCGCATAGTTCAAGAGCAACATCGCGTTCGTCGAAAATCGTTGGACTAAAACATTCTTCTAGTATTGTGATGACCGTGATAGTGATCCGTGTAAAGAACAGTCACCACATGTGCAAAAAGACGCATGGCTGCAAGGTTCGTCGACACGCGAACGAAAGCATTGAGGAGGCCGTACTGGAAGGCGAGACCCAGGGCATGCAGGTCTCAGCAAAGCGTAAACAGCCATGGGATCTCAACGGCACAATCCCTGAGGTCAGATAAGCTTCCCGGCAAGCACCGTTCCCAGGAGATGGACATAACATGTTGTGATCAGGTCACATGCCCCCGCAAAGATTTCTGAAAAGCCTTCCCTGATGCCGGCAATCGACTCGTACATCGGCCAAGGAAAGCTGGAATGAATGCTCATGAGGTATCATTCTCCAGGTCTAACAAACTGGGTTTTCGAATGACCTCAATCAAGCTACTCATTTCTTCGTCCAGAGAACCACCGTCGGCTAGTCGAGCTTCGATCATGTCTCTCATGGGGAGCATGGCGGTGTTTGACAAGCCAAAGTCTTTGTAAACCTCATTACAGTCCCGCAAAGCAGTAGCTAATACTCCCAGCCTGGCCTCCCCACCGCTGGCCCCAGCAACATACTCGCGCTTATCCACCTGCTTGGCGATCTCGCCAAATATCTGAGGCATTGCATGCGTGAGTAGAGGGACCACCATATCGGACATCAGAGCTTCAGCGGCTCCGGGAGTGTAGAACTCCGAAAATCTCAGTGTCGCCATTGATTGCAAGAAACCGGTAGCAAAACCAAAGAAGCATCCCCCCATGAGAATTTCCTGAAACCTGGCTTTTTTTGAAGCGGATCCAAGGTAGACGCTACGACCGAAGGAATTGGTGATGCACTGAAGTGAAGCAAATATTTCCTCATTGCCACCAGCATAGTAGGAAACAGTTTCTGGCAGGCCTACGAAAGGAGGGGTGCTGAAGATTGCCGCATGTATATACGCTTGAAAGCCAAGTTTTGAGGCAAGTTGGCTGCAGGCATCAAGCTGTTGAAATGAACCGACGGAAAAGTTGATCAAGATCTTGCCGTCAAATCTTGAGCCGTTTTGTCCTTCAAGGAGTGTGTTGAGTGATTTTGTATCGTTCAGGCACACGATAGAGACCCGACTCGCAGCCAGGCATGCGCCGAATGATGGCGCAACTGACGCCCCGATTGCCTCGAGCGTTTGGCATTTTTGGGCGGAGCGGTTCTATACGGTCGTGGTAAACTCGTTGTTCAACAAAGCTCTTACAAGAGCTGAGCCCATATCTCCAGCTCCCACAACAGAAACTGTCTTTTCCCAGTGTGCGGCCATCGTAGCAGTTTCCATACAGAGTTGCTAGCCATCCACGTCGTAGCAGAGACTATGCACACCTTTTTTATATTCATAAGGACGAGAGATACCAATGGGATGCTCTAGAACGGCGAACGAATTGACCGATAACATGCATTTACACATGCTTTTAGTTATCTTGGACCAGCCGTCCAGCAGTCTTCGTATCATGGTTTAAACAGCCGATTGGAGGGATCCACCGGAAAGTCCTCCAGCGGAACCGCGGAGTAACAAAGCAAGGGTCTAGGTAACACAGAAATACAAGCATCGATGCCCAAGAAACCACAAGTGAACAGGTAGGCTGTCGCAAAAAGCGACTATTCGAGCAAAGGATTCCCCGTGCTTCGAAGATCAGTCCATTCGTCTTCTGTTCCTACCATCATAACAGAGAGTGCCTATCGGTTCAGTCTCCCTGAGGTACCGGGAACTATGCCACAGGATATACTGGCTGGGCTAGATAATGCCAAGGGCTACTGACTCCACGGTTATGCGAATACCGGACACCCTGATCCGCGGGACCGGTCAGGAGTGCACAATAGTCAATGACCCGGGCATTCGCCTCTGGCAGCCGTCCGAACCCATTCAAGGGCCTCTATATCTGTCACATGATCTCATACCATGCGGCAGATCTGTATAACTAGGGAAGCCTTAGACGCCGGACCATAGTTTCAGGCCAAGTAGAAGACTTGAGCCACGGTCGGCTCCTTGTATCCGAAAAAACGGTTTCCTTGCCTTTCTTTTATTAGCAGAGCACATCTGGACATTTCGTTGCATTGGGAATCCGAGCTCTGTACAACATGGTTGTCAGTCACCAGCCTCAGCGGCTCGATTACGATGTAGTCATTGTGGGTGCTGGAATTTCAGGCATTGCATTTGCACATAGATTGCAAGAGCGAAATCCAGACCTGAGCTATTGTGTGCTCGAATCTCGCCATGAAATTGGTGGAACATGGAGCCTGTTCCAGTATCCTGGTGAGGCGTAGTGTCTATCGAAGTCCAAGAGATTGAACCACTGATGGAGATGCAGGCGTACGGTCCGACTCCGACCTGTTCACATTTGGATTTCCCTGGCATCCCTGGAAGGAGAAGACTACATTGGCATCAGGTGCGAACATAGCTCGATATCTCAGAGAATGTGCAGCACAAACGGGCATCGATAATAAGATTCAATATGGCCATCGCCTCAATCGAGCTCAGTGGTCTACTTTGGACAAGACCTGGACGCTCAAAGTTACCACGGCCGTGGCTCAGAAGACAGTGCGAACACACGTTCTTCTATTTGGAACTGGATACTATGACTACAATGAAGGATTGAAAGTCGATATTCCTGGCATCCAGAAATTTAAAGGCACTGTTGTGCATCCCCAGTTCTGGCCCTCCGACCTCGACTACAGCAACAAGAACGTTGTCATCATTGGTTCTGGGGCGACTGCTATCACTCTGCTTCCATCTATGGCCGGTTCGGCAGCGCATGTGACAATGCTGCAGCGCTCTCCAAGCTATGTTTGGTCCCTGCCGAGTGAAGATGCCTTTGAGAGAGCTACAAGGGCTCTGTGCTCCGAAAGCCTGGCTCTGAAGCTCATTCGATTCAAATGGATGATGATAAGCTGGTTCATGCCAACTTTCTGTCAATGGTTCCCAAATGCCGCTCGGAAAATGCTCGATTCCGCTACCAAAGCACAACTCCCTCCGAGCATGTCGCTGGATCCGGACTTCAACCCCAGTTATCAGCCGTGGGAACAAAGGCTGTGCTTCTGCCCAGGTGGAGATTTTTACAGATGCCTGAGGAACGGTACTGCTAGCGTGAAGACGGGCATCATCGACACGGTGTCTGCAAATAGTATTCGTCTCAAGTCAGGTGAAGAGCTGGCTCCAGACATCATCGTCACAGCTACAGGTCTCAAACTTCGTTTTGGAGGTGGTGTCGACTTCTTTGTTGACGATCAAAAGTTCCACATCACAGACCACTTTGCGTGGCACGGCGCCTTGATTGAGGGTCTGCCCAACTTCGTCTTCGCATTTGGCTACGTCGATGCCAGTTGGACTTTGGGGGCAGACGCAAGTGCTCAGCTTGCGTGCAGACTGTTGACTAGGATGAAGAAGGAGAACGTTCGCATGATTGTACCGCGGCTGAGTGACGAAGAGAAGGCGAACATGAAAGAGCTGCCGTTCTGGAGGCTCAAGTCGACCTACGTAAAAGAAGGGAATGCCAATCTGCCCAGAGCTGGTGATAGAGGACCTTGGCGTCGTAGATCATATTACTGGAAGGACATTATGATTGCATGGTATGGAAGTATCAAGACCGGTCTGGCATGGAATGCTTGATCCTCGAAGATTGATTGCCTCACGCGGAACAGGTGGCATAGGCATAGCATCTTACTGAAATGAGAAACAAAAGAGCGGCTGCTCCAAACGCAAAGACAACGTCCACGTCGAGCTGCAACTAAGTGATAACGTGACCCTTATGTTTAGTGGATGCGAGTGTGGTACCTCAGAGCGTATTGAGCTGGGAGAGAAGTTTCTGCTCGCGTGGGAACAGAAGGCCGAGTCTTGGTCTGGGGTAGAGCAAGCCTAGAATCAGCGCCTACGTGGGAGCTTAGGGAGCCTGCCTGAATGTAGGTTTAGAGTCGACTCCGCTTGTGGTTCAGGACAACCTGAACGGGGTCTGGGGCCCCTCGGGCACATTTCCGGGCAGACGCGGAGCCTGAACTATCGGTAGCCACGTTTTCTCTGCCTAGTATTCGCAATGTCTGTCCACGAAACCAGATCGAATTGGACGGTATGACCGCATCGATTTGCGTCCTGCAACAGCCAAAGCCTTTCTTAGATCACATACAATGATCGTCGAACTGTCCATTTTCGTGCCGACTGCTACGGACCCGCGTTCAACTTCAACACCCAGCTCACAACACACGCACCAACCGCGGCACCGCAGGGTCGCATTGTGTTTCAGTAATGTTCTGGTCGAGAGCTAGCTAGCCCGAAACGTGACTTCAATGTTGATGAGATGGAGGACATATATCTCTACAAAATTTCTGTGTTGGATGTCCTCGCTGAAGTGGTGTCAGATGTGAAGCAAGCCTCTGCTCCCCATCTAATTGCAAAATGGCACACTACTCGCACGAAAAGCATGGCGACATGGATATCATATTCGCAGGCGGAGGCACTGCGGCCTGTGTGGCAGCTGGACGACTGGCGGCTGCAGATCCGACCCTCAAAATTTTGTTGATAGAGCAAGGGCCGAACAACTTTGAAGAGCCAGCTGTGGTTCATCCTGCACTATATCTCTCGCATCTGTCACCAGACAGCAAGACAGCTCTGGTATGATAATTGTTGACCATAAGTTTCCTCCTTTCAGAGACATGAGAGACGTCCCGTGGAATGGCTAATATTCCTCATAGTTCTACAAATCTCGTCCATCGAGTCATCTTGATGGGCGTGAGGCTGTGGTGCCCGCAGGTGGCACGCTCGGCGGTGGTTCTTCCATAAACTTCATGATGTATACGAGGTGCCAGAGTATTGACATGGATGCGTGGAAAACCCCAGGGTGGACGGCTCGTGAAATGCGGCCGGTGTTTAACAAGCTTGAGACATTCCATCAGGATGAGCAAGGCATTGACAAGAATAAGCATGGATATGAAGGACCGATACACATCTCCTCAGGAGGTTTTCGAAGCAAGAGCAGCGATGTGTTCATCAACACCGTGAAACAGATGGGCTTTGACGAGATTGTTGATCTACAGGATCTAGATCAGGTTGGCGGCTTTTCTGTAAGACGTGCCAAATCCACTGTTATCATAACTCACCAGTGTCTAGAGGTGGCAACGATATGTTTCACCGGACGGCAAGCGCCAGGATACTGCTCATTGTTACATTCACCCACTCTTGCAAGACGGGAAGCACCCCAATCTACATATCTTGGTCAACTCGCAAGTTATACGTATCGTTTTCGATGGGGAACAGTCTCCACCACGAGTGACCGGTGTTGAGTATCAGACCAAGCTTGTCAGCCAACCTGCAACTGAGCTCTCGCAGCCCAAGGTGCAGACCATTTCGGCCAAGAAACTGGTTGTCGTATCCGCAGGAGCCTTAGGTAGTCCCCAGATCCTCGAGCGATCGGGAGTTGGCTGCTTCGAACTTTTGCACAAGCTCGGTGTCGATGTTGTCAGCGATTTGCCAGGTGTTGGTGAGAACTACCAGGACCACCACCTGTGCTTGTATCCTTATCACTCTAGTCTCCCTCCAGAAGAGACATTAGACGACATATTCAGCTCTCGAATGGAAGTCGCCACAGCAGCCGAGAAGAAGGACCATCGACTGGGCTGGAACGCTATTGGTAACTATCCTCGAGGGAACGCGTAAACACAGGCAGCTAACACCAAATGTGAAAGACATATGTTCCAAACTCCGGATGACAGATGAAGATGCGAAAGCACTTGGCACGGACTTCGAGGCCGACTGGCAACGAGACTTTGCGCCTCATCCAACTCGGCCTGTGATGCTCTGCGGCATGGTGAATGCTTTCATGGGGGATGCTGCACTGGTCAGTCCTGGCCAGTATTTTACGCTAGGAGCGTATACTGCGTATCCTTATTCCCGGGGTTCAATTCATATCAACTCGGCTACCGATGTGGATAGCGGGTACGATTTTGACGCAGGCTTTCTGAGTCATCCATCTGATATCAAAAAGCAAGTATGGGCATACAAATTGATTCGCGAGATTGCACGTCGACTGCCGTTCTTTGAAGGAGAGCTAGAAATGGGACACCCCAAACTTCCCGGACACACGGCGTCAGAGGGATTTCTGCCCAGTCGGGACCGTGATCGTATCC
Source organism: Exophiala mesophila (assembly GCF_000836275.1). NCBI lineage: Eukaryota > Fungi > Ascomycota > Eurotiomycetes > Chaetothyriales > Herpotrichiellaceae > Exophiala > Exophiala mesophila. The sequence continues at coordinate 5,004,026 of NW_015622506.1, forward strand.
AGTACTCTCAGCAAGACGATGAGACGATCGAGAACTGGATCCGACAGACTGTCAACACCACATGGCACTCTCTTGGCACTTGTGCAATGAAGAAAGCTGAGGAAGGGGGCGTTGTTGATGGGGATCTCAATGTCCATGGCACTACAGGCCTGAAGGTGGCCGATCTGAGGTAAGAGCACAATGACTCGCTCCGAGTGATTTTGACACTTGTCTAGTATCTGCCCAGCGAATGTGGGGGGTAATACCAACAATCTTGCCATAGCAGTAGGAGAAAAGGCCGCGAGTATAATTGCGCGGGAGCTAGGCTTCAAGCTCGAGCTATCAGCGATGCTGTGATCGTCTTCTATTTAAATTACAGTAGAAGCCATCTCATGTTCTTGCAATGATCGCATTTCATTTCTTACACCAAGTAGTCACCTGTTGTTGGGTAATTTGACGACACCTGGGCTAACTTTTTCTGCAGACATTATAGTTTTCCTTCGCTGTGTCGAAAGTAGAACAATTCGCAGTTGAAGAAAAGAGAGTTGCTATTCATGCCAGTTCATTGCAACAATCAACACGAAACGCCACAGATCAAAGAAGACATTGGACTTTGTCGGAGCCTACAGGTGTCGATGCCCGTTTCCCAGGCCACATCCCGATAAGACTCTGGTAGGTTTAGATTTCTGTATCTTTTTGATATCGTCGTTCGTGTACGCTTGCGTGGCAATCAATTTGCACACGAGATAATTGGATACTGGTCCTAGCACAATAATTTGTTTCCCCCACGAAGGGGCAAAAGACCAGATTTGTGATAAGAATATTGAGCGGCCGCGGTTCCGGACGAGCACAAGCTGCAAAAGAGGGCCGAAGGGGCCTAGACGACGGCAAGCAGCCCAAGGTTTCCACTAGCACTTCGGTAGGGCCCCACAAACTGAACGTTGAAACGATACGAGGACTCGTGGTGACAGTAGTAAACACTAAAGGACTGACATATAAACTTGCATCCCACGAAACCAGTAAATCCAAGTGTCTATCAGACGAAGTCACAAGGATCCATCTCATGAGCTGGAGACTTGTCAGTATTCTCCCGCGCTCCCTCCCTACACGCTCTCTGTGTCCTTGCGTCTGCCTGTCACCCTTGACTCTGGTCGCCTTTCATGTCTGTTCACAATCCTTCGGAAACAAAGAGCTGGGAGCTTCTGAAGACGACAATCTCTAGGCGCTGGCAACCTGAAACTTCCAGCACAATGGGCAACTCAGAAGAGCTGAATGCACCGTCCAAGGAAGGGGAAATAGAAGCGTTGCAGGTCGGCCAGGTGGGGCAACCAAAAATCAAGTTCAATCTGTTGGCTGCCATCGGAGTGCAGTACTCAGTAACAGCGGCCCCTGTCGCCATCGGGACATATCTATCGCTCGTCGTGGGCCTGGGCGGATCTCCGACCTATTTCTGGGGCTACATCCTGACCGGATGTTTCCAATTAACAGTCGCCTTGGCCATATCGGAACTGGCATCTGCAATTCCACATTCGTCCGGTAAGCAGAAGAGTGCTTCAATGGCAATCAATTACCGGCACTGGCTCGGCACTGGCTGACCATGTTCCAGGACCCGCACATTGGGTGATTGTACTTGCCCCTCCTCGACTGTCCCGACTTCTAGGATACATGATCGGGTGGTCCACGAACGCAGGGTGGTTCTTCGTGTGTGCAGCATCCATGCTATACTCTGCACAGCTTACCATGGCATTGGCGGTGGTAGCTCACCCAGACTTTGCCCCTACAGCATGGCAAACGTATCTCGTCTACGTTGCTTGGGCTTTGCTGAGCCTGGTCATCAACCTGCCTCGAATCTTCCAGACTGTCAATTATCTCTTGAGAGCCGTCATATTCACGCTTAACGGTACTGCCATCTATCTATTCGTCTCGTTGTTGGTTAAGGCATCTCCTAGGCAGGACGCTCATACTGTTTTCGTTCAATTCGTCAATGAATCTGGCTGGAAATCTGATGGGTGGGTTTTTTTCCTCGCTCTCCTACCAGCTATGGCCTGCCTAGGAGGTATGGATAATGTCACCCATCTCACGGACGAAGTTGCGAATCCGGGAAAGCAGATTCCTCAGGTCATCCTTGGAACGTTTACGATGAACTTTTGGACCGCGTTACCCTTGATATTGTGCTATCAGTTCTGCAATGTCGATCCAGCGAGTCTCCTCACTGCTGTCGGAGGCCAGCCTATGATCCAACTGCTGCTCAACGCATACAAGTCGGTACCATTCACTATCGTTACCGGAACCATTATCATATACGCATTCTTTGTCTCCTCAGCAGCGTCTCTTGTGAGCTGGTCTCGACTGTACTGGTCTTTCTCTCGCGAAGGAGCTTTACCTTTCTCAAGGACTATGTCCAAGCTAACATCGCGTGACAATTTACCCGTCAACGCGTTGCTCTGGAACACGCTTCTGATACTGGCGATCGGAGCCATCAGCATTGGATCTTACACTGCCGTAAGTGGCTCTAATCATCCTCCCGACCTTCCTACTTTCCACCCTGCAAAAATGGACCCTCAAGACCTGCTCAATCAAATTTCAACAAGAAGGACCAAGCTAATGCACTTTCTGTCTAGATGAACGCCCTTTTGGGTGCAGCCATTGCATGTCTACTTCTGGGAATCATCTTTTCTTTCAGTCTCGCGCTCTATAAAGGTCGCAGCTCACTCAGGTCCGATCGATGGTTGAATTTAGGGCGTTGGGGTACAATGATTTATTTGGTGGCAGACCTATGGACTATCTTCATTCTGGTAACGATCAACTTCCCCCTTTACCTTCCCGTCACCCCAGATTACATGAACTGGACGTCTGCCGTTCTCGGAGGCGTTGTCCTTGTTGCCTCGATCTACTATGTCGCATATTACTCAAGGCAGAAACATCACGTAACGCCATGATCGTGGCCAGGGTAAATGTCATCCGTCAGGCAAGATTGTCTATGGGTTTAGGGAATATCAAGGGGCTTCTCTGTCAGTTGTGTTGGTTATTATATAGTTCATGTGCTACATCATACAAGGATACGGCCGCGAGGCAGCTGAATTGAATCATCTATTGTCCCAGCAGATTTGATCCTATGCGCAGACCATGCCACGGAGAAAGTAATCGATAACAGCGACTACTGGTCGCGAGCACCCTCGCCTGTGCCGCAGGCCCAGCGGTACGTATAGCGTGAGTCGGCGCAAGCTGACTGGAGAGAAACTTCGACGTGCAGCAGACGGTCTGTGCTCTCTTGTAGTTGGCAGATTTCAAAACGAATGCTGAGGCAGGATGATCCGTCGGGTCATTGTCGATCATTCACCTCTGCGAAATCTGATGAGTGGGTAAGCATGCAGCATGACGGATGTCATTGGTCAAGATGGGTGCCATTGCCAATCCGGAGCCGCGGGTCCGCGAGTCCAGTCACGTGCATGGGCGGCTGGATCTCTTATAGTTTGCTGGGGCAGCTTAATCCAGCTCCCAGGTCTTTGGCTACCGATAAGCTCCAAGCCGGTGAGAGAAAGTGGGGGATGGAGACCACCCTCGATTTGGCGTAGGAATGGCCATGACTTCCAGGCGCTGATCATTTTGGCCTTGACGTCGTCCTACATCCGCCACAAACCACTGCTGTAGCTCAAGGCCACCTTTTCGTGAAGGATATTTCCACGATTTCACATGGACCTCGAACTACATCACCTTGAGCCCGAGCGCGATCCAAACATGATGTTCGACGATGCAAATGCGATAGAGATACCACCGCATGACGACCTCTATCCAATGCCCACCACGTGCGCCCTTGGATGGCCCTCTCCCACGAGTCACATCTGGGCTGCGGCCGCCGACATGGTCCATTCTCAGTCATCTGACAATGTCACAGATTGGGATGAGAACCTCGGGACGCTATTTGGCCCCAGGACATCATCGGAGCAGGGCAATCTTGGTCACAACGGGTCCAGCACTTCGCCGCTCGTCGTCGATATCGGTGGCATTGTCGGCAACAATGATCCCAAGGGCGAAAACATAGTCGAACCCACGAATTTGATGGAGCAATCAAGGCTCGGCTCATCGGGTGTTAAGCCCCTGGCCAGAAGCCGACCACGGAGGCAGAATCACTCCTGTGACCCATGTCGGATCGCGAAGAGGGCCTGCGACCTCTATGAGCACAACGTCACTATCCGGAATGGCAAACCTGACGCTTCGTGCTCAACTTGCGAAGTACGTGGCTTGGATTGCACTGCATCCTGGCTCGCAAGCAGACAAAGCACACAACAGGTTAAAAAGCTTGCTAGAATGTCGTGCGCACCATCAGAAAAAGACAGATCAAGCACTCAATCCTCGGTGGACGAAGCTCCACTTGCAGTCGAGGAGTGGTTCGCTTCGTCCGGGCCAGAGCAAGAGCTCGTCAGGCAATTTACCGGGAGTGCAGCTACTGCCCACCAGTTGAATATATACATCGACGCTATAGATGTACCGCTGGCTGATCAGCTATCTGGTGGTTGCATGCCACCGCAGTTCCCGCTGGGCCTTGCTGTCCTCCCACGCCTCCATGGTCATTCTAAACTGTCACCCTATATTTACCAGGCTCAGACCTGGGTCAAGCACTGTTGGAACACCCCCACATCCGCCTGGAGCTTCCCGGGACCGGCGCCTCATCTGTTCTTCCCAGTCAGTGTCCTGGACTCCATGTTTGAACAAAGTACAAATCCAGAACATTCACCTAGGGCAGCAGCACGTAGTGCTATGTATAATGAAATTTATAAATGGGTTGCATTAGCAACAGCGTCCCAATTTTCGGTCTACGGGGATGGCAACGGAAAGCAGCTGTCACAGGACCTTGCATCTGCCACTTGGCACAAGGCCAAAAATATCCTTTTTCAGAACATCTCCGCGACTGGTTCGTTCCGCCAGGCATTATCCCTGATCCTGTTTGGGACAATCTGTCCTCCACCAACAAAGGGGGACAGCAGTGCTCTGCAAGCTGATGCTGATTTTGCACATGTTGAAGGTGTTCGGCGCCTTCAAAGCCTTTGCGCACAGGCAGCTGCTTATTTGCAATCAGGTGCTCAGGTGCCCCGTTGGAAGCGCAGAAAAGGCATGGCCAAGCCTGTTGAACAGCCGCATCCGGTTCACTCATTAGCTCCTGAGGTCAAGGACGATCTCCTAGAATTGGTGGGAGCACTAGAGTGGCTTTTGGTCACTTTAAACTCGGTAGCAATCGTCATCTCGCAAGGGACACTCTGTGCGATACCGCCGGAGCAATGCGCTGGAGACAAATCCTGCCTACATCTGCCGAGAGGACATTCATCCGAAACAGCTGAGGCCACTTCAACCGTAGCTCTCCGGCATGAGGAGAGCCTTAATGACTCCATCGTTGCACGAGCTCAGACGCAGGAACAGCCAGTCACAACACTGGTACACGGCGACACTACAGTAGAGACCATGCGTCATGTCATCAGCAAGTCCGGGTCACTTGTCATTCCCATATATAAGTCACTTGCATCCCTAACAATGGCTATTCAGAACATGCAAGAGGACGAGTCCAGCTATGACGATATTCACAAACATCTTCTGACCGTATTTGCTCTTGTCGAGGTCTGGAGAACGACCTTTGGAAAGTTCGATGGCAGCACCACTTTGCGCGTACAGAGTTCCGCCTCAAATGTACGGTCGCTAATGTTCTCCCTCGTGGGTGATGGCGATCTTGCCGTTCTCTTACTGTACAAGCTTTTGTGTCGACTCGATGACGATATTCGGGAACACAAATCATCACCAGCCCATGATCTCCTGGCTGCAACGATCCGCTCAATGTGGACTTCGTTCCGGGATCATCGCGTTGAAAGTGCAATTCAGGTGTCGAACCTAGCTTCTACGGTCATCAAAGGCACCAAGACTCACAAGACATATATGCCGGGCATTGCGTGTCATCCAGTGAGTGAATATTTACAGGCAGAGTATGGCTAGTACTAACATTCTGCAGTATCCTGCCCTGGTCGTTCAAGCGCATACACTGGCCGCTGAAGCATTTACAGATGAGATACAGGTCTGTATTATGAATGTGGACACGCAAAGAGCTGCGGAAATGGCGTCGGGCCTGAATTTGTGTTTGCAGGGGTTGGATGGCTTGAAATGCTCTCTGTCGAATGTTCCCAGTGTCAACAGCCATGATGAGCAGACCGATTCGTGGCATTTGCGATATTCTACCTAATGCCCTGTAGCACTTTGATAGTATGTTCTAGCAACACTGCCCATGGCCAAGAACGCAGGACATTTCTCTAAGCGAGCGTGACCAATTGCCTTCGTGTTGGAAGAATCTTCATTACACATGCATACACACTCATCCGTGTCCGAATGTAGTAGGACCCGAGGCTCCGAAAACATGTCCCTGTATTTCACTGTAGAATAGATTGGGCTGTCTAAGTAAGTTGCGGCTCCGATGAAATTGCAGGGGCGATTCAGGGTTCGTGCAATAGTTGAACTTTCCAGCCCATGAAAGCCAGCTTCGGCGGGGATGCTCCTCCACTCCAAACGTGACCCATCAATCCGCCTGCGCTGGATATGCTACTACACTTGATCAATTGAGCCGACAGCTGCAACTACTCCTATCCTGACATCTCACAGATATGGAGAAACTCATTGACTATAATCATCCATGGTTGGCTGCAGGTTAACTCCCTTTTCGAGAGTGAATCGGCTGGTCCGTTGGAAGCCGGCGGGATCTAATTGCCCGCAAGGTACCTTGCTAGCCGCCTGGCTAATAGTCAAACTCGCTATCAGCAGCTCGTCGGAGTGGTACATTCACCGTTTCCGCTCATGACCATAGTCTTCATGGATCCTAGCGGCTCCGACACAGAAGGCTCACCTATATTATACATCTTTTTCCCGGATTGGCCCTGGCTTTGACCGCACGCACAACATACCATTTACTTCCTCGCTGAGAAGCTGCTGATCAATCTGCAGCCTAAAAATCACATCAACGACTTACACGATGGGTGACAACAACGAGAGCCCCAAGCGGGTTGTCTTCATCGGCGCAGCGGGAGAGATGTGCCGCGTTGCCATTGAACAATTCGCCTCTGCGAGCGACGCCCACCTCGTTCTGGCAGACATCAACATCGAGGGCGTCAGGGCCCTGGCGAAAGCCCTTCCCGACGGCCGGACCACAATCAAAAAGTTGGACCTTTATGACCCGGCTGCTGTAATCGCGACGATCAAAGATGCTGGACTGGTGGTCCTTGGCGCGGGGCCATACCAGCGAACTGCCGAGCCCGTGATGACGGCTTGCTTGGAAGCCAAAGTCCCGTACCTCGATTTCGACGACGATGTCGAATCGACCGTCATGGCACTCGACCTTCACGAGAAGGCCAAAGCGGCTGGAGTACCCTGCTATATTGGCTGTGGTGCATCTCCTGGCATAGCCAACGTCCTTGCGATGGACGCCGCGCAGAATGTGGACTCTGTCAATACCATTGACGTATGCTGGGTCGTTGGAGATGAACGACCTGGAATGGGCAAAGCCGTACTGGAGCATTCTATGCACATCGCCGCTGGCCCCTGCTTGACCTGGAAGGACGGACAAGCCGCAATCAATGAGACCTGGCTGGAAACAGCATACGCCCCTATCCTCGACGGTGGCGTCGAAGCTCTTCTACATGAGGTCGCACATCCAGAACCGGTCACACTGCCCCGTCGATTCCCCAACGCTAAACGTATCCGCTGTCTTGGAGGCTTAGACCCACCGCCATTTAACGGCATCTCTCGCGGCCTGGGCGACGCCGTCCGTCGCAACATCATTCCCATGGACGTGGCCGTGGATTTCATGTACAACCTCTACAACCACAAAATCAGCATCCCGAGCCTTTCCAGTGCCTATAGCTCACTGTCGGCCAGTCTCCAAGGTAGCAGCAGCGACATCACCCTCAAAGACCTTTTCAGCCTACTTGGTAGCGCCGCCACGACAATCGGGCCCTGGCGCTACGCACTGACCGGCCTGCTCGACTGTATTCGCACAGGCGAAAGTACAGTCTCGGAGATTGCTAGGTTCCTCATGTCGGCCGTGCAGGGAACAGCGATGCCCTACCGCGGTGGGATACTGTGCAGGGTTGTGGGAACGAAGAACGGGCATCCAATTGTTTCGACGGTGAAATTGCCGAAAGTTGGGACACAGGCCAAATTTTTCAAAGATATGGGAAGTTGTACTGGAGGGGCGTGCGCGGCGTTTATGATTTTGGCAGTGGAGACCGGTTACGATCGTGCTAGTAGTACCAGCAGGGGGGGTGTTTTGTGTCCAGAGGATTGGGTTGATCCGCAGGCTTTGTACAAGATTTTCGAGAGGTTAGGCGCACCCAAGGACGAGTTGCCGGTTAAGATTATTGGGTGATTATAATGATGCTATTTTGGTTTCGTAGTTGTTGTCATATATGGTCGGTAGAAACATGCTCTGGTAACAGATTCATATCATCTCACACTTTCTGGAAACTCGGTCTTCTGGAAATGAATCTTATCAGGTCAAGCGCAGTTGTCATAGAGGGCGTCGACTAGATCAACCTAATGGCTGAACTGAGAGGGTTCACGAAATTATCGAGAGCTCCCCCACCGAAAATCATCTATCCGTCTATGGAACATGCCTTGACCAGCTCACACGGGGCTTCGACGACTACCGTCATCTCGCCTGCTAAAAGAAGGCCAAGGAACCAGATTTTCCATCCATACGACACCAGGCACAGTTTTGTAGTTCTGAGAAAAGTAATGACTGTTGTTGGAAACCGAACCTTTCGGTGAGCTTCCACAATTACCACAGATGTCTTGCTACTTAAAGAGAGTCAATCTTGCTTTGTACGGCGAGAAAATGCTATTTTTTATCGAGCGACTCCCCGCCACACACGTCTGGGACTACGACCATGGTGTTGGTCCTCGTCATCATTGAATCCCATACAAGCTCTTCTTACCAAACAGCACCTCCAGGGGACTCCTAAGCTCGACCCAGCCCAGGTACGGGGCACTGACATCGTAGCCTAACTTGGCTTGAATCTCGGTAGAGAATTCTGCAATCTTCTCGTTGGGGACTGCGAGGGGCATGTTTTCTTCCTGTTTTTGATTTGAAACTTCTTGTTAGACACAACATTTTTTGGCGTACAGAAGAAATACTTTTTTTCTTCCTGCTTCTTTTTAGGGGAGGGGAGAGCGAAGAATGCGGAGGCCGTTGAACGAAAAGTATTATCACTAACCTGCCGGAGAAAGCCCTTGCACATAAAGCAGCCATACAACAATCTCTCCTCCTGCTCAGTGGTGTTAGCCGATCCACCATGGTAGCAGCTTGCTAGCATGAGAAATGCGTCTCCGGGCTCCATTTCCGCATATACGGCGCCTTCCTCTGATGGCTTCTCATGAGTCTGCTGCAGATGAGTTTTGGGCACGAATCGCGTAGCACCATTCTGGCGGGTGGTCTTTTTGCCCGCAATGAAGCATCCGATTGCGGTATCTCGACCGACGCGGTAGTCGTCTTGCTTGATGGCGGGCAGAACATTGTGGTGGATCGAGTCATCGCGATGCAGTGCTTGAGCGCGCGCCCCAGGACCAATAGAGAAGACAGTGTGTGCGTTGAGAATGGGGTGGGACACGCATTCCAAAAGCTCCTCGCCGAACCAGGACGACACGTGCGAGCTCAACAGGCGGTCACAGGCGAGTTGATAGACGTTCTCGCCAAACGCGGCTTTGACGAATGTAGGGGATTTGCCGGCCAGGCCGCATACTTTGCGGGTTTGTTTGGGGAAGAAGTCGCCTTCGAGCGGCTGGTCGCCGTCCAGGTAAGGGCGGATCTCGCGCTCGATGGCCGCGGCATCGTCGCGGGAGATGAAATTGCGGACGAAGCACCCGCCGTCGCGGACGAGGGCCGCGACGACGTCTTCGACAGTGACGGAGTCGGCGTTGAAGCTGCAGACGCCGGGCTGGGCGTTGACGGCGTCTGTCATGGCGATTGGGGCCCTGGGATCCCAATCCATGGCTGGATTTGCAATCATACTGGCTTGTTGTTGGAGGCAAGTGTTGTAAGTAGGTGAAGCAGAATTGTTGAATCGGTGTGTTGTTCACTGTTGTAATGGTGAGAGCAGTTCCAGTAGCTCGGACGACCACCCTCGGGATAGTTTTAATCTTCTTTCCCTACATTCTGAGCAAACTTTCTGAGCATATGCGTGCCTTATCTGATGGTTTGACGAAGTCACCGTCGGACCCGCGGGTTCCTAAACGCGAGAACCGCACCTTCCACGGTGCGGGTCCGCTGATCCGTTCAGTGATTCGACAACAGTCCTGGATGTGTTGGTCATGTTATGTGATTATTGTGATCAATCTCGCAAGGTTTCGTCGTACGAGCCGATCATCATGGGTGCTGAGGTCTTTGAAAGCTGTCAGAAGTCTGTCCCAGTGCTAGGTGGTTGTTGCACTATCTCCAATTTCATGGTGTGGACTTCGCCGGTCCCGCGTTGCTAAGTCTCCCGCCGCCTTTCACAGAACTATGCAGACCACTCCTGTCATCCGAAAGCGAGTGGTCGGGGCAGATTTTGTTACCTTCCGCACTCATTGATTCGAATCTTCAATGATATGCACGAAATAATGCATTTGGCTTTCAGGGGTAGTGCTACTCAACAGATAATAATGATAACATCTTGCTACTTAATCTTGTCAGACTTTTTGAAGACGGTTTACGTTGAGAGTTTCTAGTCAAACAAGATATTCCAATCACGAGGCCGTGTTCATCGAGTCACAAACTGCTGTCAGGCACACCGCAGTCCATATGGGTGATTCTTCTGACAACTCGCCGGAGCTCAGCCATGTGACTCTTGCAAATGCCTCTAGGATCAGTGCGATACTTTTTGCACAGGTGGGCTGCCGCCGCAGTAGCAATAGCGTGCTGCCCGCCATTTCCCATGAACTTAGTCGAAGATCCAGCAACGTGAGTGACGCTAAGGTGTTTGCCTGCCATCATGACATTTGTAATGTTCCGCGAATAAAGACAGCGGAACGGAATAGCGTAGTTCTTGCCGTCTCGTTCGTCCCACTCCCAGTCCTTTAGGCGAAATGAATACTTCTCATGGCCTGGATAGTGTAGGCAGAAAGCACCTCCATTGAGCACAATAGCATCATCGAAGTACTTATGCCCCCGGATATCACTTTCAGTGAGGATGTAGTCCCCCTGATACCGTCGGTACTCTCCTTGTGCAGCAACAAAAGCGATCCACTCGAAGTCGAGGTTGGCGTATTTCACAGGCTCCATTGTCTTCACGTTCGAAAATGTGCCGTAGATAGCTCGTAGTAGGTGATCTCGAATGTGCTCGCCGTTTGTGTAAGGATCAAGCTGTTGTCCATACTCCCAAAAGTGAGTCATGGGGCCCAGCATTCGCCTACGAACTTTAGTACTGGGTTGAGAGTTCTTTTGCGTTACCCGCGGACCATCCCCATTATCGATACCAGGTTTTGTCAATTGACCACGGAGGTCACTGAAGTCCTTCGCTACCTCCGTAGCCCATGGCATGGTAGGGAAAGAGACTGGTAAGTTTGCCATTCGTGTTCGGAAGAAAAGCGTATTTCCATGGTGCTCCTCTACGCGCTCCTCTGGCGCGAGATCCTCGCCAAACTCAGCCCTTGATTCCTGACCGAAGAGAGTATCTGCACCTGCATAGTGCCCGAACAGAGCTCGTCCTGAGCAGTCGATGAACGTTGCAGCAGAGAGGCGTAACTCTCGCCCAGTGCGTGCATGGCGTGCATCGATTGATATAATCTTGGACTTCGCAGTGGTAGCATTGTACACTGAATGTTCAAGGAATAGGGTTGCGTTTGGTTCGGAATCAAGGAGAGATTTTGCAAGCAGATCACCGTCAGGATGACGATCCGCCAGCTCTTCGATGAGGGGTCCCCATACGCCGCGTGGTCTGAGACCGATCTCCACACTGGCATTGCCTCCCAGGACGGGGCGATCTTGGACGAGAGCGACACGATCTCCGAGTCGAGCCGCGGTTAGAGCAGCGGCAGCCCCTGTCACGCCGCCTCCAATGACCACAACGTCAAATGGTGGCTCGAGATTAACAGGCTCATCCGGCAGCCCGAGAAGTTGACGCCTCCACGTTCTTGTAGCCTCACTCGCTCCCTCAGGTAGTGGCTTGATGTCAGTGCTGAGATATATCGCGTCACAACGACCAGAAAAACCAGTCAAGTCGTGCAGTATGAGCTTTGTCTCGCCACGAGGAAGCCGTACAGAACCTCCTGCCTGCCAGTTCCAGTCCAAGCCATTGGCGCCAAACTCCGTGTTGAGCTTGTCTCCGTTGATGCTCAGGGTAAATCTTCCCGGGTGGTGGTCAGGAACCCAGTCTTTTGCGCGCACCCAGACGTGATAATGTCCAGGACTTTCCACACGGATCGTGGTTATGGCATCCGCAACTGGTTTGCCATAGCCATGAGCCAGTAGATAAGGCGAGCCCATCTCAAGATCGAATTGTGAGTCCAGCGTCCATCCACCGAAGTCGTGGAATGACTCGGCCTCCACCAAGATACTTGAGCCTGTAGCACTAGCCATTTCCCTCATCTTGCAGTTTTCGTACCGTGTTGACTTGACGAGACACAACACCGTTGATAGATACAGTGGTGAGAGGGGCCGGCCTACATGTTTGCTTGGTCAGCCAGTCTTGCAGATAATGCCCCATGCAGGCTGTGACGATGAAGACCCGGTCATCTACCACTCAGTGCAGGTGGATTTCATCAGGGTGTTGTCACAGCTAGCAAGTTGAGTAATCTAGAAGACGGAGCCGCGGTTGGCCTTTGCCATCTCACGTGACAATGGCTATGTCACGTAGGTTTCATGACTAACTAGGAAGGTGTAACGAGTAGATGCCTCTATCTAATCCTCCTCCTCCTCCTCTATACAGAATAAACAACTTAGATAGTTGGAATTCTTTAGCTACTATAGCTATAATTGAAGCTATTATGACTCCAACCCCTTTTCTTCCTTATCTTTATGAAAACCTCGTCGTCTGTTATTGCGATACGACAGCCTTCCCGCCGGAATGGGGGCCAGTGCGGCTGCCAGGAAGTGTGCCGAAGCTCTCACGTACGCCAGGAGAGGTTCTTCATACAGGCAAAACAATGGGGAAATCAAATGGCGACGTCTTTCATGCTTTACTAGGCCTTTCCCAGTTGAAGCCGTTCAGGACGAGGAGCTGGTCTTTGAGGTTCAGGCCTTTCGATCTGAGTTCGGCTCTCCGCCCCCGCAACATCTGGTCAGCACACATCAAAGACTGTGGGGGCGGTGTGGTGGCACAGAATACAAGCCAACAAAGCTTCATTTGTAGCCGACTATCCATGTCAATGCGGGAATAGTCTCCTTGGGTTCGAATTGATATACCTGACACACGGGTAAGGCTTTGGCATAGAGCGATTATCGTAATAATCTAATCCTACAACGCGCGGAGAAGTCTCCGCATATTATCCGAATGTTATGGTCTGGGTTACGTGGGGAGGCACTCTTGATGAGGCTGTTAATGTGAGAATAATGCATCGGCTCTCCACGATGTGTGCATAAATTTAATAGGCAGACAGCGTCCAGGAAGTTTCGAGCAGTAAGCGAGTCCAATGTCCAGCGTCAGCAATGCGTTAATGCAGGAGCAGAGTTTGAGACCCCGATCATTCGTCCTCAAGTTACGATGTTTCTGCGTTTGCGAGGAGTAGTGTTTTTTTCATCTAGTAAGCCCTATCTCCGTACACCCAGTGACCTATACAATATTTTGAGACACCCTGACGCTTAGCGGTCGTCAATCTCATCTTCTCCTTGACTCCTAAAATGGCCACCATTCATCATCCAGAACTGGGCAAATTTCGCGTAACCTCTACAAAGGGAGTAATCCAGTTTCTAGGTGTAAAGTATGCAACCTTAAGGAACCGATTTGGAGAGCCTGTGCTGCATAATGGTGCAGGAGCATCAAGTGACAACGTTGCCACTGAACAAGGGTACGTAGATCTAGCGATAGTCAGGAGACCTGAAGCCCCAAAACCTGCTAAATCACTCGAAATCATCACAGACCGTGTTGTATTAATGCCCCAGATGCCTGCGAAAGGGAATTCGATCTCATCCAGCAGAAACTTCCTTTAGACGCAGAATTTCAGATGTCCGATACTGAATGTCTGAGGTTGAATATCACAACCCCTGAAGTCCAAGCTCTTAGACCTCTTCCAGTTCTAGTTTTCGTTCATGGAGGTGCTTTGAGAACAGGCTCAGGAACCTGGCCGCAGTACGACTTTAGATCTTTAGTAATGCAATCGGTCCAGGTAGGCAGCCCTTTTATTGGTGTATCCATGAAGTATGCCCTATATCCACCTTTTTTCAAACAACCGTGCTCATTTTCCAAAGCTATCGGACAAGTATTTTCGGGTTCTTGACCTCGGTAGAACTCCGTGCAGCAGGCTTCAAGCCTAACAGCGGTCTTCGTGATCAGAAAGTGGCTTTTGAATGGATTCAAAAATATATTCAGGGTTTTGGGGGAGACCCAAGCCAAGCGACGGCTCTTGGTCAAAGTGCTGGCGGTGGTGAGTTTCATTGTCTCCTCGAATCATTGTCTCCTCGAATCATATACATGCCATTCCGCTGACATCGCTGTAGCATCCTTGACCCTCCTGCTGCAGTCTGAGGAGGCTCTCTTTCAGCATTTGGTGATCATGTCCGGAACTTGTCTACTTCTAAGACCAGTCTCAGGGGAAGTCCACGAGGCAATCTATCAGGAGTTCTGTGAAGCCCAAGGCTTAGACAAGATGCCAGGTCAAGAGCGCATCAAGGCGATAGAAGAATTGGACAGTTTCCACTTATTCTCAAACACACCTCCTAGTATCCCTCCTCTACCAATGATAGATGGAGATATCGTCAAAGTCGCACTCACGTTTGATGATATCGAGCAGTGGTCTACACACGGAAGTTCAAGTATCCCAGGACTCGGATGGTGTAAGGAACTTCTCATTGGGGACTGCCAGATGGATGTAAGTATCTCTGACAAATTTTCCGTCAACCTCTCTGATCAAGAAATGCTAGGGACATATTTACCAGCTCGCATTAAACCATCGCAAACGAGGAATTGCCAGAGCCTTTGAAGAATCCCTAAAAAGGAGTTGTTCGCATCAAGATGATGCAGTTATCTCACTCTTCTCAGATTATCAGATCAATGAATCCATATCCGACGACGACGCTTTTTGGAACATCCCTACTTAGCTAGCGATCTTTGCTTCTACCTCTGCTCGGAGGTGTTCGGTCGTCATTTTCCCGGCACGACCCATGTCTACCATCTCAACGAACCGAATCCATGGCCAGGTCCATTCCAAGGTCAAGCCACCCATATACTGGATGTGGTACTGTTCTTTCGCAACTTTGATCACCTACTGCCTCCTCAGACGGTGCAAGTTGGGAAAGCTTTTGGAGATGGTATAATCAGATTTGTGACCGGACAGATTCCATGGCAAGACTCGACGGAGGATCAGAACGTGGCACTGGTATTTGGAAATTGTGCCAATACTTCACAGATTAAACCAAACGTTGCACTCGAAGTTGGGAGAAAGGACGTTATTTTCAAGTACAAAAACTCGATTGGGTGGGATAAGCTGGTGGAGGGTCTCACTGCTTTTCTAGATGCAGGAAGCGAACTCGTGAATGTCAATATTTCGAGTCTTTAATCAGTGGCTTAATTTCTATCAGCTTTCTTTCGCAAGAGTGATATTCCCTTCAATATCGAAAGATCTCATCTTGTTAATTTCTCCACTCAAGCTCACGGGGATGTGCACAGCGTCTGTAGTTACAGAGAGCTGTTTTGATCAGCCCCGAAAACACGAATGTCTGCAAGTATACGTACCATTCGGAACCCTTTCTTCAACCAAAATTCCGCTTCCGCTGCCGATGCACAGTACATGCATGCATGTTTTTGATGCTTGCGCGAAGCTTCTAACACACGCAGAATGCCGTTCTTGAGCTCATCATGCATCGCACCATTTAGAATAGGACGTCCAATGCTGTTCCCCAGGTCTGATGGGCCGACGATAAGAACATCTACACCAGGTACCGCGGCGATCGCATCGACCTAGTTTACCTGCTTCAGTGGTGGCAGAGAGACTTCGATATCATAATATGAACTCACATTTGCTAAAGCCTCTTTGGTTTCAATTTGGGCAATGGTTAGTAGACTCTCGTTTGCTGTCAATAGATATTCCTGCGCATTTCTAAGCCCAAGTCTCGATACTGCAAATGGTGGGCCGAATCCTCTTATACCCAGTGGCGGATATTTTGCATAGCTGACCATCTTTCGAGCATCGTCTTCGGTTCGTAGCATTGGAACACTGATGCCATGTGCACCGGCGTCCAAAGCTCCTGTAGATTCTTGTCAGAACCTAATGTGCATCATTACAAATGCTTTTGTGTTACGGAATTCTGGGATTTCAGTACTCTTGATCAACCACTCCTCGTTCGCGGCTACCCGTACCATTGGGCTGGCAGAGGAGCTGGCTATTGCACTTATACTTTCGTGCATGGTATGATCTGGCCCAGATGATAAAGACGTTAGTCAGGCTCTCGCGTATAGCAGAAGTTCAGGTTGGGAATACCGTCGATGTTGCCATGTTCTAGATCAAGCATTACCCAGTCGCACCCTGTCTGTGCAATATACCTGGACAGGTCGGATCCTGGTAACATTTGCCAAATCCCAAGGCAAGGCCTCTCTCCAGCCTCAAGGACCATACGTGCTCGATTGGCTGCCTGCATGCTGTTCTGCACTGTTCACAACCCTTGGCTAAGGTGAGGAGATTATATTTGGAACTAATAGTGAGGTAACAAATGGATAGTCTCACTATCTTTCATCCTAGCCAGCATACGGTGGTAATCACAGCTATTGTATTTTAAATATCACTTGAAGATGCTCAATTTGAGCACACCTACATGCTGGTATTAAGATTCTTCTCACCGTGTTGTTGATGTGATTTGATCAATGAACCGTCACCATCCTCGGCCCGAGCGGCTCTTGGACCCTAACTCATCAAGTAGAAGGTTTTCTTACCCTACCTAGAGCACCACCCACCTCCCAGATCTGGGTCATTACATTATCCTAATAGACTTTCCCATTTATAGCTTTGGCTCATTCGCAATGCGGATAGATGGCAGATTCCCAAGATGTTTGGAATACCCCACCCCCATGCCGACGCCGACCTGATTTGCAGGTGCTTCGGCGCTCCACAGACTTGAGATGGGTCAATGCATGATATCAAGGCAAGTACTAGGTACTGACTTTCGTTGCTTCAGCTGGGAAAATCGTAAGGTCCTATCAGACATTCAACTTCAAACGCACTTCCACGGGTAAGAGTAGCCCAACTCTAAACACCAACAACACTCATCATAACTCTAGACAAAATGGTCGACCTCAATCAACCAGGATCTATTGAACGAACAGTCGCGTTGATGGAGATTCAAACCATTCTCAATCGTTATGCCGTCATGGCTCGAGACAAGGTCGATTTCACCAAGTTGGCGAAGGCGTGTTTTCGACAAGACGGTTTCTTTCGATTGCCCAATGGACATGCTGTTAAGCCGATAGAAATGAGTGCGGTGGTCCAAGACGGAGAAGCTGATTATATCCGTCACCATATCACCGGGATTGATATTCATTTTGAGAGCGAGACACAAGCACGCACAATTGCACAGTTTATTGCGGTTACGGATCAAGCTGTCCCAGATCATTGGGGTCATTGGGAGGACATCTTTACACGATCTGAAGATGGTGCCTGGCTTATTTTCGATCGTAAGCTAGTTATTGACGGTCAGGACCCCAAGGGCTGGTTTGCTGCGAAATATGTACCGGCAGCCTGAGTTATATCGAACAGGAGATATCTCTGACAACAGTGTTCCCGCTGGATGTCAATAAGCGTGCTTCGGAAGGTAACATTACGGGCTGGAAGGGTAAAATTCTCAAAATGTCCTTCTTCGGGCTTGCTTGATGTCTGTATGCAGGAGTCACAATGCTACACGGGTGTAGTTTGTACAGCGATCTCTCATTTCTTAGGCAGCTAAATGATACTACTCTCTCACCCTCCAGCCCGTCACATCCTATTCAAACCACACCTAGCTACTAGCTTTGTCATCCGCCCAGACGACAAGCCCCGATGTAATCTCCAGAGCCAGGCAGACATGCATGTCCTGTGGAGACTTTATAATACGAGCCAGGAGAAGTGGTCTTAGCGATGCCTCCTTCGGCTCTCCGCTTTTCACTCGTGAAGTAAAGGATTGAGTTAGCGAGTTCTCGAGTACGGAGATGGAGGCTGTCTGAATGTGGGGTTTAAGTAGTTGTCTAGGGATATCCGGGGTTGCCATCAAGGCTCTGGATACGATAGCCTAGGACTCCATCCGAGGTCGAAAAAGGAGGAACACATTCGGATACTATGACTGGCTATAAAGTACCCAGCTGGGGCCTGTTCTATATTAGAGGGATGTTTTCTAGCTAGCCACACTTCAGGCATTCCTTAGTGATCCATTAACTCCCTTCAAAAGCCTCAACTATTCCTCGCATCACCTAAGTATGAGCTCTGGGTCAACTATTCATGTCGAGGCTGCGCCACTGGACGAGCCCAATGGCAGAGTCAACGTCAAAACAATCGTTCTCGTCATGGTATGTCTACCTTACACATCTCACGCCAGGAAGTCCTCTAACAACATCCAGGCCATTGACCTTATCTACCTTGCTCAGCTCGTTTTACTTGTTGGATGCGGCGCTTACGCCTGCAGCATCACCGCCGTCATTGGCGGACAATCTCAAATCGTCTGGTTGACAGCAAGTCTCGTGATTGTTCCTACGGTCCTCGGTCCACCCATCAGTCAGGCTGCTGATTACTGGGGTCGAAAATGGTTCCTTGTGATCTTGACGGCTTTGGGGATAATAGGTACTATTATCGTCTCTCGAGCCAACAGCATCGGCGTCGCCATTGCCGGCTTTTCTCTCTCTGGACTCTCTTTCAGCGCACAACCCCTAGTGCATGCTGTGCCATCGGAAGTCCTCCCGCGAAAATGGAGACCTTGGGCTCAAGCAAGCATTAATATCTTCGCCTCCGTGGGAGGCGTGTTTGGTCTCCTTGTTGGTGGGCAGTTGACTCGGAATGGGAACGATGAAGGATTCAGAGCATTCTTCTATATCACCGCAGCCATTTATGCTGTATCCACAGTTCTCTGTGCGGTGTTGTACAACCCGCCACCAAGAGAGCTTCAAAAGGAATTCTCAACCATGCAAAAGCTCCGGAAACTCGACTGGATTGGCTATGGAATCTTGATATCTGGCCTGGTGCTCTTTTCTCTCGGCCTCTCCTGGGCCCAGAACCCATATCCATGGTCGACTGCAAACGTTCTGGCACCATTTCTGGTCGGTTCAGTACTCGCCATTATCTTCATCCTCTATGAATCCATTGGCAGAAAAGACGGCATGGTTCATCATGGGTTGTTCAAACATCGCAATTTCGCCCTTGCCTTGGTTTGCATCTTTGTCGAGGGAGTTATATTCTTCGCGGCCAACAACTATTTCGCTTTCGAAGTCAGCGTACTGAGTTCTCAAGATCCTCTAGTGGTTGGCCTACACTATTCAGTCATGTTTTACGTCATGAGTGTGAGTGCCCTCGGCGCAGGAGTGTACTGCTCCTGGCGAAGATCATTGAGAGGGCCACTGGTCTTCTCTTTCGCATGCTTTGTGGGGTTCAATGGAGCAATGACAAGCGTGAAGGCGAATACCTCTCTAGCCGTCCTCTGGGGTCTTCCGGCATTGTTGGGTGCAGGAGTGGGAATCAGTATAGTGGCGTTACTCACGGTCGCACAACTATCGACGCCTCCCGCACTGATAGCCATCGCCTCTGGGTTGATGATTTCAATTCGTTCCTTGGGTGCCAGTGTGGCAGTCGCAATCTACAACGCCATCTTCAATCACACCTTTGGTGCTAATTTGGCTCCCAAGATTGCCGATGCGACCCTACCGCTAGGTTTTCCAGCAAGCTCGCTCGGCGAGCTGATTTCAGCCCTCTTAGCCAGAGACAACGAGGCTTTGGCACAGATCGATGGTGTCACGCCTGAAATAATTGGCTCTGCAGTGGCTGCAGTGACAGATACTTATGTGGCTTCGTTCAAGAATGTATGGGCTGCAGCAGCATGCTTCTCTGTTGTACCATTGATATGTGAGTACTATCCTATCATGTCCGTGCTCTCGATGTTCGAGGCTGATTGCTCTGAATTCAGTGTCTGTGTTTATCCTCGATCCCGTGGAGACATTTACTTCGCATATTGATGCACCTCTTGAGAAGATACAAATTGAGGTTGATGAACGGCTTCCAGAGTCGTCATTAAAATCATAATCATACAAGGCATGGGTTCGTGAGCACTCTGGCTAAGATTGGTATCCTTAACCACTAGCTCGATACCACTCCAAACTCACTGGATGCTGGAATTGAGGATCAGTGGCTTGCTGGCATCATATTTGGTGGAAGCACCCCGATCTTGACCCTATCCCTTCAGCGGTCCTGATAGCCAGTCAACATAAGAGAACCAATCGAAGTTCTTGGCTCAGCCCATCATTTTTCATCGTTGCATCTCCTTTTCCATGACACCCGGAAGAAAATAATGTGATATCGGTTCTTGTGCTGTACCATTCAGATATTGGTATTTGACACAATCTTCTGGGGTACAACACAGAATGCGAAGTCGGTACAAAGAAGTATCATGTTGTTGTGTAATCTCATCAATCCCCTCCCTCTATGGAATCATCGGTTCAAGCCGGAGACATTGCCAAAGTGCGGGGGTTGACGAACCAGCCGCACCGTGCCTAAACGACCGAAGATGTTACCTGAAGATTCCAAACGACCCCGCTTATGCTGTTCCGTTCTTCTAGCCTTCTCCATCTGCTTGTGGTGAGTTGCAAGAATGGCGCGTTGCTGTGAAGCCGGTAAATGTACAAGACTTCTTCGCTCATCGGCACGAAGCCGTGATAATTGGTTGTTGAGTGTATCTTCCTGCTTCTGTGCTCTTGTGCTGAGTTGGACTTGATTGTCACCGTTATTCTCGGCAACATTCGACGTTTGTTCCCCGCCGGACGTTGTCGTCGACAGGGAGGGTGGTTGTTCCTCTTGGAGTGGAGAATCTATTATTTCGGTGCTGCTCCGGGGCGACCGCTTCGATGGTCGTGGTTTCTTAGATTTTGCCTGGGATGGAAGTTGAGAGTCCAAGGTGTTTTGGAGTTTCTCTTTCGCTTCCGACGAGGGGAAGTCGTAGAAGTCTCTGAGTTCGGAATCCTCGTCGGAAATGTCGTATTTGCAATGACCCTTGGCCATCATATGTTGCTGTACGGCTTGGCGAGTATTACGCTCTGTTCCACAGTAGAGGCATTCGTAGTATCCGGAGATGATAAGATGGAAGTACGCAAGCAGTGAGGAGACTTCAACCAGCAGATTGTTCTTCTCGAGGTACAATCCATGCGCCTTCAACATGTGGGCTAAGTTCTGGTCCAAGTCTGTGTTCTTCTGGTTGCAAAATAGACATTGGGACTCATCGAATTCGTAATCTGTACTGGGAGGAGATGACTCGACGGTGTCGTCTTCGAAGGTCTCGGGGGTCTGTTCTCGACTCGAGATTGTTGTTGAGGTGTTTTGTTGAAATTGGGAATCCATATTGACTGGAGCAGTGACGGTGAGAGTTGCAGTAGTGGTAGTGCCCAATGGCATTGACTCTGACGGGTTCGCAAAGTGTGAAAGGCTCTAAAGAACGGTTTGTAGTGTCGGAGTGCTGGTGATCAAATTCGTTTTTGGTGTGTATGATTTGGTGTTAGTGACACTCCTTTATGACCGTAGAGGCCTCAGGTTATATCAAGTCGACAATCGCACAGCCAAGAGATCTAGGCTCTTCCAACAGTAAATTGACTCATTGGATGACATTGGTGGGAAACACGGACGTTGTCCCAGTTGCTGTTTTGGGATTAGCTGCGTTGCCTCGGACGAACATCCAGGCGATATCATTGGTCAATTACTAAGGCAGTGACACACTCTTTGTTCCTCGCCGTGTACATATCTTATGATGGATCCAAAGTCCAGAATTCTGATGGACAACTTCAGCATCTGAAATTTGGTGAATTTTGGCACTCGGCGTTGACCACGGATTAAGCCCCCACAGCAACAAACTGCGAAGAGGCTGGCCGGCACATACTGGTCATTTCATCTCTCTTAAGCATGGAATCCGCATCCTTCTGGAATCACCGAAACAGTTCCCTCGAGTGTTGATGTCTTTCGCAAAATTGTGGCTCTCAAACAAGTGTCAATGACTGTACCTGCGCTGGGGACAAAATGAGCGTAGTAGCGATGGACGTGGACTCGAGAGTGCCCTTTGCGCACAGCAACGACGGATTGCCGCCTTCACGACTTTTCTGGAATGGCCCTAAGAACAGCAATCGTTTTAACCTCATTACGACCGATGACGGCCGGTACTATGCCTCGAACCCTCGGAACCCCGAGTGATCTCTCTGCTCTCAAGCATATTGCATAGAATACGATATGGTAGTTTGTGCAATATCTGCTGTGGGATAACTGAGAGATAATCAAAGCAAAAGTTTGAAATTCACAGAGGGGAAACATTCAACTCCTTCCCTTCGCAGGGCGCAAACCAGGAGAGATTAACAAAAGGACAAGACAAATGCCTAGAATTGGATAGGGATGACCTTGTCGAAAAAAATGGAGAAACAAGAGACCTCCAGGAAGCATCCCGAAATCAGGAGCACCGTGCAGGACAAGTCATTGGATCATCACTACAATTCTCCGCAGAAATGGCAACCTCGGAATTCGCCGTAAGAAACGTCAGAAACTGACAGACAGATAGCCGCTGGAGTGCTGGAATAAGTTATACTCAGAAAGAAACATGCAAACAAAGACTGAAAAGACTCTTTCGCCCCCATAATGACAATCTCCGCATTGCCGTGTACCCGACCTGCACGTGAGTGAGGTTCCGCCAGTTGTGCCATGAACGCCACACCCTCCCCTCCATGTCGCGTCCAAGGCTCGCGTAACCGTGGGCTGTGGAACTGGGCGCCCCAGACATGCTACAAAAAGTGAGAGATGTTTGCGTACACATACGTAAGGCATCTCCACCCCCAAGCCTTGCGATAGCCGTCGTGGCCTTGTGGGTGGATGATGCCCAGAACGTCGGCGCCCCCGCTTCAACACACCCAATCAACAATCACTTACAACGCTAGTCGACGTTGACGTCGTTGAGGCCGAGGGGCTCAGGGACCGTACCCGTGGAGACCTGGGCGTTCCCTGGCACGCCTGCCTGCGTGGCCTGGTACGAAAATACTTTTCGATGCCGAGCCACCCGCCACGAAAAGACAAGACACGCAAGGCTCCGCCATGAAATCACTTTATGGCGGAATTCGTCATATCAGAAACCTAGTATCATCCCGCCGAGAAATATCCAAGAGAGATTGTGTCTCGTGTGTCACTCGTGCCTGTCTCTGCTACTGTTTGGTACTGTCTGTCATTGCATGCGTCGTGTCGATCGGTGTGGCATTGTGGCTGAAGCAGGAGCGGGAGTTCCCCAAAAAACCACTTTTGCTCATATGTACGTACCCTCTCATGAGTCTCTGCGATCTGCGCGCTTCGTCTTACTCGAGCATGCGCTGCGCTATTGCATGACAAGATGACGCCAATGTTTTGAAGTCCCTGCAACCTGATCCAGTCCTCCAGTCCTCCAGTGCTGGGTCCCGCACTTTGGTGGAGGAAGCATATCTCCCAGGCGATCGGGTTGGTTCGTGTCGTCCAACCGACCCTGACTAGGCGTGGTCAAGTGCAAACACGGGTCATGTCATGTCGTATCGTGGCATGGCATGGCAGGGCAGAGACTCTGCGACTCGGGGATTCAGGGATTCAGGGACTGTCGCAAAGAGACAAGACAAGAGCGAGATAGATCCATGTGGTACTTATATATGCGATGCCCCGTCCACTTCTTTTCCCATGCGCTTTCTTTGATACATACATTTACATCGTCATTTGATACATTATTCAATAGACTTGTTTACAACCTCAAGTCAATCATTCGTTCGACTCCATCTCTCTCACCTGTCGAACATATCCACATCAACCCTTCAAGAGAATAAAAACTTCCAGGTTGTCAAAAAACCAGCACACTACCACTGTACACTTGTATATACGACAAACACAACAAACACAACAAACCACCAACCACCACAATGTGCTTCGGATCCTCGCGCAGTAACCAAATGGGCTATGGCGGCGGCTACGGACCTCGTCCAGCCCGACAGCCCGTCATCGTCAACCACCACCACCATGGCGGTGGAATGGGAGGTGGTGGACGCTACCATGGCGGCGGAGGAATGATGGGCGGAGGAAGACGCTATGGCGGTGGTGGTATGGGTATGGGCGGTCGCCGACGAATGGGAGGCCGAAGATGCTAGATTTGCAACGATTTCAATATCTCGACGATGACATGAACTACAAGTGTTCATCAGCTGGGTGTCTGATGCATGTTGTTTAGCGTCATCGTCATTTGGACGGAAACTATTTATGACATTATTATGTTTTGTATGAGTATTTTGAGTTGGTCGGTCGAGCCTGTTGGGCGGTTGGCTTGAGGATAGTTGTTTCCAAGAGAGATAATGTTGACGTTGATGGACGTACCACAACAAGTAACCCTTGACAATCAACATTTGGCTTTATATCGATTTTACATTCTCTGTCAATTTTCAACGTAGTCGCTGGGTGCAAATCATCCTACTTTATATCACTGCCAACGAGGGTCACAAGAAGGTTGGTGCCTCCACCGCTTAGCTCGTTGTGTGGATTGCTTATGAAGGCATAAAATTATGATCATTGACAAAGAACAATGATACTTTCATATCAACAAAATATTCCATTCCACTGATGGTACATATAGTGGCATTACAACTTGCATCATTTCGTAAATCAACTGCGTGGTGGGGGTATCTCCGCGCAAGAACATATTAGGCTAATGGCTGATGAGGGGATACCAAACTCCCAACAGATTTCGTACATTCAAGTCTCGCTCGTCTCTGGCCAGGGTCTTTCCCAATCCTATACTGGGTGTCTTGTCAAGACAGTGAAGCCTTGTCGACGAATCTAGACCCTCGATCGACCGTACCAACGACGGCGGGAACGACTGCAAAGATGACATGTTAGCGCAACTGGACCACGCCTAGGGGGACAGATCAGGGAGGGAGCTGCCATACGGTCCATGAACAGTTCTAGCCTTGCGTCTCTCACGGTGGACAAACCACAATCCAACCAAGGCGCTAACCAACCAGACAATTGCTGACAAGAAGGAGAAGGCCTCGACGGCTCTCCAGCGGCCGCAGATGTTATTGCGAGCAAAGCCAATCTGGTCCCAAGCAAATGTGTCACCTTGACAGGCGGTGCCAGTTCTCATCCAGTGGACGAGAACACCAAAAACGGCAAACCAGGCGAACGAAATGAGGACATCGACTGGCCAGCTGGTGAAGCTACTGGCAAATGGGAGGAGCCAAAGCAATCCAAGTAGCAGGGATATGCCGGCAACGACTTCGGCATAAATAAAGCGACCGAGAGGGAGACCACTGGCGCGAGTGTAGTCGTGCAGGTACACGCCGACCAAGCCGGCTACAATCTGAGAGAGGGTCAGGTCTATGTCAAGGTGGGACGCAAGATCAGGGTGGACATACACCGGCAAAGACGAGCTCAGCCAACCTAAGGATGGGAGAGATGAGTCGTGAGATAACAGGCATGTTGCTCGCGCACGGGGCTGACGAGAGTGGTAGACTTGAAGATCAGGAGAGGCGGAAAAGGAAGATGGCCGTGAGAATCAGATGTGGAGGATAGAAGAAGTCGCAAGCGTAGAGGTTGGGCACCCTCAGGTATATGTACACGATGGCATGGAGCAAGATGACGACGATTGTAAGGAGGCAGTTGGCCCCAAAGCTAGCCTCATCGCCGGCCGCAATGCGTGTATGGTCGTGTCAAGTGCGAATTCGAGACACACATACAACCAGGTAGCAAACAAGATAAAAAGCCAAGTATTTCGGTCTCTATGGCCATCGAGATATGGCATCATCCACCAGTGTCGCTGGCATGGGCACTCCCGGTCAAGTTAGTCTCACCTTGATTCATGGAAGCCATAACATTGAAGTGTCCGATCCTTGCCCAAATCAAACGGGATCGGGGCCAAGGATGGGCGCGTGACAGTCAACGCGTGGCCGACGACACGAAGATGAAAGACATGGCAATACGTCATTGGAGACAGCGGACAAGGCTTGCTGGATGCCCAAACAAGTTTATGTCCAACGGCGGTGGGTGGTGGTTGTCTGTTGGCAATCCTTGAAAGTGGAAATTGGCAAAGAGAAGAGGTTGGACACAGCCTGGAGGATGTTCGGAGGCGTCAAAACTTGGCCACGCGTGCCACGCTTGGCTCAAAGCGACGTAGATCCCAGGGGAAATGACGTAACCCCATGAATTGGAGAGAAGAAGTCATGCCGCAAGGCTGAGACGATATCGAGTGTTTGATTTGTCCGTTGTATAGGTTGTCTGTCACTGGTGGTCCATAAGCATCTTCGATCGAATGTTGAGATGATCAGCACCTACTTGCAGATGGCTACAAATCTCACCCCACCCGTTCCCAAGTGGTTCCTGTGATGATTCCTGTGATGGTGCCTGTAGCGGTTCGAGTTTCATCTCCAGAATCATTCACCTGCTTTCTTGTCGAGAGGCTTGATGTCTTCCCCTGTCTCTTTGTTTGTGGACTCTGTCTTCTGTGTTGATGCAGCTTGAATTCCTAAGATGCGCCAGACCTTTCGGGGTTGTTCACACTCATCGTCGCCCTCGAGGACATGGTTTAGTCGAAGTGACAGGAACAACGCGAGAAGAGGACGACGGCACTCTGTACACAGGTTTCTCGAGACAAGCGTTAGGTGGGTCAATGCAAGATGGTGACGTGGCGAAGTGATGAGGAGACACTGTCGTGGCCAGAAGACAACAAGCTGAAAATGTGAAGTCGAGACAGATTTCAAGAGCCTTGCGAACAAGGAAAGAGCAGCTCTGATACAGCCTTGGTCGCGCTTTCCTATCCACAGATCACCTAAACTGACTGCGCTGTCACCTGACCCATTGAATATCATGGCAATGACACGGCAGAAGAGCTTCGAGCAGGATAATGAGTCTTGATAACTGTAAGTGATGAATTATTATATTATGTAACAGGTGTGAATGTTCTACCGATAAAACTCCAACCCCACGACAATAAACAATGCCCGCTTCTTCAACCGAATCTTTTGGGTATCTCAACTCAACGAAATTAGCACCCAACTGCAACCTGCGACCATTATTTCTGGGCGGTAAACCATTCAGTCGCAGTGTTCATCGTGGCCTTGCCGCCAGTCTCGATCACCTCTCCGTGACAAGGAATGATTCGGTCATAGTCCCAGGTGTTGATTCTCTTGACAGACTCGGTGAAGCCAGCTCGATCCTTACTGCTAGCTCCATACCAAAGGAAACGTTTCTGCCAGGTCATGTTGCCCTTTGTGTTTTGGATGCCGACGAAGAGTTTGGTCAAGAATCCTGAGCGGGGGTCTAGGCCTGTCTTTGAGTACTGTTCAGTGGCAGGAAGATTGAACAAAAGATCAGCCTCAATCATGGTCTTGGTGGGCTTGTGCAGGAAGACGAGCTCCTTGTTAACATGAGAATGGAAGAATTCGGTGGAGAATTCCTGGTCGAACTCGGGGGAGATCTTCAGGTCAAGTTTGTTCTTGGCTGAGAAGACGTGGGCAAATTTGGTGCCCTTTGTGGCCGGATCTTGTTCTCTCTTTTCTGGCAGACCTTCAGGTCCAATGACTTCTGCGTCAGGGTATTCCTGAACCCAGGTGGAGATGAAGATGTGGTGTTCAATGTCGGGTGCGACAATGTATTTGACAGGGCCCAAGGACTTGACTTTTGCCTTGACATCTGGTGTGAGTGCTACAGGAGAGAAGACTGCGACATTGCCACTTTGCATCTTCACTAGAGTTGCTCTCCCTCCCAACTTTATGCGGCCAAAGCGCGCAAAGGGAACGCTGAGGGTTGTGATGGTCGGCGTGACATCGCGAATGACCATGACCTTGGCTGGGTCAGTGGGGATCAAGGAAGCGGCAGATTTGGATGTAGACATTGTGAGGGTTTTGAAAGTGTGAAAGGGTGGAAAACGGGATGGATGGACGAAGAGCGGTCGTGCTTGAAGGCTTGCAAGGATCAATTGAGAGGAGGCTGATGGTCTGGCAGAGAGGAGAAGAATCATGGAGGTTTGTCAACAAGAGAATATATACTGTTTAGATACGAGAGAAGAGGTTAGTCAGACTCACAATACGACGAGCTTTGAACCTTGTCGACATGTTTGCTTTGGTGATGGCGACAATACGAGAGCGCAGGGGATTGTAGACGTCATGGTCAAAGTGGTTGTGGTCAGTAATTCAAATCGACTTGCATGTGCCCAGAGCTCCTGCTAATTCCTCGGCCATGGAATCCCTAGCGTCGGATGCGCACAAATCAATTCGATGCCTCGGCGAGTCCAAGCCTAACGAATACGACTATCTGTCATGATCCCTGGTACTTGATACCTAAGTGGACGCCAAAAATCTCATTATGGCAAGAGTCCTACTTGTAGCGGGTGATTCAGCAACTCACGCTCTTGTGGTTCAGTCGCCAAGTAGTGATGAGAACAAAAGCAGCCTGCACCAAGAAGGTTCGCTTAATTTAGTAGGCTCTGAGTCATCAAGGTCCCCATAGGCAACAAGTCGCCTATAACGGGGAGTCGATAGGCATGAACACGATTCTCTTTTAGGCACTTGGTGCCTCCGCGAGGTTGCGTCTGGGCGCTCAGTGAGGCCTGAGGGCCCAAGTGCTACTACCCCTTCCAGTCTACCGCGCATTTGCCTGCCAGAATGTAGATAAGCAGCTTCCTGGTACTTATCCACCACACCTCCTTAGTCTCCCAGATTCACTCCTTGCATGGTTAACCAACTTGCTTCTTGGTGTGCATGATGCAGATCACGGAGAATGTTGTATTGTGCTAGAACCTCGAGGTCATAGTGAAAAGAATAAAATGGGGTCAGATCCACCGTGCACCCACGTCGACGTCGTGCAATACGGCAAAGCAAAAATCTCCTAAGGAGGGGTGCCAGTGCACCTACGGCCGTGTTCAACATGCCGGAGGGGCCCTCGAACTCAGATTTTGTCCACCATCTCGGCCGTACTTATGGCGCTTTAACATCTCAAGTCTTGACATATATAAGCTACTACTAAAATTCTTGTGATTTGGAATCGCATCAACACTCGTTACAATATTATGCATTTTGAGGGTGGATTCTGTTCTCCAGTATTTCGCATCCACCAAACAGATAATTCCTTACCTTTTCCCCAGTTCTGTAGGCATTTGGAATTAATTATTCAATAGCATCGGCAATATTCGGCAACCTTTCAATGAATAGTAATCCACGACTTTCTTACCTCTGTCGGTTATATTTCATGCGCTCTATGCTGACTGCTTCCCTAGGACGTTCTCCCTGCGCTGTGGGTACCAGTCATGGCAGCAACCTGGCAGTTACCTGGATGGAAGTTGCGAACCAGTTCCAGAGCAGTAGCATCAGGTGAGGAGGAAGGAACCCAACCAGCTTCTCGATCGGAAGGTGCGAAGGTGCGTCCAGACACCAGGCTACAACATCTGGACTCCCATCTGCGCTCTTCTCCTTGTACGGATAATTCTACTCTATGCCCTACCCATCCTACCTCATCTCCTATCTTCACAGATGCGCGTCATTGTTAAAGTACGAGTGAGTACAGATACTCCGCAGCCCTCCTCGGCCATAGAGATATCGTCCGAGACTACAGAACAGTGTGATATCCTGCATGGCCTTCAGCGTCGACCTTGTGCAACAGCGAGTTCCAACCAACGACATTGTTCACCAACCTCACCACACACGATGTTGAGATTTGAATCTCTCAGACGATGCTTCTCCACGCTTTCTCTAGAAAAGTCCATCCGGCTTACTTCACTCCTGATATTCTCCACCGTCGTTGTTCCATACCTGAAATATTCTCGACAAGATCGATCAAACTTTTATGACTCCTGCAAGATTCTTGCATTTAAGAATTACCAAACAGACCTCGCAAGATGCGCCGAAAAGCTGGCGGATGAAGGAACACGTGGAGACACGCTGTCCGCCAGATCATGTTTGGGAATAGGGTTGCTGTTACTAGCAGCTGTCATGTGGCAGTACATGACCTCGCTACTTCAGGGATGGTTATCTGCGAAAGCTTTCAGGGCTAAACTTGCCACAGATCCCAGCCAAGATGATGCTGTTCCCAGGTGATCAATCGTCTACAATTAAGCGGACAGAACCACATACGCAGAGTCTGCCTTCTGAGAACGCCTAATCGTCCCATCACAATTCCAGTTTGCTTTCATTCATATCGTTCAGTGCTAAGATGTCAGGAGATCCTTCCTCCTTATCAAACCAGGCAAATCATCAGTCAATGCCGTGCAACAGATTACTCCCAGCGCATACCCCCTTTCGACCCCGATCGTATTCTCCGACAATATTCCTTAGCCAAGGGTCTATCTCCGATGCAGATTCAGATGTATACTGGTCCAGCAGCACATATCCAGCACTCTTGACCTGCGACTCAAGATATACTTGGTCCTCGAAAGTTTTTGGTGTTATGGGTGATGCTGCAAGTGGTTGCACATCCTTCCTTGGAGTCTTCAACCCCTGTGGCGTATACAGAAGAATCTCTGGGTCAAGTCTGCCAGCTCCATGAACTGCCCCCCAAGCTTTTCTATACTCGGATTGACGTAATGCGTCATCCAACAACTGAATGTCAATCGCCATACCAGGTAAGCGTAGGTACATTCCTCGGTCATAACTCCACCGCGTCCATTGTAACTCGCCCAACAACTGAGCCTTCACTCCGAGCCTTTCGTCGATGGGAACTGGATGGTAGATGAGATCTTGAGATTCCTGAATTGTCCTCATGAATGAGAGGATCGATGTGTGAAGAACGCTCCCAGATGATTCCCACGTTGCGGGGTACAGCAGAACCAAGGATGGTGGAATGGAGAGGTTGGACGCATTCCGATGCAAATCTGCGAAATACAGGGCAGAGCACAGGTCCGATGGCTCCTGCAGAGCAAAGAAGTATGCCAATCTTTCAAAAGAGGATCCATCCTCTGATATCAGAGACTGCTTCACTCTCCGCAGGCCTTGGTCGTCCACATCAACGGGGACCTGGATGTTATCGCCAGGTTTCGAGCCTCGAGGCCCCATTATCTCATTGACAATTGTCGACTCCATCGACCCATCAATGTTCTCTCCAACAACAGCCTCGAACAATTCATTCTGGGGATGTCGGAACTTCGCGGGGAGAGTCGGTACTGGTTTTCTCTCTGGCGGTTGCCGTATGGCCTCTTGTAGTGATCGGACACTTTGCTGTTGTAGGACATATCCACACAGAAAGAGCAAGAATGTAAATGTGCAGATCACTCCACTAGATATGATGACCGACACTGTTCCTGAGGTGAGGAGGACCATCTCTGCACTCCGTACTCCCTCGATCTTTGAGCAGGGGCCAATCTCTGGTCCGGTATGACCACAGACCGGGTGGGACTTGCGGTCTGGGTGAGGTTAAGGATAAATATTGCTGTGTAGGTGCGAAGGATATGTCAAACGTGCAGATTTCAATAAGCACTCGAATGTACGACTTTGGCTGTCTTCGTTCAGGTCAACTCGTGTAACTTTTTGGTGCATGCAAATTGTCTGCAGCGACAATGGATCAGCCTCGTCAAATGTTTACTTTGGCGTCTCGAAGGGCAACCAAATTCTTGGCACAATGACGTCGATCACAACGCTTGCAACGCGGAGAATCACGAGATCACGTGCAACCTGCCCAAAACTTTCAAATGAGAGACAGCCAAAGATCATCACAACCACAGCGCAACCATAGCGAATACTATAGCGACCACCTTTCGAGTGGGAGGTGACTAGAAGTCACCGTACCCTGTCTCTTTCCCTATTCGAGCCCCCCCTCCTCTCTCGCACAATGTCTCACCGCGCCGATGCCTCGAATACGCTCGACAATCGGGGTTACTCAGGACCGTTAATTCGGGGCCAGAACCCAGCCCTCCTCCTTGAGACGGCTATGCGTGATCGGATAACAGATTCGCTGTACTGGAAAGAGCAATGCTTCGGACTCAACGCTGCGACATTATGCGACCGTGCGGTGGAACTCACACATATTGGCGGCACATACGGCGTGGCGATGAAACCGACCCCATTCATCTGCCTGGCTTTCAAACTATTGACCCTTGTTCCCGATCGCGAGATCATTCTCGAGTATCTCAACGTTGGTGGTGAAGAGTGGAAGTACCTTCGAGCTCTGGCTGCCTTCTACGTCCGCCTCACCTTCGACCCTCCCATGGTCTACAAGACCTTAGAGCCTTTCTTGGAAGATTCGAGGAAACTGCGCCAAAGGAGGAAAGAAGCCTATGTCCTAGTGCACATGGATGAGTTTGTCGATAATCTCTTGACAAAGGAACGTGTGTGCGGTACCAGTTTATGGAAACTGCCTGCCAGGCAGTTGTTGGAGGATCTTGATCAGTTGGAAGAACGAGTCAGTCCACTGCAGGCCGAGTTGGATGCCATGGAAGAGGAGGAAGGGGACGGTGATCAAAACGAGGGTGAATATGACGAGGTCATGGAAGATGCGGACCGGAACGGCACCGCCAGCGAGAACGGCCAAAGTCCTAGACGGAGAAGCTCGAAATCATACAGCAGAAGTCGCAGCAGGTCAGCGAGTGACTGAAAACAGGATGTTTGGATTGCATTACACGCTGGCTGAGAACTATCAATGTCGACTTTGCGACTATGTTCTTATGAAACTCATATCAAGACAAACTCGTCTTCGTCTTTCGACACCGACTCTGGTGGCAGCGGCTGCTCTCTCGCAGTCTCATCCTGTTCTGCCTCCGCTCCGCTCTCCTCCAAATCCAGAGGTGATGAGTCCAGCGCTTGAGACCGGATGAGATCGATCAGAGATACACTGTCATGACGACGATCCCATGTTGGATACCCGATTGTCCGTTCGGGGACATTCAACTCCTGTGGCACCGATATGTTATGCTCGGGCTCGGCAGGATCAGGAGTGTCGGTCTCCCCGCCCTCATGGGGCAATATATCGAGTGCTGTCGCAGGTTCAGCCATGGCTGCCACTGGAATGTTATGTTGATCAATTGGCTCAAATTCCGGCTCGGACTGCCTCGAACCTTCCTGAAACTTTGCCATCGACTCGGCATTGTCATCCAGATAGTCCTCCTGGTGCGTTGACGTCGAATCCTCACTGTGCATCGAGTGCTCAGAACCATCATCATCATCGTGGATTTGTTGACCGCCAGATCCCCAGTGGGCTCTTTCTTCTCTCGAGACCAAATCCCTCCCACGCCAAACATCATGCCGGAGAAATCCATTCCACTCGGGGGCATCACAATGTTCATCCAGAAGCTGCACCATACTGGGTCCCCCGATGTCGGTATTGACCACGTTCAACAGAGAAATAGAGAATCCGCCTCCCTGCACGGGCCAGAATCTCCCTCCATAGACACGAACAGGCCAGATACCACGACCCTGCTGTACTTGTACAGTTGCCGCATCGATGGCATCCATGAGGTCTGATAATGAGATGTCGCTGCTCCCATTGACCAGAAGCACAGGCTCGTTAGAATTAAAATGAACGGACCTCGTCCGAGTAACTTTGTGGTCTAGAATTCCGTTCAACATCGCTGCCACTGTTTGATTCATTTTGTCTTCTTTTCCAAGGTCGTCTGTGCTATCGTTGATCGAATCCAGCTGCGTCGACTCAACCGTCAAGGTATTCTTTCCCACCAACATCCCAACTTTGCGCACCGTTTCCTCGTTGTACCTGCAGTCCCCATTATCGTTGATATAACGAGTCAAGGCATCACATATCTTTGCCACTAGAACAGTTCCAGCTCCAGCGGATGATTTGATGTCTTGATGCGACAACTCCTCATCGTTAGTAGCTGTTGTGTTTCTCGTTATAAGCTCTGCCTTGTCGCTGACATCAATTTCATATCTCGTCGGTAGGGATAGAAAACTAGTTGGGTTGGAGTTGTCAGAGTGTTGTTTATGCAACGAGCCCAATGACTCCTCCGCCAATTGGATTGATATCGCTGTCATGGTCGCAAATGAAGTGATATCTGTCTAGGATAACCGCAATTATAATGAACAACCAAATCAAAAATCAAATACAGTTGAAGTAAATCGAGATAGATAACATACATGTATATCATCGATCTATGTTTGCCATATCTAAAATAATACAATGAATTTCCAGTTCGCCGTGCCTTGGTTGAATTGATTTGCTTGTTCCTATTGAGATAAGGTGGCCATCCATATTACATCATACGGCTCTCAACCCGTCCAGTCAAAAAGGCCAGCGATCACGACATTTGGTTGGTTGGTTGATATGGTGCCAGGCATGCAGGGAGGTAGGAAATTAGGAGGGGTGTACTGTGCTGGTTGGCATTATTATCACATGTCAAATCTGCGATGTCCAAGTGGATAAACATCATAATACATATAATACCTAGTACCTCTATTACTCGAGAATGAAAAACCTAATTGCCATATACGGTTTGATCCTAGTGGGTGAGCGAAGGCCGCTTTAACCTGAGCTTTACCTGAGCCTTTGGCTGAGCATCACTGAGCGCTCCGGGAGCGCTCCCTGAGCACCACACCGAGTGCCTAATCAGGCCCCTCGTAATCGGCTAAACCTGCCTCTCGACTGTGCATCTGTTTCAGACGGGCGCCAGGGGACCTGGCAAATCGCCCGCCCTTACGCTGCTGCCTAACCTTGGGACTGGCGGTGCGAGAGAGCGGCAGTTGATCTAGGCGCCGAGACGCCTCATGCCTCCCTTGACTGCAGGTACACTGCGGAGTTCGGTGACTCGCAACTCCCCTACCAAACCAATGAAGACAAATATCGTCTTCAATCTCACCAGCATAGGGTCTGAATTCTTTATCCCTAAAAAGGCCCTGTACTCCTTACATTGAAGATGAGGAATCTACGAGTTCTAAAATGCTTAAGCATGATATTTTACCCGTCATCGACGAGGTTCCTTCGGCTTTCTTTGACTTTCTCGTGGTACTGGATCCGCACTTTTGGTAGTTCCGAAAGCCATGTTAGGACCCGTTTGGTGCCTCGTCTCCGTCCACTTGATATGTCTTCCAATGACTCGCTCCATCCTGGCTGCGACCAGTTGCTGAAACGATGGTGACCTAGATTTCGACAAAACGGCCTCATCAACAGCGAGAGGTTGATTTTTCTCTCCCAGTAAAGATCTCTCATCCGCTGTCCTCTGCTTCAGACAGGACGCGAATGGAAACGCTTCCGCGCTGCCCACAGAATAGCGCTCAATCTCTTAATTTCACTCTATGCACAAATCCGGGACATGGCCAGATTGCGAGGGCCAATGCGGCAAGAACATGTGGACATTGAGGTAAACGTCGAGCAGCCTTTTCGGGTCCCCTTTGTTCTCTTAGGCTCCGATTCGGGCTCCTATGTAGAGAAGAGATAAATGAGATCCTATTCTGATCCCCCTTACTTCTGCTTTTGTTCCCCCCATATTGTTGATTGCAATATAATGTAACTAGTTTACTGTACAGTGTCGGAGCATAATATTCTCAACGAGACTGAGAATTGGCTCGAACCGCTGTCGGCTTTCCGGGAATGCCCGCTCGTCGGAATAATGAAGACCGCGCAAGATGGAGAAGCAAATGCCGTTGTATGTTATCAAACCATCTCGGTGAGATCAGATGCCAATTATGATCTGAAAAGCTTCTAACAATTACAGAACAAAAGCTAGGATTGCATATAGAGCCGTCACAAGTTCGCCTGGTTCCAACGAGCAACGATCCATACCGTTGGAAATATCCTCCACGTCTTCAAAAACTATTTACTAAAAATATGAGCGATCAGTCAATTGGGGTCTATAAGATTCTATGCCGGGAGATCGAAGTTAAAAAGTCTATCATAGCAGTAGCACAAGATGAATCTGGAGGGCTTGACGAAGGGGCAACGAGCGATGATGAAGTCCGGCAAAGCACCGTCTATTATTTTCTAAGCCAGAGGCTGACTCTATGTCCGTAGCGCCCACGGTCGTCAGAACCAGAGCTCGGACCACTTCTCACAACTGAGCAATTGCAAATTGAAAACCAAAAGCTCTCCAAAGAGGTGCTATTATTGCACGATCAGGCCACACACGCTCAAGAGGAAGCAGATCGAAAGGATCGAGAGATCGAACAACTTCGACAGGAAATACAGAAGTCGACATCGACAAGAGACTATTTTCAAGCCTATTTACAGAGATGTTCACAACAAGTCGAAAACGCATCGAAGCTACTCGAGTCATTAAACCGCGAACTGAGATGCGACATCGCTGTCATTCTTAGTTAATCTAACTACGACTGACCACGCTCTCGAGGACGGTACTCATACTGAGAATTTCTCTTGAATTTCGATTCAATACCCGCTGAACACTCGGATGATCGCTGAAGACATATTTGCGTTTTGGGAGATGGGACCCCAATATGTACAATTGGACCGGGAATTTGCAGGTTGCTTTACAATGTCGGGACGTCTCCAAGAGATCAAGAATTTACACAATATAGGTCAAGGACTTTCCAGAAGAAGGGAGGGTGTCGAGCCAACGTAGTTGGGGCATTATTGAGTCTAGGTTGAGTGTAAATTCTGCAGATCCACAGCTTGGTGTTGAGCAGCGTGAAGATAATTTGGAACGTGACGCAGAATCGAAGAGGCAGAGGCGCGCTCGAGCACTGGGCGAGCGACAGAGAGTGGGTGCCAGTGCACTTCTGAGGACGGCTTGGCGGGTTCTGAAGCGTGCACTGAGCG
Source organism: Exophiala mesophila (assembly GCF_000836275.1). Lineage (NCBI taxonomy): Eukaryota > Fungi > Ascomycota > Eurotiomycetes > Chaetothyriales > Herpotrichiellaceae > Exophiala > Exophiala mesophila. The sequence goes on from NW_015622506.1 coordinate 5,041,052, forward strand.
GCCCAAGCACCTAGCGTAGGGATCACCTTCGGAAGGGCCCAACTTCCGGGGACATGTTTGCAGAACCGATATTCACATGCAAATCACGTGCTTTTATTGGTCGTGCTCCTGTCTGTACGTGGACTAGTCCTGCCAGGGTTCCCAAATGATTTCCCTGGTGCGCGGACATGTTGTTCACACCAGCTCACTGCCACGTGATCCTTTCGGGTTTGAAAAAGGCGAAGCTACCGTGATACCTAAGTTAATCACTGTGAAGATTTTACTCGATGAAGAGTTTTCGAATGGCTTGGTCACAACTCCAACACTCCTTTGGCCAGAGAGCCTTTGCAGGTCGTGGAGAACTGCCAGTCGCGTGTTGCGAATGCAGGCATTCAAAGAGAGCGGCTATCTAAGAAGCGCAAGAGGTCGCCGGAGCCTTCGAAGACAATGAGCCAAACCCTGTCACAAAAAGGCGTCTCCTTGCTGCTGGATTGGGTATCTCTCCTTTGACCCAAGTGAGCTATTCAAGTTTGTACTGGATTGACTGACGTCCATCAAGACTTTGAAGATGACCTGACGCCGAAACCCCAAGAGGTCCCAGATCTCATCGGATCGACGCAGAAAGAAACTGGCTCCTTTCGCTCCCCTGGATTCCGTTACGTGGGGAGTGGCTGGCAAGGTGGCGGACATTGAGGATGTCTATCTCGGGGAGGATGGTTCCATCCAGTGCCTTGTCACATGGAAGTCATCGCTTAGCTCGATGAAGAACATTGTTGGCGAAGAACTACGGCAACGATGCGATGAGCTGTTCATGACAAGGTATGGCCACCAGGAACTGCAGAAGGCTGTGGTCAAGTGGCAGACCACGAAGTAGTGAGGATATGCTGGTTCCTTTTTAGTCAGGCAGCGCAACTGGAACGAGTTATACGATGTCCCCAAATTGAAGGCCCCTAAGTGCACACTAACTGGTCTTTCAGTGGAAGGCCGAGGTTGCCTAAATGGATCAATTCTGGAAAAACTTCATAGCCACATTATCGTCTCCGATCCCGAAATCCAGTATCAGTGTTCTCCAGGACCTTCTGTGTTGGCCTGATTTGCCTCCGATTTTTTCCATCTTCAGTGGGGTGCCGTGAACGTGCACTAGATTGCACATATTGTGCACTTGTCATGGCCTGCCGAGATATCGTAGACTCATGACTGAGACGCGTGGTTGAGTAGGGCGCTGCTGTGGGTGTCATAGCAGGGTGCCTTGATTTCTCCAGAGCAGCATGTCTCGTACGTTTGGCAGTCATTTGCTCGGCGGCGAACTCATCAGTAGAAGTATCGGATTCGTCTTCTTGAAGCATTGATAGAGACGTACGGCTGTCCGTGGACGTGGTTGACGGAGTAACCGCAGGTGCGCGTCGGGCTATCTGGTTTGCGTGGTCAATGAGATTGTCTCGATCGGTTTTGGCCCGATCTCGGTTGTTGCGTAAACCACCGGCTCCCTTCACAAATGTTTCCCTGTCGCTGGTCATTTGAAATCCCTTCAGTTGACTCATATGACACTCGGGAGGTTCTCCAGGGGCCTTGGGCGCGGTCAGATGGTGAGTATAGAGCTGCAGCGTTGCGGTGCCTTGGTGGTAAGTGTTTGAGTAGCTGTAGGCGTTGCCATCATATGTGGGTTCTGCCGATTTGTAATTCTGCAGACTGTGCATCGCCCTGGCGCCGACTGCCCCATCGTGACAGGCTTGCCGCTTTGCGACGTCAGCACGGCCACCCTCACTCTTTCCCTCCAGGAAAAAGTTTGGTGCCGCCGGCAGAGAGGTGTTGTTGGATGGGACAATGTGCTTTCCGAGATCACGGCGGACACTCCGATCGATTTGTTGGGGATAAGCGCCGTCATACAAGTCTGGTACGGGCTTTGGCAGGTCGTCGGCGAGCGGCTCTAGGTGATTGAATTGGCGGTCGGATGCGGAATAATGATTTCTTCTCGAATCGCCAGCAATGATGGACATGATTTCGGCCCGTGCAGTCGCTTCATCGCCTGCTCTTTTAACTTTTCTCTTAAACTCTTGAAAGTCAGCGTGGGTAAATCGAGATGGTGAAAGCGATGCCCGAGGCGCACGCATAGTGGTTTGTATATCGTCCATATTTCCTGGTTCAAGGGGGGGATGGGTGTCGTCTGGTTCGTATCCTTCAGGATAAATACCACCATCGATCAAGTTCTGCTCGAAATTGGGATCGTAAGAAGATTTGCCGGTCTTGCTGGTTGCACCACTGCCGCCGGATGCAGACGAACGCTTTCGGCTTGAATTGGATTGACTCATGGCGTCCTGGTCAGCTAGAATGGCAAACTACAAGAGCATTCTGTTAGTATTGGACTCGAAACGGGCACACGAACGGAACTCACTCCTCGAATATGGGTTAAATCAGGTCCGCCGTGTCGTGAAAATCGCTTCGCGCTTTTGGTCCCAGGCCCTGAAGTGTTGATGCCGGATTGGGGTGTCAACACTGGTTGTACTGGTTGTTCGGTCTTCAGAGTCCTGCGGTCGAACTCTCTCAACGCTCCTCGAGTCAGATGGACCTTGGAGAGCCGATTCCAGAAGCTTGGAGTACGGTGCCACCGGTATGTTTCGGCTTCTGATGTGCGTTTCTTTCTCTTCGGCGAGGGAGAGTCCTCAGGGGAGTCCTTAGGAAGAGATTCGAGAGTATCTCGTCGCCGCTTCTTCGAAGGAAGGTCTTCGTTGAGGACAAACATGGTGCGTCAAGTGTAGCGGTTGAGAAACCGGGTGAGGAATAAAGTAGGCCGCGGTGGCCGGATTGAGGGGTTGTTGTTCAGTCTGCAAACGGTGCAGACAATGTCACAGATGGCGCGTCGAAGCAGTAATCAATTGGCTGACGACGTCGGAGCATTCAACACCCGCAGTAGCGCCTTTATTCGAACTCATGTGGTGGAGCGGTTGCAAGCATGATTGGACATGAAGGGCGCGGTATCAAGTTGCGAAGTCGTCTGCGCAGGCAGCCCTTGGGGGCCAAATACTGTGCTCAATGAAGAAGGAAGGTTAGCCGAGTACGATGCAACGGCACAACTTTTTGCTGTGAATGGGGTCCTGGCGGTAATTTCTCTGATGCTCACCCTACGATGGACGACCCATTTATTCAACACTTTCTCGAAATACGCCTGGGTGGGCGTTACCAAATTTGTCGACGTATAGGATCAGGCTCGTTTGGAAAAGTATACATTGGTACGATAGTCCTCAGAGACACGATGAACATTGATTATGACTGATCCACGCAGGGCGCGATGTTCCTACGGGTGATGTGGTGGCTATCAAACTCGAGCACCGTTCGATTGCACCATCACTCCTCCGCCAAGAGATCGAGATCTATGAGGAATTGATTGGACAACCCGGCATCCCTCGAGTGTTCTGGCACGGCTACCACTGTGATTTCCAGGTGGTGGTGTTTGAACTTCTGGGGCCCAATCTGGAGGATCTCTTTCGATACTGTGACAACAAATTCTCACTGAAGACGACGTTGATGCTGATGGATCAATTCCTCCATCGGGTTGAAAGTCTCCACGCGGCGGGATATCTCCATCGCGACATCAAGCCTGAAAACTTTCTACTGGGCACCGGTAAGCACGGCAACATTGTCTACATGACCGATTTTGGACTCGCCACATATCGGATGGACTCACACGACCAAGCCATGAGTTACAAGCCTGCAGCCAGTCCCCGGATTTCCTTGGTCGGCACCTGCCGCTATGCCAGTGTCAATGGCCATTTGAACATCGGTAAGTGACGTGAATGTATCCCATCGTTGATTCAACGACTAAAACTCGGCCTCCTACAGCTCCATCATGGCGTGACGACCTTGAGTCGCTGGGGTATATGGCCTTGTATTTTCTTCATGGGTCCCTTCCCTGGCAAGGTCTGAAGGCCGCGACTCGGCAGGAAAGATACAGGCTTGTCTTCGAGCGGAAGCAGACGATCAAGGTAATTGAACTATGCCGGGGTCTGCCTGCGGAGTTTACTACCTACATGAGCTACGTTCGTGGATTGGGCGGGGATAAGCCCGATTACAGGTACCTCCGGAGCTTATTCGGTCGCCTCTTTCGCCGCAAAGGTTTCGAGTATGACCATGTGTTCGATTGGACGCTTCGAGAATTTGAAAGGCACTCAAATATGAATCAGCAACGTCCTGTGCCCTGTCCTAACGTTGGGGAGCAAAAGACGCAGCGGGCCCCTGTAGGCAGACGTGACCGAAAGAGGACACGTCGAACACGAGCTAAGGCGAAAGAATGATAGTTGGAGTTCTCTGGCAATGTTTGGATTTCGGACTTGACATCTCATTCGCAGATATTAGTGGCCTACCGCTTTGACAGCTAGCCCCAAACTCTTCCCTCTCTTCCTGCCGCCCAAAACCGAGGCTTGGGTGTCTGTTCTTAAGTGCAAGGCAGATCCATGGCAAAGTCGCTGGACACCGATGACCAACCCCCGGCTGCTCTTGTCCAGGGACCGCAGCGGCGGTTAGCGTTGCCTTTCTTTTCCTCTCCCCTTCCCCACCCACCTCCTGCCCAGGGACACAGTCGAAGGCGCACTACAACCCCTGCCGAGTAGTCGGGATCAAGGCTTCTCTCTAGAACGGGCTGGCCCCTGGATGATTTGGGCAGGTCTTGCAAATCCTCCAATGCTCTCCATTGCACCGACCTGACACTTGGCAGCGTTTCCATTCGACTCGACACCCCGGGCCCCGACACCTTCGGATTGTATGTTCGTTATTGGCATGGCGACAAGCACGATTGCCACAGAATCCAGGTCTGCCAGAACTCGTCGACATACTAAAAAGACTTATTTATTTGAGAGAGAAATAGTGTTAAGTAACGTACCTTAGGGCTCGGACCTGTTGGCTCTTGCAATGGATATAGATGCCGTACTTCTGGAGTCTTGACTTTTCCGCAAGGATGAAATGAAGGATAGAAAGAACAGATTCGACAAATTCCCTGCCCATGTCTCACCGCTTTATACAGCCGCGAGCAAGCCTTATCTGCGTCCAGGCTACTTTTGCAAGTGACTTTGAAGCTACGACCGTTGCGTATAGTCATGTCACATGTTGACGCAGTTATTCATATAGAGCAGCTTTTGTAGTTTCAGATTGAACTTGCGTAGGGACTGGCTCTGGTCACTGGGAAAAGTCTGATGACTAGCTTGGAGTAAAGCGCCGTGTTTGGTTGTGCCCCACTGGAAAGATCCACTGGAAAGCCGGACTTGGCAGCTAATTAATGGTGACGCTTGGCCCCCGGCCAAAAGGTCTTTCCCTTGTCGACATCATCCTCTACGCGCCCTCTGTCCAAATTCAGAATCTGTGAAAATCTGTTCTTTTTGAAACAGAGCATACAATATTGAGGCACTGCCAAAACTGCAAAAATTGCCGCCTACGAATACGCGGCCCAGTGCTGCGATGGGGGCAGAGCCGGACGATCCCTATCCCGGGGACCGCGTTTGTCCGACCCGCGCAGAATTCTATGCTGTCGCTACTGACAGCTACAACTTTTGGACAGTTCCGACTACCGAGTCACAAGATTTCGACATTGAACGATATTTGTCCGACCTTCTCACGGGAGTGCCACCCTTCTTCTTTAATTCCAAGCAAAGGCTCTCGTGGGTCGATGGCGAGTGGCTGCATCTGAAATGTAAATCAGAATGGGGAACAACGAAGGCTTCAGCATGTAATGTGAAGGTGAGAGGTCTCACTCACTACGCAAGATTGGGCCTCTCCACGCCGATAAGCTACGACCATGAGGAGGGGACCTTGAACTCGACACTATCGTTGGGGTTGGGAGCTTCACCGAATATGGCATGCTTAATACGAGCTTGGTGTTATATTCTCTCTTGCCGCTGGGTAGAGAGACTTGCAATAGCCGGGCAACATGCGCAACTTCTGCAGCCGACGCGGCCAAGTTTGTCCAACTTTTGGGAGACTACTCTTGCGGGAGACTGGCATGCTGTAGTTAATCGAGGCGGAAGTACCTACCATGCCCCTTGGTCTTGGTCAAAGAATGCTTCAGCTTCTCAGTAAGTCCGTAATCCAGTTTATATTCATGCCCTGCTAACAGAAACATAATAGCGTGGACTTGCCAGAATGGCCCCCCAACTCCGTTTTGGCACTAGAAGCACTTGAAAACTTTTGTGCTACCGAAAGCATGCACAGAGAAGCTACGCTTGCTCTCTGTGTGGTCATCCTTCTTTCGCAATATCCCGACAAGATCGTCAAGCTCCCAAAGTACTCATTGCCGACCGCCAAGTCAGGCAGGGGTTTATCTCGGCACAAAAGGTTTGATCTCTTGGTGGACAAAGCTATTACCCTAAGTTGTGCCGAAGAAGGTATCGAATCGATCTTGTGCAGTCCATTTCTAGTGCCCGGAGTGCCATGCACTTTGGCTGGAGCCCACCTCCTTGGAGCTCGCCAGGCTCTGTCAGAGGGCGGAAAAATGAAGTCCCTGGAAGATTTCATGATTCAGAAGAGACCTACTATAGCGCCACTATGGTTGGCTGCAATTTGGTGTGGTCAGGCCGAGCACATCCTCAACAATGCTGTTCTTGGGTATTCATCTGTTAACCTCCCGGCTTCCACTTGGACTGGGATTCCGCAGTCATTTATTCAGTACGACTACATTTCCCGCGGACCGCAGGGGACGATACCACGAGCTAACGAATATCGTGTAACATACTTGGTGAACCAATTGGCATTCCAGCCGAAGACGCCCTATCCGCCGTTTGAATATACCAAGAAGAACAACCTCAGCCTAGAGGTGAGCACTCATCTTTGTCACGATCACTATCTTCAGAGTTACAAGATGTTCTGGGTTGTGGAGGAGGAAGAAGATGAAGATATTCTTGCGCAGTCCCTTCAACTTCCACGGCGGAGCGCCAGTCTCCAGGCCGCCAAGGATCTGCCTTTAGGAAATCCTTGCCTCTTCCGATCGGAGTAAGTAAACGATTTTCATGTTGGCTCTGCGGCTAACTTGAATGAGGTTCCTCGATGATGGTGATTACGCTTCGGAGAACGCTACTCGTAACATTGTCAATTGGCACAAAGAGACAGAGGAAGGTGGCATCTGGCTTGATATGGGTAACGAACATGAGACGCGCAAAGTTCACATGCATCCATGGATACATCGAGAGTCATCAGAATACGAGTCAGACGCATCTGACGCCTCTGGCCCTGGTGCTCGGGAGGTATTTGATCGAGATAAGGTTCAGAAATGGCTAGAGGACGTGTCTGCAGATCCTTGCGAAGACAGGAATATGCCAGCTACTGCTAAACGGAAGAGAGATGAAGAAGCCGAGCCGTATCAACCCCCTTCCAGCGAGCCACCCAACGAGGAGATTCAAAATCACTACGGCTCGGTCATCCAACAGATTGTATTATCCGAAAACGGCAGTCAGACAATCCTCGCGCGACGCGACAAACACATCCACAGTTGAACACACACGAGACGAACAAGTGGACTATCAATCTGCCATCCCAAATGACAGGCGATCAGTGCCCGGAGAGCTTGTTACTGCGTCTCTAATGCGTCTCTCTTCCTTAGAGGGCATGACACGAGGAATAGACACTACTTCAATAGCAGATTTCCCATATGTCAACTCATTTGCAGAGGAGCACCATTGCGTGGAAACGGCCGCTGATAGCGCAGCGCCTCTTGCGAAGCAGGCGAGACGTCCCAGTCGACGCAGCCACAAGAAACGGTATGCTCAACTGAAAGAGGAATGAGGAGACTATCACGCATGCAGCAGATACAGACGAAAATGGACAGGTTGAAGGCCGCAACAAGTGAGGTGGAAGAGAGTGACTTCAAAAGCGACTTTTTCGGTCACGAGGAAGAGGGCCCTATCTAAAGGTGATCACAGCAGTTAACGCCACATGGAAGTCACTGGGTACGATTACCACAAATTTGAAGTTGCAACCACGCGTTTCCAGACACAGTGAGCTTGGTTTAAGGATTGCGGTGATAGACAGTTCGCTACGAAGCTTGCCGCGTCTCAAAGGTCACGCGTCGTAAGCAACATGTAGCTTTGAGACCAGCATCAGATCAAGAAGAACACGGAAGCTATCCACTCAATTTGTGCGTGACTGGCAGACTCCAAAGCCCAGAGGATTGGGAGTCTAACCTGCATGACCTTGTGGAGCGCATTAGGCCACGTCTTCGTCTCTTTCTAGACGCCCTCTCCGAATGAGGAAGAAAGAACGAAACGCTCACCCGTCTCCAAGCCCCCATGATACGTGATATACGGAGAATGACGGTTGGCACCCAACATCGTCTTCAATTGATCCTGAGAACCTTCCTGCAGAAGGTCATGTGGCTGCTTCCGACGAAGTTTAGACCAAAAGTTCCTTTTGCACCCGTAGGGGCTTGCTGGAGCCACTTCCATTCAATTTTATGGGCTTGAGATTTGATGCTGGGGCCGAGTCACGCACAGCAGAAAATTGACAGTTTGGGCTTGGATTTTGTGAGGGGCTCATTTCCGCCACGTGCAAATACTGACACGTGATATCCAGCAACCAGAAAAAGAGTCCATGAGGGGCAACCAAGTAATCTTTCTCGACATCTCGTCGGGCATCAACAGCCTAATCAATTTACTGGAAACAGCGTAGCAGAGCTTTTGCAATCCCTCGCTCTTCGCTCCTCGGCATCTATATCTTGGACAATGCCTTCGACGATTCCTGCGAAGCGACACAATTCATGATACGATCCGCGCCTTTTTCTGGTCTGCCTCCGCAAGGAAATACATGCGCAGCTACCAAGCTCCCATCGGCCTTTATCCAAACTACCACGAGTCCGATTGTACTCTCGGAATATATTGTGCTTGCTCGACATGACGAGGAAGGACACTGACAAGAAAAGATTGAAAGAGAAGGCCCAAGACCTAGTGCGTCAGTGTGCTCGCACTCGACAATTTTGCTGATTTATGGCTAGGTGCGCGACAGGGCAGATGTTGTGGTGGATCCAGATGAAACGACTGGAGAAGATAATTTCATATATGAGAAATGGCCCGATGTTTGCGGAGTTGTGGTCGATAAGGGCAGCGAGAATGGCTTCGTGCAGATAACCGGTGGTGGCAAGCCAGCCCAACGCATAAACACAGGAGATGGTGCTTCTGGTTTTGCTAAGATTGATATACACAACGGTCAATCCTGTATGCTTTACGGAAGACCAACGGTCCTATATATTCGCCCCCGCTCGAGTTGAAAGGTCAATTCGCGCCTTTTCCCTTTCCATTATATGGATGATGAGATTTTGACCCATTTCAAGCGATAACTCAATTGAAGGCATTTCATTCTTCCCAGCGGTTATTACCAGGATCGGGTATTCTGTCGAATGGTCTTGCAGAAACTTTATGAGATCCTCGTTGCGTACGTCGGTACGATATGGCCGTGTGTCTGAACGGGTCAGCCATTTTGGCGTTTTGGGGGAGGGGATTTTCGTACACTGATGTTTTCCTACCCCTTTCGCTAAATCTGCAGCACCTTAGTCTGTTCCCATGAATGAAAATCAGCTCTAACTGACCATATGCAGAGGGAATCTCATGCGCTTTGGCAAGCGCCTCAAGAAAAGAATGTTGAAAATTGATCAAATTGTCCTTGAGGTGATCGATCAAACCGATCTTGTCTTTCTCCTGTAACCGGACCACTCTGAATTTCCCGAGGCTGGCGGCACATAACAACGTGACTCCTCGTCCGCAATTATGTAGGACATCGCACAAAAATTCCTGATAAACGAGGTTATCACGGCCGGTCTGTGGTGTCTTCAAGATGTCAACAGCTTCGCGAACAAGCCGTGGACTTCGTCCTGAAAGACGATCCCGCGTCCTCATTCGCTTCATGGTAGCGTGGAGCAGTTTACAGGTCTTTGCAACCTCGTCACTCTCGTCGCTCGTTTGCTGGCTATCGAGTCCGGGGTCCATATTCTGACCTATGAATATTCTGTTATCAGTCAGCAATTGAGCTTACCGACGGTGCAGAGGAAGCTAGACGTACTTCGATAGAAACCAATGGGAGGTTGGTAGCAATTATTTATGACTGCGATGGTTGTTTGCAGAATGTTGATTGAAGGCAGAATGAGGTTGATAGAATTAAGTGGAAGTGTGATAGAAATGGGAGTTTGATAGAAGCTGGAATAGGTTTGACATAAACTAGTGGAAGTTTGATAGACACTAGAGGGAGTTTGATAGATATTGGCCGGTGCTTGATTCGTGGTCGTGATACCGAGCGCCTGAGACCGAAGCGAACTTTATAATTGGCTGAACGCTGACTTGTCCAAGTCTTCTAAGCCTGCATGGGAGGAGGTGTGCACATTCCGTCCGTATCATCGTTACTGCAAGCAGCTTCTTATCTGCGCCGACGGAGGTACATGCTAAAGAGTTGCATCGAATGTATGAGCCTTCAAAGGTATTATGTCTCTTGTCTCAGTTTGAGTAGGTGTCGGATTGTGGTTTTTCCCCCAAGAACAATCAATGCAAATCCTTGCTTTGTGCCTACCGATCTTGACTTAACGAGAGGAACAGCAGGACCGAACGGTGCATTTCAAGGATGAAGGTCGCTAGGACGTACACGCAAAGTCATGCAAGTCAAGCCATTTCAGCCGACGTGGGTTGCGGCTCATGCCCGTCGCGCTGAGTTGGCCCCATCATGGTCAGTCGTTGTATCCATTTTGATACATCAATTCGTATCGATGGCCAGATGGGCGGCCCGGAACGTGCAGTGCCCCTTGTCGCATTAGAGGACGAAACAACTGCCTGTCTGAACTGTTAAGGGTGCATGCGAACCAATTTCATTGCCATTAGGAAGACATCCAGTGGGGTGAACGATAGACAGCAATATGCAGTGTCATGGCAAAGAGAACAAACAGGGTAAGGTACCTAGAGAAATCTGGCTCCATTTTCTTCGTCTTTGTTGGCGGACTCGTGTATTGGCGGACAACACAGCCATGCATATCAGGAACTTCTTACAAATGATGTGAGCGCCTCATTTACCTTGGAATCGGACTGTGATAGGATCTTAACGTGCATTTCCATCATGGATTCTCGTGATGGTTGCATACAGGATGCACGGAAGTCCTGCATCTACACTATGGAAAGTTCACAACCATGAAACCAAAGCCATGCGCAGCTATACGGTTTGTAGTGTTTCTCCAAGCTCATGGCCCGGATGCTGGTGGGATGAAGTGTTGTCCACTAAGCGACGACGTGTTGAGTGACCATGCAAATTCCAGGAAGGAGCAGCTCATCTCGACGTATCACAGACCAATGCTAGCACGAAACCAAAGCCATGTGCAGCTGAACAGTTCACAGTGTCTCACCAGGCTCATGTCCCTGGTGCTGGTGGAACCGAGCGTGGTCTATAAATCCCCTTTGCTTCCCTCTTGTCCGGTCCTTCGACTCTATCCTTGATCACCGAAGGGCCTCTCCTTCGAAATCAGGATCACCAAGTCTCCTTCCCATCTCAATTCATACTGGTTCTGATCACCCTACATTGAGACAAAGAAATACACGTCAGGTTCTGCAGATTTCGAGCGATTTTCGAATTCAAATACATTGGTCGTTGATATACCCCGAACAAATTCTCCTCAAGACTCTTGACATCTCTGGCCTTGCCATGGCTCAGCTCTTCCATGATGAGCAACCACTTCCTCGGGACAGCGGTGAATTGACTTCGCAGCCGGAAGACCGCAGAGAATCCCCCATGGGCTCCCCTAAACAAGCCAACAAGGACCAAAATGGCCTTCCAGCGGCGTCCAACGGAAGTCCCGCAGCTCAAGACGGTACTGGGTCAACTGATTCGTCGACAGAGAACGGCATGGGCTTCATTAATAGATTCGACCCTCAAATGCTACCGACATTGAGCTTTGCAGTGAGTGTCACTCGCGAACCTACGGCACCAGCTGCTCAGCCTCAACAGCCTACTACAGGCAGCAATGGAGAATCTAAGCAACCACCTCCTCAGGACGGCGCTGGATCGACTTCGCAGTCTGGAAATATGGATTTTATGCAACCTCTGGATCGAGATTCGCTGGAGCGTCTGGGTTTTCTGAGACCAGATAGCAAATAAGGTGTTCTGTGTGCCCTTACTCTTATGAATTTCGATTCTAACAGAACTACAGACTCTGGATCCTATCTGGCATCCTTGGTATATTCCCAGGGCAGATAAAATGGAGATATGTTGTACAGAACTTTCAATCTTTACAATCATCTATTTCAAATGGAAGAAGGAAACATGGAGTGTGGAGGGTAATCCAATGTGGTCCAAGGAGTATTGGAGGATCCGCCAGTGCGCCATCGGCTCTCGTTTACCTCTGTTAGTTGGACTTGTCCTTTCTGTGGTAATCCTGCACGTAGCTAGATACTCCCTCATCGGTCCGGGTTACCTTGTGAGACGTGGACCATTTCGGATGTCCGGTAATGCTGATGGTAATGAGCACGCTGAAATAAGACAGGGTGTTGTAACTGCCGGAGGACATTTAAATATGTTCTTACTACGGCTTTTAGTTAGCACGTATCTAGGGCTTGTGCATTCCTTGACACAAGAACTCCAGTGTGAGAATCCCTCTCTGCAGGATTGAATAAGTTTGCCAGGGATTCCCAGCATGTCTGCATGCGAAGTCTGCGTCTTTGTCAAACCGGAATGGAGGAGCTGCAGTGTAAACTTGCCTATCTGATACCATCACTTATATGAAGCGAGCTAACATAGGTAACGACAACCTGGCACATAAATATTGGCCCATGGACACTCTTCTCCCTCGTCTCTTCTCGATCTTTCTCCGCCGTGTCCTTGAGACTCCGCCTAGTTCTTCCTCTTCATTCTTTCACCCTCGCACTTTTCTTGTGAAGCCGTGCAACGATGCCTGCACCATCCAATGCCATGAAGCAGAGCAAGCATGCTCAGGGTAATTCCTCACGATCTGACCGTCCTGATACTCCTCCGGACAGTCCAGCAACTCAACTATCCAATCCTCTTGAGTTTGCCCGCCAAGTTATTGACACGGTAAAGCTCATTCAGACATCCGACTCCAAGGACACCGTCCCAATCGTTAGACCTCAAGCTGAGCCCGCTGCCCAAGTCTCTGAACCAATCGCCAGAGCTTCAAAACTTGAAGTCAAGGAGGTGCATGAAATGTAAGCTCACAAAAGTCATAGTGTCCAGTCCCCCTGACAAGCCCGTATAGCTGGGATTCCAAGGCGTATCAGTATAAAGTTGTCGAGTCGCCTCCGACTTCCGAACTAACTGCTCTGGATGCGTACGTCTTTGTGGTTCGCACTCGCATTGGTGCGTATTTCAGACCTTCCCTTAGAAAATCGACTGACATCAGTAATAGACAGGACGAGCCTCAAGTCCATTGCGTACGTCGACATCAAATCGGAAGGCCTGCGGGACATTTTGAGAATCGTGCTCAAGGATATCAAATGGCTCAGCCTTGGTGAAGACAAACCTACTGTTAGTTCGATGTGCATAACGTTGCAGGCTGCTTATAGCTGACAAACACCCGAGATTGAGCAAAACATACTGTTTCACCACCTTCCTGAGCTCGAAGCGTATCGGGCAGATCAAGCTCGAAGTCGAGCAACAGGTGGTAAACGTGTCAACGCTCTTGATCTGTTGATCCGTACCGTCAGGGACAGATACAAGTCTATCACAGAGCGTCTTGTCCCACTCCTGAAAGAGGGCAGAATCACTTATGACCTGCTCTGGGCTCTCTTCAAGGCCAACAGTCATGTCATTTCAATCTGTGCCGGAAGCGGTAAGCTAAGATGCCTTAGATACGACATGGGTGAGGAGAAAAAGACCGACCAAGGTGTGGAATACTTCGAGCTGCAATGCCAGTATCTCGATTTCGACGGCAAAGTATTTGGAACGGTCCAGGCTAAGCTTCCCATCGAAAAATTCCATGGAGCCAGACAGATCCACACTCTGAACTCATTTCCGCTCAGCTTTCATCCAACCCACGGGAAGATTAGGCAGAGTCTTGCAACCCGTGGCCAGAAGTTCATAGAGCTAATAGGCACTCACCACCGGGGTTTTACAGGACACGCTTTCTTCCAGCATAAGGACGGCATCGTTCGAAAGACAATTGACTCAAGGATCATGATTGATGCCCAACAATTTCGGAAGAGCATCCCCAGTTACCCGCGGTTCTTCACCAAAAAGTCCGACTTCGAGGTCGACGTGAGCCTGTTTGTGTCGTCAAGAGAATCAAACTCGCCGCGGGTGAAGAGTAACGGCTCGATCCCAGGCGAGATGAAAGAAGACGATCTCCTCATCTGCTCTCCCACGGTAATGGGATTCAGCCTCGCTGACAAGTTCTGGGGTAAGTTAGGTGATTGCTTACTGTACTTTTGCTGGCCGAAGATGACTTACTGGTACAGGCGAGTATGCTGTGGAAAATATAAGATCCATCGACTGGTCCGACTTACCCTTCACTGCATTGACGATTCCTTCGCCTAAGAAAGAGGTCATTTTGGCCATTACCAAGAACCGCTTGGGTCAGCCGACTCAGGACAGCCAAGTTCGCCGCCGTGCCCCGACGTTTGACGATGTTGTTCAAGGAAAGGGACGAGGGATCATTATGCTGCTACAGTAAGACCTCGTGGCTCTTGTTGTTCGCGGTATACTCACCTGAACTAGCGGCCCTCCCGGGGTGGGAAAGACATTCACCGCAGAGGCGCTTTCCGAGCACTTCCATCGACCACTGTACTCGGTAGGAAAACTTGCCAATTGTCAGGGAGGAGACAACGCTGACTTCCTAGATTTCCGCCGGTGAATTGAGCACCGACGCTGCAGAGTTGGAGGGACAGCTCGATCGCATCTTCCAAACTGCAAAAGCTTGGGGTGCACTTCTCTTGCTCGATGAAGCCGACGTGTTCCTGCAACAGCGTTCCCAGCTCAGTCTTGACCGGAGTCGCCTCGTGGCGGTTTTCCTCCGCAAAGTGGAGTTCTTTGAAGGAGTCTTGTTCTTAACCACGAACATGCTGAATGACTTTGACGCCGCTATTCTCAATAGAATCCACCTGAAGTTGAAATATGACGATCTCGACAAAAGCGCAAGGAAGGCTGTGATTATCCAGTTTTTGAAAATGATCAAAGACGACCTGGAGTCATCAGATATCAGTGCGGAATACTTGGACCGTTTCGCGAGTGTTCAGCTCAATGGCCGCCAGGTAAGTTCCCCTTGTGAAACGAGGGTATCATCTGTGACACCGTCCAGATCAGAAACGCCATCTCCACCGCAGTCGACCTAGCCAACGGGAAAGAGGAACTTCTATCCTCTTTGCACATCTCTAAAGCTTTGATAACAAACGGATACATGGTTCCCGAGCCAGGTAATGTATCAGTAGACGATAGTTTGTATGAGTGAAGTTCAACGGCGAGCCTTTTGGGAAAGGGCCGGCTAAGATACGTTGGTGAAGTGTGTGGAGGCTGCTCTGTTTGGAGCACCCATCTTCTGTGCTTAGATCTGGGACGGCCGATTCGGTATCTGAGGGCGCTGTGAAAGGGCCGAAGCCTTGTGCTGCTACTCTCTGTCCTGCAGTTGTTCAGGTAGAGTTAATTGAGGGTGTTGCGTCAAGTCTTGTATGGTAAAGGCGTAGCCATCGTAGCTCGAGCCTTCCTCAATTTGCTTTCATACATTAGTTACTGATCACAGATCGTCTCCAGCCAGCGTGGCTGAGCTTGTTCACAAAAAAATTTGATACTTCGGATACCGCTTGTCGAGGGTTTAGGAAGGATGATTACCTTACAGGTCAATGAGGAAATTTAAGAGGCTAGACTTTGGTCTAGGCATGCACGTGCCATAACCAGAGTGCGCTCCGGTTATCGAAAGCTTGCATTGTTCAGCGTACCAGGGAGGCCGTTTCTGGTCCCTTTTTGTTTACTCTATGAAACTTGGCTCTGGCGAAATATCGGGTAAAACACGTGATATAACGCCGTTCAGCGGCATTATTTCACATGCCTTCCTCGGGCGTGGTTGCTTGCCTTTCCCCAAGACTCTATGCCGTAACTGTGAGTAGGAATGAACCGGAGTTTACTGTGGAAGCGAGCCATGTAGAAAACTAGCTAGTCCCCTACGGGCGTAGCCCGCGCTGAAGCTTTCCTATGGAACGGCTCGTTCGCTATCTCAAATGCCCTCCAAGAATCCCACCTCCGCGAATTACTCCTTGCCTTCCGACCAGGTAAATAATTACTTTCGATTGTGCCACTATCCCCTGTCGTCGTATTTCCATGTCCACTCAGCAATATATGGACGCACAGGCTGTCGGTCTAGGAGCCGACATTGGCACCTGATTGGCAACGCCGTCGTCCTCGGCAGTGAAGCTCCATAAGGTGTCAAGGTCCGGTAGCACATCGCAGCAGCGAAATTGATTGATTAGCTGCAAATTCTGCGTAATCGATGATGGATCGTTGAGGATGTTGCTTAAGGGCGTGAGTACGTTGGGCCCGAACCCCGTGAATAAGTCGTCTGCGGCGGCCTGCGCAACCGTGCTGGGACTCACATCTGACGCACACGCGAGAATTTGTAATTGGTCGGGCTCGTCGTTAGCAGCTCTGAGGGCGACTATAAGAAGGTTTAGTTGTATTAGCTTCATGTCGACCCCGTAGTTTTCGATTAAGAAGTAGTAAAATACTGTGAAAATTTGTAGAAAATAGGAAGTACGGAGAGGAATTGCTAATACTAACCTACGAGCTGTAATTGTAAATGGAGCCCTTGCAGAGAAGTCGCGACATCGAGAAAATCATTGACGGTGGTGACATCACTGTTCCACTGATTAATTGCGCCTGCGATGGCGGCCTGGCTTGGGACGCCGTCCGCACAACCGTTGGGTGAGTTGCGCTTTGCGAATCGCAGAGAGGGAGTAGCGGCAGAAGCACCGATGAGGCCAAGAGCCAGGAAAGATAAGGTAGCGACAATCTTCATCGGGTATTGTACAATCGATATTGAGTAAGATTACTCGTCAACCTATTAAACATGGAAGTTGTTGTACTGTAGAAGCGATAATGGAAGCGAGAAGAATCAAAGGTCTTATACATTGAAACTTCTTATAATGCTATCTCGGTCCCTTTTACAGCACTTAACCGAATCGGAATTTGATGTACTGGGCGCAGGCTTTCACGCATGGATTTGCCGATATTTGAGGGACTAAAATGGCCCCGTTTGGGACCAAAAATGGACCCGTTTGGGGCCCAAAAAAAACGCCCCGAGGCTGCCCGAAAGGGAGGCACACTGCCCATAACCAGTGTGACAAGGTCGAATTTGGGCAGTGGCGAAGATACATGCTTGATGCGTGATGGCTCCATGCAATGGCCATCCCTTGATACTGTTTGCGATCTTTTACGAACCGGTGCCTCAACTCAAAGCAGCCGCATACTTGCGTCCCTCAACTAATGGTTCTTTCATCTCGTGAAAGGTCGCCTCAACTTCCTCGACAAAGTCCCTCCATGGTCCAATGTCGCCAAAGGTTTCCAAACGCCTTTTCGACATTTCTCTTTCCTCAACACATGTCCTCGTATTGTTGAAGAATATCTTGCCTCGGCCAGTTTCTTTCCAGTTCCATCCGGGTTTCACATTCCACATCTTGTCAAAAACTTGTTTCTCTAGAGAGGTTCTTTTGGGGGGGAGTCCGTCGCATTGGGAAGCTAAACGGCTGTCGAGCTCGCTCTTGCCAGGCACCCATTCTCCCCTTTCCCTTCCTTTTCTGGTGGCGCCATCCTGTAGTACATGAGTAGATAAACTAAATGGAGCGCGTTTCGATTTACATACCTCTCCAAATCAATGACAGCAGTCGAAAGAGGGGAAGTTTATTGATAATTTCCATAAATTCTACGAATAGATTCTCTACCGTCGACACGCTGCACTTACTTCAGAGACTGAATAGAGCCAACATCGAGCTCAGCAGGCTCAAGCGCACTTATGTTTGTTGAACGAGCATTCGGGCCCAACTTTCGTCCCAAAATGGCTCTCAGAACCCTTTTGGGCACCAATAAACTACAGTATTCGGCCATGGACGAATTGATCCCCGCCGAACAGACCCTTTCCACTGGGTCTGCCTGACAAGAAATCGAGTATATGCGCATCTGTCACGAACCTACCTTGACGAACTTACCGTTCCTTCCAGACCTCCACCCGATTCGAGTGGGAGGACAGGTAGCAGACGATTCGGAAGCGAGGCTGGGAAGACAGGAGACTTCCGGCTACAGCCGTATTACACACGTGATGAAAAGGGGAAGCCATAAGAAGCTTCTCCCACCCGAAACTGGCTCTTCTTCTTTCTCAGGCGTCGAGTCGTCGTCAATACGATGTACGATAGATACAGTACAAACAGTCCCAGTTACTACAGTCCTCAGTGCCATTGTGCCAATTTGCGGCGACGGTCCTGATAGTATCCGCCAAAGGCCTTGCTGCTCTAGTCTTCTTTATTAAGACACCACCACCGTCTTGAGCACTCTATGAGCAGCTACAGTATAGCCAATACAATGCTCCTCTCTACACCAATTTCTCCAGCCCTTTGTCTAAATAGTCCTTTCCGGTGTAGATCATTCCCTCCGGCTCTCGATATGCTCTGTCGCTATTGCGCATTTTCTTTGCGACTTCTCTTTCTTCCTGGACTAAAGCGAAGCATGGACAGCAGAGTGAACCGCAAAAATCGAAACAAATATTGCCTGGCAGTCCAAACCTCTTCCTGAGGTTATGACGACTCACGCCTTGGATACACGATGAGAAACCACACCAGGCAAGAAAAGCCCAAGCGCAGCACTCAAGGAGACATTAGTTAAATATTCCGGCAAAAGGAAGACGTTCTCACCTCGCGATTGAACCAGGTGAAATCCGAGAGTCGTCGGTTCCGAAGACGGGCTTGAGTCTTTCCATAGAGGAAGCAGGGCAGAAGCCATCCAAGTACACCTAAGCCCTCCGTTAAAATCAACTAGTTCATTCACAACACTGATTATCTGGCCATACATGTTTCATCGACGAAAGAAGAGCCGAAGAAAGGATGCTCCCACTCCGACATCGTTGCACATCTCCTAGAGGAAATTGGTCGATTGTTGGTTCAAGCCTTTAAAGGCAACGCACAGAGATAGGTGGCAATGAACAAATCTGAGAAATTCGGGACTCTGCCCTATTGGTACAGTATTAAGGAAAGTTATGCTCGAGATGTGCTGGCATTCTCCTAGGCAAGAGAGGAGCCTATTGAAGTCCCTTTTGCGTCCCAGGGGAGATTCGAGGAGCCCAAAAGGGAGCTCACATTTGCTGGCATGGAATTCTCTGAATGAATTATTTTCGAAATGTCATTTGGGTGTCGAATTCCCTCCCAATCCCATGATAGTCTCTTTGGTGGTGATGCTAAAGGGAATATACTTGTTCCCAATGCAGTTCCCTTTTGTCGTTCCGTGGCGAAATTTTACCTTGAACCTCACACCCGCGAGTCAGAATTCGCAGTTGAATACTTACCGCTTTGATCAAGATGTCCGTCCTGAATTGCCTCAGGTATCTCATGGGCTTCCTACTCATCGTACTACGTCATCAAACCAGCTCTCTTGCGTCGTCGACAAATACCAATTTTCAAAAGGATACCTGCGTATCAGTTCCTCAAGGAGCTGATAACCCTTCAAGGAGCTCTGTTGCAAGTCCTGCACCAGAGAAAACAGGAGGTCTAACAGGGGGTAAAAGAGGTCTGGCCTATAACGATGCGTCCCTCACGCACCTCTTCGCGAACCAGTCCTCCGTGAGCTGGGGTTATAACTGGGCTCCATTCGCCAACGGCTCCCTTCCCTCTAACCTTGAATTTATCCCGACGCTCTGGGGTCTCAGTGAAGACGCGACGTCTTCGTGGTTTACACAGGCCTCCTCCGCCATCAGCTATGGATCAAAACATCTCTTCTCTTTCAATGAACCCGATATCGCAACACAAGCAAATCTCAATGCATCCGAAGCGGCCGATGGGTTCATACAGTATATGAATCCTTTCCATGAGCAAGCCGAGCTGGCCACTCCGTCAGTGACGAATGGACTCGGCGACTCGCTCGGTCTTGAGTGGTTATCATCATTCTTCGATGCCTGTGCAGGGAGGTGCTTGGTCGATGCCGTCAACATCCACTGGTATGGCTCGGCAGTCGACACGTCGGATTTCCAGGCGTTCGTATCTAATGCCTCGGCACTGGCAACAGAAAACGGCGTAGGAACTCTCTGGATTACAGAGTTACGCGGTTACGGAGGTACTGACCAGCAAATGCAGTTTTTGGAAACGGTCCTGCCGTGGCTCGACGGCAACGACGACGTGTCCGGCTATGCCTGGTTCATGTGTGCCGCGGGGGACGGTAACTTGGTGAGCAGTAGTGGCGTTGTCTCTGCTTTGGGCCAACTGTACGGGTGATGGCTGAACTCTCGGGCACGAGAAGCCCCGAATTACGACAGTAGCTGTCGATGTCTCACTCGGGCTGAAACGGCAGGTCGGGAAGGGCCAATGATGCTCATACCTTGAGTCCTGTTGCCCTGAGGAGAGCTCTAGAACTATTCTAGGACGGTTTTATTCCTATGCAGCGGAGGAAGAGAACAAGGATCGCTGTCGAATCAACATCACTCAGAAAATTGTCGAGGAGCGTCGGGCTCCACGTGGATCAAGTGTCACTGTACGAGTAGTGGTCCATCTGAAAGCTAGCTCTAGCTGATGTAAATAAGTAGACTGTGATAGATCTCGGATGAGAAGATTTGATTGAACAATACCAGAATACATCTCCTTGCGAAAGGAATGACGGTTGGACCGAGGTCCACTCGGCTGACATGCCTGCCGGAATGTTGTTTTTGCCGCGGTTTAGCGTGAAGTGACTCGTTTTCTCCATCCCTCGACGGCCTCAACTTCATCGTCCCTTTATCAACCTCCCTACTCCCTTCCAGCCGCGTCTCACGCCAATCAGAGACTGTCTTTATCCTGGTGGTGGAGATGCCGTACCAGGTTACTATGAAGACTGCGCCGGTTCACAACCTTGTCCGATCCGTCCCTCCTCGAGCGCGATACCACCTCCACGAGCACCGATGATGTTCTACCGAGCCCGACGACGCTTCTTGGCCGGCTCCTCTACCCTCGTTTCTCCCTCATCCTCCTTCTCCTCGCGCTCTTTTCGCTTCCTATGATCCGGAGTACCAAAATCATTGTTGAGGCCTTGCATATCCATTAGATCGTGGACTGCGTATGGAGATCCACTGATATGCTGCGGATCCGCTAGCCCTTCTTGAAGAAGAACGGATAATGTGTCCTTGGTTTCAAATTCGACCCTTTTACGAAAGGTTCCTTGGTGGTCGATGAACGACCGATCGCCGACCGACCCGGGAAGCCCATGGCCGTTCACGATAAATCGCGCCGCCCGTTTAGACAACTGTTCCAGCAGCACCTCGAGCTCGGGACTATTTCGAGGCAAACGACAGAAGATATGGCCCGATCCAGAATACTTCCCCTTAATCTTCTTCGGCTTTGAGTCGAGTTCAAAGTAGAAACGCGTCGCAACGAGGCAACGCGCGACGACATCGACATCCTCCGACCGACAGAACTGTTCCCGAGCTTTTGTTGCCAGCTCGTGCATCCTGCCTGTATCATCCAAGTCGACCTCTCTGTCTAGTTCAACGTCGAATCGGAAGTACCGCCCATCTAACTCTGCCCGTCGTCCATTCTTGAACGCTTGGGCGATTTTTTTACCGTTGATTAATTCCATGAAGGCTCTGTACGATCGTGGCAGGAAGCCCTCTCTCCAGATCGCACGCAGTCTGCTGGAGTGGGACGTTGGTACGCGTGGTCCTGAGGACCCGGTGCCGAGGGAGACGACCACATTGGGCCTGCGAGTCGGGGGCCACACCACGGGGATTTCCCACAGAGGGAGGTCGACGGGATTGTTCCTCCACAGAGCTCCGTCTTGAAAGGTTCCTACCCCCGGAATGCGCTTTGCTGGAAAGTACCTCGTGGCCGTGTGAGCTGCTCAGAACTTTGAGAGGGTTGGACAGCAACATACCACGGTGCCGCAGATCCGCTCATTGCGCTTGCATGCAATTTCAGTCATCTTTGCATACTCCAACGAACAAAGGAAATAGCAAATGCACACTTACATCTCCCACAGACGAATCCTTTTCCGCCCATCTTGCGACCGGATAATGCGATATCCTGCCCATCCGTCAGAAATCGCTCTCACGTTGCCAGTTCGGGTTTTAAAGTACCACAGTCCTGCGGCCTCGGTCCCGCTCCATTATAGTTGGTGAAGAGGCAAGGGTCTGTTCCCAGAACTGTGGTCACCGGTATTCCCACTTTCGCCCCGATAGCGGTTGCATACGAGTAATCCAGGATGCTCATGTCGTTGCCGAAAACTCCCTTCAGCGCACCTTCCAAATTATGAGCTGGGTACAGACCGTCGGCCCAATACGACACAAGAAACCAGAGAATATGCGACAGGATCGGAATGCGGGAGACGATGGGTATGTGAGAAATCCAACGGGGCTTGAATGCCCTTCTTGCGAAAGATTCGAACACATTTGCGCAATCATCGACTGGCCATCCATTGATGAACAAGGCCAGGATGATAAGCCCCCCTAACAAGCTTCAGCGTTGGTCATTCATCGAATCAAGCATACTTACCGGAACTGGTGCCGAATCCAACGTCGAAGTAATCCTGAACGGGGATCTGTAGGCCGATCCTGTCCTGCAGTATTTGTAAAAATGGTAGTGGTATAGCCCCCTTGATACCACCTCCGTCGATGGTTAATACGTTGACCCCGGCGGTATCGGGCTTTATTTTTACCGTCACGTCTCGAAGCGCCATGTCGCAGAGGAAACAGCGCCGAATGCTGAACGCCCACCGATCATTCTTATCCGGCGTCCCGAAAATTCGTACACAATTTTCGCAGACCCCGTGTCCGCACGGCAGATTAGTTTCCAGCAGGCGACGCAAACATACAAAACAGAGGTCGTCACTCAGCAGCCGCTTCCAGCGATTCTTAAACCTCTGGAGATTATTACGGTGTACCATCATGGATGGCGTGCCGGTGCCGCGTATGAGGTCATTAAAGCATTTCTCCAGCTCCTCCGAGACGATTTTGACGAAGCTAGACGGGAGGACAAAGTTTGTCGAACCGTCGTGGACTAGCACACCAGTTCTGGCCACCTGGTAGCATGCGTCATTGTATAGGGTGTGAAATACATCTCCGGGGTTGAACGCCATGGGGCCGTTAGACTGATCCCGCCAAACGCAGAAAGGAGGGCCGACTTACCGTGCATGCCGGGAGGGTAGTGATCCAGCAGGAGGCTCGATGCGATCATTGGCACCGCGAAGTCCGTCAACTCTTCGGGCGATTTGATGTGCTTCAGGAAGTTGGACAGGTGCATGTCTAGGTCGGGCGAGACAGGATTTTGCAAACGCGACGCTTTGACGAAATCGAACGGCTCCCTTGTGGTTCTGCCAAAGTGGTCACTCGCATATTTGAAGAATGCGGCCAAATGTCTCGCAGAGAAGAGCATTCTTGCCTCTAGCTTGTGCCTTCGACCTTGATCCAGTACCCGGACCAAGTATTCCTCCAGCCGCCGGTAGCAGTGCCCTCCGTGGGGCACGGTTACCACTTCGAGAGCCGATAACCTCTCTGCGGGATTTTTGGTGGTCTCTTCTCTGAGCGCTCCCAGAAGGACCTCACTGGCCTCCTTGTCGATTTCCGCTCCGGAGTCTGTGGCCTCCATCACCACGACCACCCGTGGATATGTTGTCTTCGGTAGTGTCGACGGCTTGCCATGCTCGAGCCACGATGCGAGTCGACGTACCACGGGACCAAACCCGCCGACGTCGGTGGAAAAGAAGCAAAAGACATCGGCAAAGGCGCCCAGGAGACGGGAATAGAGATGATCAGCGGCATCTTCTAAAGCCAGATCTCGGACCCCTGCCCGGATGCGAGGAAGCATCAGCTGTCTTGTCTCGTGGCATTGGGCCGAGGACCTTTTTTTTAAGTCCCGGTACGGAAGGTCGCCATCTGCTAGAAGCACGGGGACGTCCCGGAACACATCGCGATTTCCCCGTTGGAGATGTACTCCGCCGCCACGTTTCCGTCTGCCTGCCGACTTCGGCCTGTTCTCCTCTCCACCGAGGGATCGAAGGGCTGACAATTTGGCGGTATGGCCGATGAAAACCAACAGGCTGGGCTGCTGAAGGTCAGGGCTGGGAAATTCGTCGATAAGCGTTTGAAGCCGGTCCGAGATGAACAAGATGACTTCGTTTCGTTCGATGCGGAGGTTGAGCCAATCGCTGTGATGACAGCGTGCCATCATGAAAGCCGAAATGCTACTGTGAGTCCCAGTATTGAGATTGTGAGGTGCACAAGAGAAGATACTTTTAACACATCACGGCTAACCGTCGTCCTGTGAGGAGAGCTCAATCCAGACCCTGGAACAGCGAGCGAGGAAAAGGAAACAGACAGAAGGAAGAGACTCGAACAGGCTCCAAACGCCGCCCTTCGAGATCCAATTTTGAACAAGCCATGAATCTGGTTTCCGTTTTGGGCTCCTCACAAGATACCACTAGGTTGACTGGCGTTCCCCGTCTATTTCTTCTCGATATGCAAGCTGAATCGACGCTCTTTTGGCGACTGCGCAGGTGAACATAGTGCAGAGCGCTGATCATGGTCATTGCTGGCATTTCGAAGGGGCAAGACAGACAAGTACTCAGCAGGATGCCTTCCAGAAACCAACCTCGTCATACGAATCGACAACCTGTCGAGCTTGAAGATCCGAGATCTACCCCCAATCTGAAGAGATACTCCGAGCTACCCACGTTCAGACACAGATGTGCCCTCTGCCGCAAGCTTCGGTCTTCGGCTTACCAGAGAGATCATCCCATCGCTCCGGGAGAACAACCGACCCCGGGGGTCTGTTCACGACCTGAATGCAGCGCCCAGAAACGAGCTTGGTCTCTATCGACGAAGCCTCCACCGGTGATGGTCCTGGAAGTGCACTGTTACATCTACGAGAACCCTTTCCCCGATAACTCCACTGAGGCTCCTCTCACGGTCGAGCTCCCTGCGGCAGAGCAGGGCCGACGAAAGGAGCTACTTCGTGGTGATTATGAGATGTCGGCCTGGACGCAAAAGAACCCCAACCTATATGAAGATAAGCAACAAGCTCCATGGGTCAGTCGTATGACCAAACCAACTTTTGTACCTCGCTAAGCTGGGAGCTTTTGTAATGGGTCAATATCGCGTCCGTACCCACATCATCACGGATCCCAGGCATCAATGAATGATTCCGTTGTGTTGTTCTATCTGAAGATGATGGTCACTGATGGAATTGGCAATGGAACCGCCGGCCGGTTTTGTTGGTGGAATGTATTGCAGGTTTTGCAACGGATCATGTTTGATGAGATTCAGATATTGTTCACATCTATACCATACAATTCTAGTCACACCATCCTCATAGGAACTATCAATGGGACGGCTAAGTCATTCTGCGATTTCGTCCCTGTGGCTAAGGTCATGCTGCCCACACCACAGGTCAACTAACCACCACTGTACCAAGCATGAAAAATTGAGCACCTTTTCGCTCTTTTCATTTTTCTCTTCTCTTCTTCCCTCCCTCTGACTTTCAGGCTTGTGGAATTCCCCATTTCCTATTGGCGGCATCCCTTGCCTGAGCTTTTCCTTGTCGTATTCTGTCTCGCCGGCTCTAGAACCGACCCTATTTTGATCCTTTGACGGAGGTCTTTATGAAAGCATCGAGTTCTTTGAATACTTTGGCAAATTCCACCTTCTCTCCTCCCAGCCGAGCTTTCTTGGAGGACCTCCATGTTTGTCCGTCTAGAACCAATCAGAGTCGCGTTAGGAATGGTACAACCGCACACTTACCGTCACCAGAGTCTTCCATCCCATCTCGAGTACGCTTTTTGGTCGCCGTCATTCGCACTTTTTTCAACGGCTTTGAGTAATCCTCGTCTGGAGCACAGTTAGACTTGAGAATGTGTGTTCACTGAACAGTCCATACCTTCACTGCCGGTATCGTCGTTTCGTGCACGTTTCTTGCTGCCTGACACGCGTAGTAATTTCGAGGGCAGGGCCACACCCCCACCTGAGACTAATCAGCTTGCGAGTATGGGTTATTGTAGCGAACACTTGCTGTCGCTGCCAGAGTCCACCTCATCTCGGCGACGCTTCGAACTCTGTGTGTTTTGAAGTCCAATGGCGTACTGTACCACGGTGTTTCCATATTCCACGGCATCAACGAGCATATCCTCGCAGTCTGAACTGTTGAAGTCGCCCTTCCTAAGCCTACGAGTTAATTTCTTGAATTCTTCACGGCAGTGTTCAAAGTCCTCTATGGCTCGTGGGTGATTAATCCGAAGCACCGACGACAGCAATCTTCAAGAAGAGATCTGGGAAACTTGGTTTGTGCTGGTAGCTGGCGGATGACCAAGATTTTGCATCGTTTGCTCACACACTTATATTCTGACACCCTCTGTGTAGGTAGTACTTTGGAGCCGGAAGAGGTATTCAGCAGGAGCCTAAATTGGAATCCGCATCGGACGATCCAGATGGGCCCCTATCGGGGAAGGACAAGAGGGTAAAGAAATGAGAAAGTCGTTAGGAGCAATTGCACTTGAGGCTGTCTGTGGTTCCTGCTGCCTTGAGCTGCATTGATTCACTGTCACCCTCTCAACCAGCTACTGTAACGTGAATTTTTAAAGTGATTTGGGTAGTTTAAATCCACGCTGAAAGACGGTTCTATGATATCAAGCAACTACCACGTTCAAAGTTTCCAACCCGTGACGACCCTCAAAACTCTCGCTCTCCGGTCGAGAGTTTCTACAAAATGCCAGAAAATGGCCCCATCCGCACCCTTCATACGGCTCACAGAAATGGGAGGCCATACACTACTGTCACTACTGATCCCACGTTGTTCTCACATCCACAATCCATGTTTTCTGGAAGTGAAATGGAATGTCGGAGCCCAAAAAGGGAAGACGGAATAGATAGAGAACCCAGCAGGGGCTTTCAAATCCAGTCAGGCAGAGATCGCAGCTGGAACAGACCTGTCTTCCGTTGCTCAGCCAGATATTGGCTGACGTAGAGGACTCGATTCCGAGATTAAAACCGAGCATACATACTTTGCTTTTGTTGTCCTTAAGGATGCACCATGCGGCCGCAAGAACATGCCCTGCTCAGCAATCACGTGCCCATCCCTCCAGCCAATCGAAGCGAATCAGTGACAATCTCATGCTGGTGAACGAAATTGAACAATCATTTCCAATTCCGGTAATTTCTGCTCCCGCCTGGTAGGGGGTATTTTGCTCTCAGTACTCTGTATTTTGCTCTCAAAAAAGGGCGCTAACACCCGCTTTTAGCTTAGCTCAACAATCCTACTAACAAAATATGAAGTGTCAGGCATAATTTTCTCCATTCAAAATCGCAAAGGCGTATGGGTGTGCAAAGCAGTTCGATATTAACGCCAAATAATTCTATAGCCACGTATCTTTTCGGGAAATTTTTATTGAGGCAATAAGGTAGTTGTAAAGCTATGTAAGAATAGGGTAGAAAATTATACTATTATCTTAGTGGAAATAGTAAAATTATGTTGTTAAAAAATAGCGTTTTGGTGGTAAATAATGGATAACCTCTAGGCGTTTGACACCTAATTAGTACCCGGGGTACGGAAGCCCTAGGCTGCGTTTTAGTTAAAGCTCTAGGTATAGACCGCCTAGAGTACACCTAGAGAAAAGGGGAAAATTATGCCTGACAATTCGTATTTTGTTAGTAGGAAAGCTGCGCTAATCTAAAAGCGTGTGTTAGCGCCTTTTTTTGAGAGCAAAATACAGAGTACTGAGAGCAAAATACCCCCTACCCTCCCGCCTCCCAACTCTGAAGTCTGTCATAAGTGGTACTGTGCTGAGCGTATAAGTTACCAGAAGGGGCCTTTGTCCTTTTTGAGAAGATGGTAAACTTATTCTGCCCAGCCATTGGGCGGCACGATCCCCGGTTGAATGCACGTGACAACGGTTTTGCAAGGAAATTGCTGATTTATTACCGAGGCCGTACGATATTAGAAATACCACCGTAAATTCACTCGTTGATGATTCGTAGTTGGGTTAGTCGAACAATGTCAGATTGGGAAAGCGTGCCCCAGTTATATCCTTAGCTTTTGGTGGGAGAAAGTTGCAAAGTGTCAGCAAGCGGGAGGGCGGTTTCGGGAAAGACTGTAACTGAATAGTAAGAGGGCGACAGTAAATCAATGCAGCCCAAGGCAGCAGGAACAACAGATATCCTCGAGGTGCAATTATCACCAACAACTCCCCCCTTCTCCCCCTCTTTGTCCTTCTTCCCCAGGGGTCCATCTGGATAGTCTGTGCGGATTCCAATTTAGGCTCCTACTAGATACCTCTTCCGGCTCCAAGTAGTACCTACACAAAGACTGTCTATGTAATCTTGAAACAGATAGGAGTGGCAATACACCTGAGGTTGCACAATAACAGGGCCGGAGTTGGGTGTTCCTATCTGCGAGAGGACGACAGGGTTGTGCCGAGGACGGTTGTGTCTGGGGACAGGTTTGGCTGTCCCAGTAAAGTCCACTCGTTGAGTTGGGTTAGCCGAACCACGCTAGCACTCTATCAGCGGCCTTCAGGTGTTCAGGACCAGGGTTTCCTGAGGTGTTGTGACTTGAAGCGAATGGAATCTGTTCATCACTACCTGTAACTATAGGAAGTCTGCGAAGGCGAAGGAATGACAAACATAATCCTTTTCCCTCTTGTGACTTTCTTGAGGCCATATTTGTCGCATGTCTATCCAGCTAAGACTGAGGCTGGATGATTCTTTCCTCGACATCGAGGATGCTTGTCAAACCCAACCTGGTGTCGTCCGCGACAGTCCCCTATCCGCTCTCCTTTTGCTTCCGCTTGACGAAGAAAATATTCAGCGCATTCAACTGGGCGAGGCTTTTCGCCACTCTCTCCAAGCTGGGCGAGAATCAACACCATGTCGCCTCCATTCTATTATCTCAGCCTGCAAGGAAGGGAAGATTGACGACGCTTCACTTGAAGCTAGATTTTTCCGACATGGAGGAGTTCGCGCTGTCACGGCCCTTGCGGCGGCAGGTGCAGACGACAATAACATTTTAAGTCAGCCGGAAGGTCATGGAGATGAAGAGTTGGGGTCCTTCTTGAAATCTATCGACACGATTAAGTGGCATCCAGACCTGGAATTTATGGCTGAGGTAACCGACAGGAAACGCCCGTCAATAACGACAAAGGAAACGTACCTCGTCCGGCCCCGGCCTCCGCGGAGTACGAAGAGGGCCAATGCGGACAAGCGAACAAGCCACAAAAATTCGGGGCGTTTCTCCCGTCCTGCTCGTCGGACTGGGCCAAATGCCGCAGAGCGATCCAACATCGGGACTCAAGGCCGTATACTCTCCTCAGACCAATCCCTATCCTGTCCTGGGAGTCCGGAGGTTGCGAAACAAACTTCAGCGGAAGGATGTCTTTCTGGCGATGAAATCATGGCCGAGTGCTAGACTTTGACAGTATGTGCAATCCCGTGCGTGGAAACAAAAGCTGACCTATGGGAGACAACTATAGGATTGACTTGGACGGTATCGAGGGAGTGGCATGTTCTCCCAACCTGTTCGGGTCCGAGAACTATGGAATCGATTCGGCCTCGTAATTGGTCCCCGAGGGATTTGTGCCATTCACTTACACACGTAGCTTTCAGGAGCCCTTTCTGTTTCAGCTGCATTCACCTCTTGTGTGGCATATGGTGGTTGGGTGGAATGTCTCTTTTCACGCAAAAGACCCTCAGATTACGTTCAGAGACATTACTCAAGTGCGTAATTTTTGCTCGATCGCCCGACTCCGCTCTCCTACAAAGAGTGCTCGTGATGTCCCTTTCTTGTGAGTCAGTTCATCCTCGTTATCATATTCAAACACATTAGACGTGCCAAAGCAAGATGCCTCGTACATACCGCTACAACGTCCGAATGTCCTGCGGAGGTCAGTGAAGAGCTATCTCTTGTCACTGTAATATGAACTTACGAATGCAAGGCTGCGCTTCCTCCGTCAAGCGCCTCGTCATTGGCGTACCAGGCGTGAAGTCCGTTGACTCCTCCGTCGAAGCACAGTCTGTCACAGTGGTTACAGATGATGGCGTGACCTTCGAGGCCATCTCCCAAGCGATTCAGGCATCAGGAAAGGAGGTGCAAGGCGGAGAGGTGATATCGGATGGAGAAGAAAACAAAGCAAACTAGGTCGACATTGGCAGAACATGAAGAGTGTCAGGAGGCGAAAAGACCATTTTTAGTGCTACGTATCTATGGCTGGAAAGCTTGAGAGACTGGAAGCCTATTGTAGGGACTGAATTCCTGTCGAGCAGCAAGCATGGAAGATCTGAGGACTGGGGTACTTTGAGTGGATACTGTGTACTGGGGGACGATCAACGTGCGGACCAGATCTTGTTGAGGCAGCTCAAAACACCCCAAAGCAACCGATATAAAGAATACTTCACAATTGTTTGATTACAACATTGGACTGACCGTACGCCGAATGAATTTTCCAAATGCGTGAGCATCATGTCTCTTTGGTACAAGTATTGTAAAACCAAGCTCATTGGGCCGTCGTGATCACTCGTTCTGCAATTTCACTCCCTGGTCTCCTCTGGCAATGAATGGGCAATTGAGATAGCAAGCTTCAGCATATAGACACAGCATGTCTGCCAAGTAACGCCATAGGCGACAGAAAGTGCAAAGACGGCCCCAGCCTTGACTGCCGGTTACAACAGAATCTAACAGCCTCCTATCGCAGTGCACGGAACATATCCTCCACATAGCCCAGAGCGGCTGTCTGATTCCTGAGCCTTTAGTTAGATAGTATTTGAAATGCGTTGGAGACGAAAATGTGCACGGATCTACTCTGGGCACTGTGACGAGGAGTAGGCTGTCTCGGAGCCCCTAGCTACCCACATCTATGTTCGGTGGATGACATGGCAGCGTTGTCCCGAGTCTCACAGCCACCTCTGGGCAGAGAGAGCCCAAGCGCCGGCCATCTGCTGGCTCCAAGCGGCTCTCCATGTACAGTAGGTGTTGTCTCAGGTTGCTCAGGGTGATCTCAAACATGTCAGCCCCGCCAAGAGCATAGGAGTTTCACCCAGTCCTATTATGTGCTGTGGACAGTGACCTGCCCCTATAGATGTCAACGCGTTCTCTCACTTCTACACTCTTTTCGCTTTTCCCCCAGCTTCATTATCCTTTTGTTGGTCCCTTTCCTCGCGCAGTACTTTTCAGTTCCCCGATTCTCGGCAGCACGCATCACTTCTCAGTCATGGAGGGAATGAGTATGGCCATGATAAGTACCTCAGGGACGGCAACCCCTACGGCCACTGTGCTGGCAACAGCTGCGGGCCTCACTTCAACCATTCCTGAAGCCTTGCAAAGTGACATCATGCCGCCGACCGACATGCAAATGCAGGGAATGTCATCCTTCATTCACTTTGGCCTTGGAGATCCCTTCTTCGCCCGCCTTCTCACGCCGACACATGCTTCCGGATATGTGGCAGTCATGTTGTTCCTGATGATGTTGAGTTTCGGCCAGCGGCTTCTGATGGTCGTCGAGACAAAGGCCGCCCAAAACTTGCACCACGCTCGGCCTGCAGATGACGAGGGACAGGTATCAAAGAGTGGTAGTTGGGTTGAAATAGCGGAGGATGTGCAGCCGAGCGGCCGATTCATGTCACGGTTCATCGTTCGTGCTCTCCTCAAAAGTGGTCTAAAGGTGTTGGATGCGGCCCTTGGCTTCCTGGTGTAGGTTCAACCACAAGTCAACTTCTCGGACCTCTACTAACCCTTCCTCGAATGGTAGTATGCTCGCAGTGATGACCCTTAACGCTGGGTACATGATCGCGTTGTTGGTTGGAATATTTCTGGGAGAGTTCCTGTCCAGCTGGGCTCACCGAAACGGCACCTCTTAGGACAGATTGTGAAATATCTCACGCTCGGCCTGTGCTGAAGCGACTAGTGTTTCTCTGGATCATTCGGATGAAGGGTCGCGCAGTGACGTGCTGGTCATGTCTGCGCAATTTCGGTCTTTACCTGTCGACGATTATCCTCTTCCATCTTTTACAGTACATGTTTTTGACGGATTGACCTTTGCGGAAGGCGAATGCGAGAGGGAATGTAGGGGTTTATAGGTCGGCCTCCACAGTCCTAAACCAGGAACCGTGTTGACTCATGGGATGCTCTCGTTGGTCTCATTGCGTCTTTATATGATTTTGGCGATTCATGAAGCCCATCATTGCGTGCAAGACAGGCCGCAGATGGCAGGCCGAAAAGAGAGCGTACATTCGCTTACTTGAGAACACAAGTATAGAAGGGATGAGAAACAGGGGCGTTGTTCCGTTGGGTACGAAAGGGTTGTTCTTGGCCAGAATGCTACAGCCATGGATCTTCTTGAGGCATTTATGCGCCCAAGTTTTAGTCAACCTTGTTTCGATTCAGACATACGGCAGCTTAACGCAGTCTGAACGCTAGTTGGTGATGGATGACCTTGGGAGCTTTGAAGCTCGAATCTTCTCCGGCGGAGGGTCTGTTTCAGTTTTCGGGGTGTGGCTCACGACCTTCGGCGCTTGGGTGGTGGAGAAGCGTTCACTGGTGATTATGGGTAGCACCAAGGCCCCTTGGGCGACTATCGACTCCCCAAGCTGGGCGTGCGATATTAACGCCGGCCTGTCCCCTGCCTCCAGGAGCTTGAGTCACCTTTACGCGAAAAGCGCGCATCGGCATGTGGCTCCCTCTACGCCGGCTACCCAATATGCAAACATAAGAGGGGTCTCCAGACCCAACGATATGGCCGCCACATCAACTCGTCGAATGCGTTTTCTCGTCCAGTTCTTCCAGACGTGCCAATCTCCTCACAATTCAAAGATGAAGTACCTGGGTCGCCGAAACCCCTTGGGTGGTCTACTGGTGCAGACCACCTTTCTCATCTCCAACCTGCACTGTCCGACCTGTGCGTCGCACATTGAATCCATCTTTTCCAGCCTGCGACCTGCGCCAGATTCTGTCCAGGTGTCAATTGTCTCGCACACGGTCACAGTGAGGCATTCACGCTCGCTTGCCGTCACCACCATCGCCCAAGTTCTCGATGATGCCGGTTATGACATCTTTGACCTTGTCCCAGATCCAACCTCGTCGCAACGAGACCTGCCATCCAACTTGCACCAAGGTCTTGAGCCGCCATCATTTGAATACGCTCTTTCCCGATGGCGCTCCCATATCGGCGAGGTCGACGCGGACAAGAGAAGCCGCCACCTCGAGCACTGCCAACAATGTCAGCCGAGTTCGAAAAGTGCGACAGAAGAGGTTGAGAGTTTTTCGCTTGTTGTCGACCATCTCCCAGACGTACCCAAACAGTTCAAAGCCAACTTTATGGTGGAAGGCATGACCTGTAGCTCATGTGTCGGTGCCATCACCGGAGCACTCAACGAGCGTGTCTGGGTTCAATCGGCCGATGTTAGTCTCATCACTCACAGCGCCGTGGTGATATTTGATGGGGAAGACGTGCAACATCGTGTCAAAGAGATTATCGATGCGATCGAAGATGTTGGTTACTCGGCGTCCCTTGACGCGGTTCAAGAATATTTTGCATCTCGACCACCCGACAAACGCGCCGTTGCCGACTTGTGGCATGCGACGTACGCTATAGACGGCATGACTTGCAGTTCCTGCGTCGGGAACATCACAAGGGCTCTTCAAGACTTGGATTACGTCTCGAAAGCAGACGTGAGCCTAATCAACCATGCTGCCTCGGTTTACTTTGCAGGCAAGGATCATGTCGACGACATCGCCACCACCATTGAAGGGGTTGGCTACGGTGCCAGACTCGACACGTTGTCTACCGCTGAGTCCCACCCCACAACAGGTTCGGACCGCACAATTTCAGTTCGCATTGACGGGATGCATTGCGGGCAGTGTCCCGATCGCGTCGTACAGGCAATGAAGCGCGTGAACTCGGTGACCATCGAGAACATGCCAACTTTGAAAGATCCTATCTTGACGGTGTCATACACCCCAAACCCACCGCACTTCACAGTGAGGACATTGTTATCAGCAGTGAAGGACACTGATCCTTCTTTCGAAGTCTCGATTCACCACCCCCCAACGCTTGAAGAGCGGTCCAGAAAGATGATGGCACGAGAACGGCGCCATATCCTCTATCGCGTTGGCTTATCTGCTGTCGTGGCTATTCCTGCCTTTATCATCGGCATTGTCTACATGAATCTCGTCCCCCATGACAATTCGGGGTATAAATATCTCATGGCAGAGCTCGCGGGGGTTACACGTGCCGAGTGGGCTAATTGCATTATGGCCACTCCCGTTTACTTTTTCGCCGCAAATCTTTTCCACCGGCGCACATACAAGGAGCTACGCGCGCTGTGGAGGCCGGGAAGTCAAGTTCCTATTCTCAAGAGATTTTATCGATTCGGCAGTATGAACATGCTAATCTCTTTTGGAACATCCATCGCATACTTTGCGTCGATCGCAGAACTCATCATTGCCGCAACGCGTACCTCAGCCATGCCAGCGGACGGGTCCATGGAAGGGAGTGGGTCAGGAATGTCCTATTTCGATTCAGTGGTCTTCTTGACTCTTTTTCTCCTTATCGGCAGATATATCGAAGCATATATGAAGGCCCAAGCTGGCGATGCCGTGGCGGCCCTGACGAAGCTAAAGTCGACGGAAGCTCTGCTAGTCTCAACAGACAGCACAAGTGGACAATCTTCAACATCCCCGGTCCACGTCGATTTGATCGAAGCAGGTGATATCGTCAGGGTCGTCAATGGCAGCTCTCCTCCTTGTGATGGAGTCGTTCTGGAAGGAAAGTCAAAGTTTGACGAATCCAGTCTGACTGGAGAGTCCATGCCCGTCACCAAAGAAGTGGGGGAGCCTGTGTACTGCGGTACTATCAACAAGGTCGCTCCAGTAACCATTCGAATTACTGGCGTTGCGGGGAAGTCGATGCTGGATTCAATTATAGAAGTCGTTCGTGAAGGACAAACCAAGCGTGCTCCTGTCGAGAAGATCGCGGATCTCCTGACCGGCTACTTTGTTCCATTTGTGGTATTGGTGGTAATCGCAACATGGATCATCTGGCTTTCTCTGGGCGAATCTGGAGTCCTGCCTTCCAGCTATCGGGACACCGACGTCGGAGGCTGGCCTTTTTGGTCGCTTCAGTTTGCTATCGCTGTATTCGTGATCGCTTGTCCTTGTGGTCTCGGACTGGCAGCCCCTACGGCGCTGTTTGTCGGAGGGGGTCTGGCAGCGAAGTTGGGCATTCTTGTTAAGGGAGGAGGAGAGGCATTCCAGGAAGCCAGCACATTGGACTGCATTGTCTTTGACAAAACCGGCACTCTGACGGAAGGTGGAGAGCCCAAGGTCACAGAGTTCGAGGTTTTTGTGGACAACAACGACTCTCTCAATGAGTCGGACGTACTGGGTATCCTCAAGCGTCTCGAGGAAGACAGCAGTCATCCGCTTGCCAAGGCTGCCGTCGCCTTTTCTGTGTCGAGAACGTTTGCGAATTTCAATGCTGAGAATGTGGAGGAAATTGGCGGCAAAGGCATGCGCGGGCTTGTTGTCGCAGCATCACAACCCCAGCGTAAGTTCAAGGCGTTGGTCGGCAACGAAGCCTTAATGTTCGACAACAATGTCGTTCTGTCCTCTGACAGCCAAGAGAAGCTTGACTCATGGAAAATGCAAGGCAAGTCAGTCATCCTGGTTGCCACTGCTGTCACTTCCGACGGCGATGGAGGTTTCTCCCCTTTCTCATTGTCGGCTATAGCCGCCACTTCAGACCCACTACGGCCAGAATCCATCCAGGTCGTGCAGTCGTTACGCAAACGAGGAATAGACGTCTGGATGATTTCAGGAGATAACGAGAAGACCGCCCGGGCAGTCGCCAGCAAAGTTGGGATCGAGATGACTAATGTCATCGCTGGCGTCCTTCCAGAACAGAAAGCGGAGAAAATTCAATACCTGCAGAGGGCCGGGGCTAGAGATGAGAAGCGCTCGCACACCGTGGTTGCCATGGTTGGGGACGGAATTAACGACTCTCCTGCTCTGACTACGGCAGATGTTGGCATAGCCATTGGCTCCGGCTCTGAAGTGGCCATCTCGTCAGCGGATTTCATCCTCATCTCATCAAACCTCATCTCATTACTTATTCTTATCGATCTTAGTCGAACGGTATTCAGGAGGATCAAATTCAACTTTTTCTGGGCCGCTGTCTACAACATGTTAGCGCTCCCTATCGCTGCGGGCGTCCTATATCCAATACAAAGTGGCGGCAACCACATCCGGCTGGACCCTGTTTGGGCGGCATTGGCTATGGCCTTGAGCAGCATCAGTGTTGTGACCAGCAGTCTGCTCCTGAGGACGCGACTGCCGGTCTTGGGTTTCCAAGCAGCAAAAGAAACAACACTGTAGAGAAAGGATAAGTGGTCATTTTACATCAATAACAAATCGGAAAGCATGACCAAACGAAACATCTTATGGAGACAAGTTTCTTTGAAGGTGTGTCATGAATAATCCTTCCGCTGGAACCCCGAGGATCAGTCTTCATTACGGCTCTGGTTCATTTCGTTCGACTACGAAAAGCGGTGGGCACATCGGCTGACTATGCCTAACTGATAACCGAGACACAGGCTGGGTGGCGTAGATTTGAACGACGCCCGAGCTTCACTCTTTGATACGTTGCCTGTACCACAGCTTCAACACTGGTGTGAGGGGGGAGAAACTATGAGAGGAGTATATAACAGTGCAACTTCCTGAATAGGCCAATCTATGCGATCGATGACTACAAAATCCTCTTGGTTTGTGCCAAAGTGAAATGTACGAGGACTTAACCTCTTCGTAGCTATGAACCTTATAAAAGGATTAAATGGATTGAAGTAGCGAAAAGGTTTAGCCCTTTGTCCCTCATCGCTGCAGATCTGCGAGGTGACAACATTTCATGGGGTCAGCATGGGGATCGCCATGACTGAACCTACGCCCCCAAGAAGAAACGCACAAATTGCGCACTTCGTTGGAATTGAGGGTCAGAAATCTTCGCAACCTGAAAAGGGCAGTGATACTGATCTTCCACCCCTCTTCGACTTTATCACTCTTTCATTCTCCAATTTGATGCGGGATTGAAACATGACTCTTTGAGACCTGCCATTGATGAACATACTTTCCGAAGTATGATGTTATTTCGGCACGCTGCTCCTCTTCGATCGGGAGGATGTAGCACAAAGTTGGCTCATCTCCCCGCCACTCACGCGGAACTTCAAATTCGGTTGCTCCGCACGACGATTTGGTGCTGCAATCCTCGAATTCACCAATCTTTTCGCATCGCCTCGATGTCCATCAACCCTCCACCTTCAGCCTCGTTCCACGTGGCAACCCGTTGTTCAGCTAGGGAGATTTCAACTCATCGCAAAAATCAATGTGGGATTCAAGTTCAATCAGAAGCTCCTGTGTGGTCACGTATCCAGAACTTCCGCTTCTGGACGTCAACAACGCTGTGGAAGCGAGCCTTTGCGAACACCTTCCGCTGTCTTGTCGGCTGTACTCTCGGCGACTTTTCAACCATGTGGTTTCTTCAAGTCCATCATCCTGAATTGGGAGTTGGAATAATCATGGCAACGTCAAGTAAGCCGAATAACCCAATGGTTTGACGCCATTCATCCAGCTGAGAACGAACTACTAACCATGCTCCTCTCGTTACAGTGTCAATGGGTATCTTGACATCTATCTTGGTAGAAACATGCTTCCTCAGCCTGGGTAAGGACAGATTACCTCTCAAAGCTGCAGCGAAAGCGGCGGTTGGAATGAGCTTGGTCTCTATGATGGCGATGGAGGCGTCTGCGAATTTTGTCGATTATCATTTGACAGGCGGAATGGTCAACCTCGACTCTCCTGCATTCTGGCTCGCCGCTGCTATATCTAATTTCGCGGGCTTCGTCACTCCGTTACCATACAACTATGCCCAGCTCAAACTGTTTGGAAAGGCGTGTCATTAAAAGGGACATATGTATCATGGAGTTAATCTTCCCCTTGGTGAAATGCCTTCTTTCGTTGCTGTTGCTAAAAGGAGTCGGAGTCCAATAGAGTCCGATCTTACGCCTCGTCCTCAGTGTGACCGTAGCATGTCCTATTCGTTCACATATGTGGTGCCAGCGAAGCATTGGACAGAACCTGGAGCTGAATGGCGATGGCGATTTCTATATTCGTACTAACATTTTCGAAGTTTGCAGCGTCAATGTTGCGATGGTCGCAGCACCTGGGACTTGCAGCATTGTATCATAATCTAGAATAGTTTTTACAACGCAAGTAAGAGCAGTTGTGGCCAGGCAGATAATGAAGTGCCCAGGAAGCCATCTGAGTCCATCGACGTCTGTCGACCCTAAGTCCGGCGCAGAGACTTCTCTTTAAGTGAACACAAGCCGTTCGAGATATAGTCTACACCCGGAAGATCCTTAACTGAGATGAGTGCCACGTCCCAAGCAACCGTATAGCATTGTGT
The DNA here is from genome assembly GCF_000836275.1 of Exophiala mesophila. Taxonomy (NCBI): domain Eukaryota; kingdom Fungi; phylum Ascomycota; class Eurotiomycetes; order Chaetothyriales; family Herpotrichiellaceae; genus Exophiala; species Exophiala mesophila. Next base: position 5,079,617 of record NW_015622506.1, read on the forward strand.
ATCCCAACTTTGTCCTCAGAGAACTCCCGAACTGGCCTTGAAATCGCTCGATTCCGGCACGCCAGCACTGGCCCGGCAAAGTGGACAGGTGGTTCGAGATTGGAACCAAAGTTGCAAGCATTGTCGATGGAAGACGTGCCCGCATGGTACGACTTTGGGATGGCTGGCATTCTTCTGGGGCAACTGTGAATGAAGAATAAATTCTATGCGGCATATAGCACACATACCCGCAATACAAAGTTGATCTTCGACGGCATTGCGAAATGTATTGCCAACCATTCGTATTACCCGTCGACGACGGATGTGACCATCAATATCCTTTGTGATTTTGTAGATGGCGGCAGCAGCATCGCGCATAACATGGGCACAGGAAGCGTAGGTGGACCAAATAAGGATGTAATGGAGAGAAAGTGCGCATCTCGAAGTGTCTTTACAAGGGAGTCAGTCAGGGTTCAAACACTGCCATAGTCGCAAGCTGGCATAAAAAAACATCAACCAACTATGCATAAAACCTCAAGAATAGCTCAGGAGGATATCTCATTCTCGTTCTTACCTGTCCATAGTTCCGCGTGGAACAACCAAGGCGTGCTTCCATTACCTCCATCGGGCTCAACATCTAAGGCGTCTGGTTCTCCGTCGAAAGGCAGCTGGTCTGATCTTTCCACTGTAGTTTCGGCCACATTCACGATGCACAATAGGTAACGAGCTGTCACGGATGAAGACAAAAGGACAAAATCTGCAAATTCGAAAGCGAACATTGGCAAGAGCCTGCACCGAATCAGCAACAAGAAAGGCCCACCGAAGTGCTTTCTTACCATTAATTCTGCCTTGGTTTCACCAAACAATGCATGTGTCGCGCTCATTTTTCTGATCTTGATGTCCTTGGAGTTAATATTGTAACAATTCTTCGTGGAATCGGTCGGCGGCGAACCACAAACAGCGGGAGTACATCCAGTCCTTTTGGATGTCGTCGTTTCGGAGTGTCTTGAATCAGAGCCAGCAGTGTCGATCACACCTTTGCTTAATTGAGAACGGAATTCAGAATGCGCGAAAACACCTCAACGGCAGAGAGTAATGATTGGCTTCCTTTGGCAGAGGGAGCTCGCCAGGAAAGGGGGCCCCGCCCCCTGCTCGGCTCACCCGAAATGTGGCCAAACAGTCTTGTTGGTTGTTCAGCCGCTGGGGTTATCCGCATACGTTTCCGGACGGCGGTGGGGTGACTTCCGCCCTATTCGTTGATCGACACCAATCAACACTGCCACTGCCGAGAAATACGCAGAAATCGCGCCGCAAAAACCAGGCTCTGACTGCAATCAACAATATGCTCTGTGCCTCGATTGTGACAAATACATAACTCGTAGCGGAGAACATTCACGAGATTGCGCCTTCCCCTATGTTGCCTTCCTCCCCCGGCTTACAATCATCGCTTTTCTGCTCTTTTGGTGTGCCTGATCCTTGTTCCTCATTCTCTACTCCAACATGCTATCATATCCACACTTAATTGTGTTGCTTGCCTGCTCAGCAGTGCAAAATGCTCTGGCCGCCTCTCGTTCATACGAACTGACTCTCAGTACAGGTATCCGAAGCCCTGGTAAGCCTGAAAGGATGATTTTCATTGCTTTGTCTGACATTGAACCAGATGGATTCGCGCGCGAAGTTTACCTCATCAATAACCAACAGCCGGGGCCCTTGATTGAAGCTGAAGAAGGAGATGATCTTGAAATATTTGTCCAGAACGATTTGCCAGTCGAGACAACAATTCATTGGCATGGTAGGTCGCTCCAGTCGAAAAGGCTGGCGTGCGGTCTACGCGATTCAGCAAAACATTGACATGATCGCGCTAGGGCTTCTCCAGCGTGGAACTCCAGATATGGACGGTGTTCCTGGCGTAACTCAGGTTGGTGGGACATTTGACTGCTCGTGCCCGTCTTATGCGTCTCTAGTTTCCCATCCCGCCAGGAGGTAATTTCACCTATCGATTTTCCACAGCCGACGAGTACGGATTTTACTGGTACCATTCTCACTTTCGAGCCTACTACAACGACGCCTTACGCGGGCCGCTCTTAATACATCCGTCCCCATCCCGGCCGCGTCCATTCAAGACTCTTGCTCAGAGCAGCTCTGAGTTTGATATGATGTTACAGGTTGAGCGCAGCGGAACAATTCTCCTGCTATCTGACTGGTACCACAGGCTCTCTGATCGAATATACGATGAATATTTCACGACTGGTGCATTTCCCCAGTGCGTTGACAGTCTTCTGGCGAACGGGAGAGGAAGAGTCCAATGTCTACCCCAAAACATACTTGAAGCCGGACCAGGCCTGGGCCTTGAATCCAACATCGCCAACGATCCTCATGATCCTGACGCTATGTCGATGGCAATGGAGTCGTCAACGACCAGCGGAATGGGCATGGCTTCAATGTCGATGGATACAGCATCGATGCCCGCGTTGACAACGGATGCTATGTCCATGAGCATGCGGAAAAGGTCAGATCACACCGCAAGCCCGTCAACCGGCACTGCCATGTCTGATATGAGTGCCATGTCTTCGACATTGACTTCGATGGCGACAATGGGATCATCTACGGCGTCGGTGGGCACAGAGGACCAAACCATGAGTACCACGGTGGACATGCCGCAAATGACTTTAGGCCCACGCGGGTGCAGCCCACCCATGATGTTTAGGCCAGGCTTCAACGCGAGTTCACTCCCACTCGAAACTTGCACGAATACTACATCGGAACTCTTCACCTTCACTGCGGACGCATCTCGTGGCTGGACCGCTCTACATCTCGTCAATGCTGGAGCTGTCAGCAGACTCAGTGTCTCGTTGGACGGTCATTCCATGTTCGTCTACGAAGCGGATGGACTATATGTGACTCTTCAAGAGGTTCAGGTCTGTCCACGGCAACTCTTGACACTGATTCATGTTAACCTTCGGGCAGGTTCTGCACATCTCCATTGGCCAGCGGTATTCCGTCATGATACGGCTTGATCAAAATCCCGGAGACTATTCTTTTAGATTTGCAGCATATCCCTATGGTGACATGCAGCAAGTCATCGAAGGGCAAGCCATTTTGTCATACCAAGTGAGACAATGACCCCGGGCAATGTGATTATATGACTAATTCCTCCAGAATATGACCAACAATACTAACATGACTATGATGAGTCGCATGGTCTCGCCGTGGATGCTCGTCAACGGATCCGCCACATCGGGGACTGTCGAGCTTGACGACCAGACCCTTGCTCCATTCATGGGCAACACGGCACCATCCGGGGCGGCCAACGTTACTCGACATTTTGCAATCAACCAAACAGACATAGTGACTTGGGTGGCTAACAGGGAACCATTCGTAGAGCCTGCTCGGCCTATTATCTATGGTAGCGTCTCTGACGGCTGGAATGCAACCACTACACTTCTTACCCCTGCCAACGCTACCGTTGATATTATTATGAAGGTCGCGAATGATTCGATGGACACGGTAAGTTCGCCAATCCGTTCGACTCAACGTCATAGCAATTTCTGGCTCACGAGATATCATTTTATAGATGGGCCATCCGATGCACCTACACGGCCACAAATTCTGGTTCCTCGGGTCCGGCGAAGGCGACTTTCCATTCGAATCTGTTACTGATGCACCTTCGTCGATGATCAATCTCCAGAATCCGCCATATCGCGATACCATCGATTTGCCGCCTTCGGGCTGGGCAGTTATCAGGTGTGCAAAGAGGCTGTTCGGCGGATCACTAAAATTTACTAACGTTCTTAGATACATCACTGACAATCCGGGGGCATGGTTGTTTCATTGCCATGTTCAATGGCATCTTGTGGTAAGTCATATTTCACCTACTGGTAGAGAGACACTCTCCTGAATTGATCAACAGAGCGGCATGGCTGTGGTGCTTGTTGAGAATGAGGAACGAATGATGGATATGGTAGGATCTATCCAGAATGCGTTCAACAATCCAGCAACGAATAATTCGCAGGCAGAAGGGACTTCTGCAGCTAGCACCCTGTCTGGTAATTGTCCTCGCCAATATCTTAGCTTTCTATTCTCGCTGCTGTTGCTCTTCGTTCTATTGTAAAGGGACCAAGCGGATGGCCTCAATCATTCAGCATGAACGCATCTCCATTGCGTTCGATCCAGACGCTTTACGAGCATATCGGAGAGTTCTGTTGGCGAAGCGCCCAATAAAGTTCTATTCGAAGGGGATCGTACATCCGCTGGATAAATAGTAATGCAGGCGACTATAGAGATAGAGCACTTACTGTAAAGCACTTTTTTGGTATTGAGGACCGATGACCTTTGATTTTAAATTTAACTTTTAGATGAATGCCTTTGTTCAACCTCTCCTTAATAATTTGAGCCGCGAATGACTTGACACTTTCGACCCTGTCAGAAGGTCACTTCGCCTACGTGTCTATCGCATAGTTCCGGTATTTATGTGCTTCATGTGACCAGAATAGCACGGCAATTCAAATGATAGCAGCAGGTTCATCTGATAGAGTACACGGTCTGAGGCATGGAGGACTGGGTGGCCGCGGCCGATCATCTGTCCCCGCAATGCTCTTGAGCATAGCCAAGCCCCCAAGCCTCGAATACGATTGCACAGCGGTGCGACATTTGTGCGTGAAGAGGCGAAGCAGGCTGACCGTGCATATGTATGGAGCAGACAAATGGCTAGAGTGTTTGGATCTTCTACATCTCTAACCTCCTCTTCCTGTATCCGCCCTCCTTGACCAAGGACTTTCCTCCTCAAGCAGGACCTGATCATCCAAAGAGACCTGTCTCAATGTCATTGCCTGATCCTACTAAACCACGCCACTACTATCGAGAACTGAGCAGTTCTTCAATAAGGACGCCATCGCAGCTTGATGATCCTAAAGACGATCATATCACTTACGAGGACCTGGGTAATTGTGATGGTACGACAGAAAACAACCAGATTCTAGAACAATTGCAGGCAGACACAGGTCTAGATGCTAACGTTTGTCCGAGCCAGGAACCGATCCATTCAAGCCAACGCTCGTAGCGATTAAAGGGATCGTGTTCGATGTTTCTCGAAACCCAGCCTACGGACCCAATGGACCTTACCACGGTATGCAACTGACTTCCTCTACAGTCCTGGCGAGAGAAAAGGCCACATTCTAGACAATATCTCTCATGGCGGCCTCCCAAACATCCCCTCCAACATTGCGCTGCGCAGTGGTGGAGAACACATCCAGCGTCTTTCTCCCAGAGAATTGATGTAGCTTGCTTTCTAGTCTACGCGGGCAAGGATCCTTCCCGTGCCCTGGCAACATCCAGCCTCAGACCTGAAGACTGTGTTCCCGAATGGCATGACCTCGAAGACCAATACAAGACTGTCCTAAACGAGTGGTATACTTTCTTCACCAACCGATACAAGGTTGTGGGCAAGGTACGTCATTTTGGTATTGACGGGAGAGAATTGCAAGGGTCTTTTGAATTCTACAGAGCGATCCCGTCTTATGTGGTGGAATAACGATGAGTGGTAATGGTGCACCTGAGCAGGGATATCAAAGTGCCTAAGCACTTTGCGTTTGCTTGTCTTTGAGTTGGGGTGGGAAAGATGGATTGAGGACACCCCCGTTCGAATCAAGAGCTTCGACTAACAACTCATGCCTTTCCAGGTTGTTGGCGCCCACAATTTGTGATTCGGCGTATGGGACCAATTTGTCGCACCAGAGCTTGATCATAACTGGCTTTCAGGAAGCTTTCGTTGACTTGCAAGGTCGAACGATAAGGGGACAACTTCGTAAATTGGAGAGAAGTTCTAGGGCAGAGTTCAGCGGTAACGTTATCGACGCAGTCCACTTTTGAGGAGCATGCAGTCTCGATTTCGTAATCTGGCTGGAGATCTCGCGGACAGCTGCAGCAAGGCACCTTAAACAACACTTTGTGTAATATCAGACATGGCGCATTGCAACCTGGAATTTAATTTCGATGGAAGATTGTGGACGAGGCATTGCAGACTCAGAGTTTCATTTAATTGGCGGTTCGCGACAGCGGAGTAGTCGTTTTGGCTGTAGAATGATCGACCAGCCAAGGATCATGAAGTCAACGCTAAAAGGCGCACAAATCTCGCAGTTTCATGATAGGACAGCGCCAAGCCCCCTTTCGTCTCTTCTCTCTTGGGCGTTCAGCTGTCCTTGGACAAAGCCATGTAGCTGACTGGTTGTTGGGGGGTTACTAGTTCGTGCCTACGACGCGAATGAGACAATGAGTGATAAGAAGCAAGTCTACTCCTTTCAAGGCTTCTCTGAGTGGCCACAGGTACAAGTTTGAGGAGACTCTGCAGCTCGAATGCCAACTATTAAAGGCCCTGAATCACACTCTTGAGCATCGTATGATTTGGATTCTAGTATTCATCTCCTACTCATCCTCATTTGCGCATCCTCACCCGTCACTCCACTGTCATTCCTAAAGAAAACAAGTTCATCCACTCTTTTGATCGTCACCAGAATGTTGGCCCGTTCCATCATTGCCTCCATTCTCTTTGCCAGCAGTGGCTTTGGTCAAATGTCCATGTCTTCGGGCGCAGTGGACCCTTCGATGACGATGGCCTCGACCATGGATCCCTCGATGACGATGGCCTCGACCATGGACCCTTCAATGACGATGGATACCATAACTGGTTCCATGATGAGCTCGGCCACATCTAGCATTGCGAGCGGCGCTACGCCATCGACGAATACCGCATCTGGTAACGCCAATCTCGCGGAATATTTCGCTATCACTTGCTGGATTCCCTTGGTTGCTGTTGGGCTATCAAGCATGGGCTTGTTCTAAATCATTGTTTTGATGGGTCGTGGAAGGGGGAGATGATGGCATGCTGTGCTCGGCGACAACTACAGCTTTCACAACGTACACAAAACATATTGGCACTGTGTTGAGGCATACAATATGACGATCAGACGCTGGGCGCTGACAGACAGCAGGAAGCACGGAATTGAACAACTGCACAAGAATACTCAGATATGCCATTGACATTGGAACACGGTTTCACAATGCTTGAGGGAATTCACGTCTCCTGAGCCGGATTCTACTGCTCTTGCACAACTTGGCCCCAATTCCGCCATTTCCTATTCCAGTATGCAGCTTCGTGTTGCAGGGTCACTTCGTCCGTTCAAGGCCATCTACCCCGAAATCTCGATCATGAACGGTCCACCCTCCCTGAGTCTGACTGAGTCAGTCTGCCCTAATGACAGGGACAACGTATTGTTGTCCATGGCTCCACGCAGACCCTCCCTTCTTTGTGACCCCTAGTTGCTGCCCGCTCGTGCATATACCCAAGTCATAATTGCAAGTCGGCCTGCCCTACGGCCATAGTGAATTCTGTCTCCCACCAAGAGACTCTCGACTCATTCTTCAATCGAGACATGATCATACCCAAGGATTTCGAGGAATGTGTTGCAGGGATCGAGTGCTTCAGCGTCGATTGCTCCGCAGCGCCATTGGCGAGGTTCAGTATCCTGGCTGTCCTTATATGTACGATTCCAGCAATGAGAGCAGTTGCGCTGAACGGCGGAACAGAGATATAGCTGCAAACATTCTTCGTGATTTGGCAGATGGTGTTACCAAGGTCGCGCATGACATGTACGCATGACGCGTAGGAAGCAGGCCTGAAAGGGACACGTTCTAATCGATTAGAGGTGACGGGGCCCCACACGAATGATGCCTTTCTACCGTTCAGCAACTCATCTTCTCGATAAAAGACCTCGAGGTTCCGAGTGGCTCTCCAGAGTGTCCAATCTCACTGTTCCGGTAAATACACTGATAATTCCAATCCTCCGCTGAACGGTACTGTTAGGGTCTTGAACCCGTTCTCGGGATTCCGGATGTACCCAAGGAAGTCCTTATACAACATTTTTGCCATTCTCACATTGTCCGTGATCACAATAGCACCACGTTTCAACCGCGGCTGGAGGAGCCGGAGTGTAGGGAGTGCTAGAGGAGTCCATACTATCGGTGTCAGCAGTGTAGCCAAGAGTGACGAAGTAGTGTTAAGAGAAACTCACTATCGAGAAGCAGGAGGTCAATCTGCTCAGGCATGCCTTCTTCAACCTTCAGCGTCTCCAGCAAGTCTCCCTCTCGCATCTCAATCCATGGCTCCACTTCCTCCCCGGCTTCCCTCCAGTGTGCCTTGGCTCTCTCTGCTTTTGATGGTTCCTTCTCCGTTGCAATAACCTTTCCCGCGACAATACTAGATCCTATGGCCCTCCGCCGCTGAAGTAGCACGTTCTGTCCCACAGCTAGTGCAAGGTATATCGTTGAGACGCCAAAGCTCGTCCCGGCTTCAACCACGTTGCGCGCTCCCACAGCCCTTGCCAGGAGGTAGATGTACTCGCACTTGTCTCTATCTAGCGCAACGAACTTGTCCCGCATGTGATCGTCGGCCGCCGACGACCACAGTTCACCGATCGCAAAGAAGCGAACAAGTCGAGTCAGGTAGAAGAACTTCTGCGACCAGGACCTTTCTTCCTTTTGCGACTGTGCATGTAGCCTCCGTAGGAGAAGCAGGACCCTAGAGTTGGCCACTATATGAGTAGATTGGTCTGTTGACGCGCTCACACCGGGTGGCATCGAGGGGTGTGTCGTCGATAGGTGTGGCATCGTGATAGTGGGCGACTAATGTTGAACCAGAGCATGTCAAATCGAAACGGTCGCTGAAATACCAAAACTTGGTTCCCAGATTACCAAAACAGCCACCACGCTGGCTGACAAAAGAGATGTGTTTTACGCACAAACCTCTCAAACGGAAACGAATCATAAGACTGAACAAACTGCCGCCAATTCAGCACGCTGAACTCCGCCCTCTTCAGATTCGATGGCGTCTATTTTGGTTTAGAGGGTATTTGGTAAAGTCAGAGGCGACGCTAACAATGTTAGCCAACCAAAAACCATCATGACCCTTTTCACCGTTCCATTTTTCGATTATGACAAATCCATGGGAGTACAGCTCTGCCCTGATTTTTTGGATCGCAACCTGATGGGCGGAATGCCGGCCTCGACTATCCTGCATTTTGGCTAGCCGCGGCATCATCTACTTCTGCAGGCTTCATGGCGCGGTCGCCATAACAACTACGCCTGGCCTAACCTGTTTGGAAGACGCTGTCATTGAAATGGAAGCCGTATCGTTGCGTGCTTTAGAACTTATCTGGATCTGTCCGTCATAGCCCAGGGCTTGAGGTCGGCATATTTGAAAGTTAATCTTAAGTCGACATAAGTCGTTCGATCGAAACATTCTCTCACTGAAGCTCTGGATAGGTTAAGATCTTATCCAAGCATAACGGATGCCACAGCGTATCTCACTATTTTTCAGTACAGACCTCCCAAAATGGTTCTGAAATTTTTCGGTTCCGGTACTCCGGCCCAGGCCCGGCATAATGGACAGGTGGTCCGCGATACAAACCAAATTTGCAAACATTTTTGGTGGAAAACATGTCCGCACAGTAAGACTTTTGGACGCTTTTGCTTATGGAGGCTTATGTCTCTCCGCGGTAGTGTAGTCGGTGTGGAATTGCCGCCATTCTGTGACAACGGTGACCGAAGTACGAATTCCATGCGGCAAATAACACACACGCCCGCAACGCGAAGTTGATCTTCGATAGCATTGCCAAATGTATTCTCAATCAGTTGAAGTACCCGTTGGCGGCGGATGTGACCATCAATATCTTTCGTGATTTTATTAACAGTGATAGCAATGTCGCGTATGATGTGCGCACAGGAAGCGTAGGAGATGGACCAAAAGAGGACGTAATGAAGACGAAGCGTGCATCTCGAAATGTCTGTAGACGAGTAGTTAGATTGATATCCTGAGACAGTACGATTATCCAGAACGCGGATGACAAAACAACAGCCAGACAGTAGATATGATGGCAAAGCGTTTGACCACCCGAGAACAGCTCAGAAAGATGTCCCATAAATGTCCTTACCTGTGCATAATTCCACGTAGAACAACCAACGCGTGTTTCCACTATCTTCTTCGGACATGGCATTCAAGGCGTCTCGGTCTCCGTCGGACGGGTGGTGAGCTAATATTCCTGTGCCCGTCGAACTTGACCGTCGGACTGCCTCTGCGATACACAGCAGGTAACGGGCTGTCATTGATGAAGAAAGGAGGACCAAGTCTGCAGATTCGAAAACGAACATTGGCATAGTTTGTCGTCCCGTGGCCTGAACACTCGCTTCGTAGGCAAACATTATGATATTAAAGATGTCGGTCAACGGGAGTGAAATGCAGAATTGAGCTCGCAACTTCCAGGCGGTCAGTGGTTGCCGTTCGACAAATTTCACTCTACCCTCTGTCATCCAGGCCCAAACTCTTGCTGCCGACAGGGCGACGAAACACAATATGTAGTCAATATCCAGCCTTTCTCCGATCAAATACGTGACCAACAATGTTTCTGTGGTCTTGACGATGTACTTTTTGAAGATATTCTCTACCTCATCACAAGGTAGTCGCCCGTAAACACATCGTTGCAGGCTCAGGACCAACAAAGCCGCAACTAGAACCAGAACGTTGGCAATAACCTGAGTCGAGTTAGTGATTGGCGCTGTCGACGCGCGCCTGAGTACGCCTACCAACAACTGAGCTCTACCATGGTCCAGCAAACTAAGTATCATGCTCATTTCCCTTTTACCGCCCTGGAGTAACTTTCTAATAAATCTTTTTAGAGGTTTTAGAGGTCGGCTGGTGGAGGGAAACATAATCGCAGTGCTGTTACATTCCAAACTTTGTTCCCCGTGGGTTTATGGTTGGGACACGCGAAAATGCCTCAGGGCACGGGCAATTATTGGGTAACACTTCCAGCGTGGGAACTAGGCGACCTAAATTACGTCACAGCCTGAAACACGAAACGTCTTTCCACGCGCCGCACGGGGCATTATACTGCAGCCCGTTTTCGAGGTTCGTTTTCTGTCGTTCCCACCATATCCTGTGCTGAACTTCTGTGCTGAACTTCTGTGCTGAACTTCTGTGCTGAACTTCTGTGCTGAACTTCTGTGCTGCAACCCCTACTGCTGCTTGCAGGTGCTGTTCTTATTTGTAGTCATTCATTCCACCGTCCGGCAAGTTGCGCCAGTGTCTCTATGGTTAACCGAGATTTTGCCATTACTCTAGTTACCATTCCCCTAGGTAGAAAACTAAATTTCGCGGGGGGGATCGAAACGACCCTGACAAGACGCTGAATGCACCATAGGTTGTGGTCAGGTTCTCCTTGCATCCTAGTTCTCCCGGCAGCGAAAATGGGATTTCTAAGAAGGGGCCCATTCCGGCTCTTCCTGGATGCTCTAAACCCAATAGCGGGAATACCTGTCCTCATAACCAGACTCGAGGATATGACGCTCAGAGAACTCAACGCCATGGCCAGACTCGCCCACACAGGGTTCAGCTTTGGGTGTCCGGGTGCCGGATAAATCACTCCTGCCGCGATAGGTACTAAGGCGACGTTGTACACCAATGCCCACGCAAAGTTGAACTTGACTCTCCGGAAAACAGTGCGGGAGAGTGTGATAAGAGTCAACAAGGAGTGAAGGTTTGAGGACATGAGCACGAATTTGGCGCTTGATATAGCGACATCTGAGCCAGAGCCGATGGCAATTCCAGCGTCAGCGGCAGTGAGCGCGGGAGAATCATTGATGCCGTCTCCAACCATAGCCACCATTGCTCTTCCCACTTTGCCGTTGCGTTTAGGGGCGGAGTCTTGTAGCCAGCGGATTCGCTCAGCCTTTTCCGAAGGGAGAACACCAGCAATAATATTGGTCGCCGGGATACCTAGTTGATGCCCAACTGCTGTAGCGGTTACGGGATTGTCGCCTGAGATCATCCAGATGCTTAACCCTTGCTCACGTAGAGCAGAAAGGACGGAAGCAGCTTCAGGGCGGAGAGAATCAGTGGTTGCAAACTGTGCAACGAGTTTGAAAGTGGGTTCGTCCCCGTCCGAGAGGGACAGTGGACGCAAAGCCAGAAGAGCGACGCTTTTCCCAGCGGACTTCCATCTCGACATAACGTTGGACTGGCCTGTGGTTATCGGAGTGCCAAGGGAGGAGATGAAAGCTTCACTGCCGATGGCAGCTTCGTACCGGGTGTCGTTGGCGGACGTATGGATAGTAAATGTGCCTCTGAGACCGCGACCAGGGAGTTCTTCAATAGCAGAGTCGGCGATAGTAGTGCGGTTTTGTCCTCGGCAGAGCGTAGCAATTGCTTTTGCTATGGGGTGACTTGAAGACTCTTCTAGGGCTTGCGCGATTGCCCAGATGTCCTTCATCTTCTCCTCACTAGAAGCTATGATGTCGTGGTTTGTCACCGTTGGGTTTCCGCCCTCGGTGAGCGTGCCGGTTTTGTCAAAGACAACCACGTCCAGATCGGAAGCTTCTTGAAACGCTTCTCCGCCACCTTTAACCAATATTCCGTGTTGCGCCGCTAGTCCAGAACCCACGAATAAAGCTGTTGGGGCTGCAAGGGCAATGCCGCAAGGGCACGCGCCGACAAAGACTGCAATGGCAAACTGTAATGCCCAGAATGCCCAACCACCTGTGTCGACATCAAGCCAGCTCTCCGGGAGGGCCCCGCCCTGACCTAGTCCAAACCAGACAACAAACGTTGATACGGCAATGAGGGTAATAACTGGAACGAAGTATCCCGTCAAGATATCAGCCACTCTCTCCACCGGCGCTCTTTTTGCCTGACCTTCCCGAACGACTTTGACGATTTGGTCAAGCATAGATGCGCCTGAGACTTCAGTGACTCGGACATTAATCGGTTTACCGGTGTTGATTGTTCCAGCAAAGACTTGATCGCCCGTGTTCTTGGTAATAGGCCGAGACTCTCCGGTTAAAGAACTCTCATCGAAGGTGGAATCGCCTAGGATGATCGTGCCATCGGCTGGGGGAGATACGCCATGAAGTACTCGGACAACGTCTCCGACTTCAAGAACATCGACATTGATTCTCTCGCCATTAGTTATCGGAAGAGATAACTCACTATCTTCCGATTCCGGATTGGATCTCACGAGCAGAGCTTCGGTTGGCCGAAGCTTTCCGAGCATTGTGACAGCATCACCGGCCTTAGATTTACTGTACGCTTCTAAGTAGCGTCCAGCGAGAATGAACATCGTCAAGAACACAACCGTGTCGAAGTATGTCGACAGTCGCCTGTTGTGTTGCCCAGTTTTTTGCGCTTCTAGAGCAAGTACGGCGATCGAAGGGAAGTACGCCACCGACGTTCCAGCGGACATGAGCAGGTTCATGCTTCCGAAACGGTAAAATCTTCGAAGAACGGGGACGTTGCTATTCCGGCTCCACAGTGCTCGGATCTCCTTGATTGCCCTGGTGTGGAAGACGTCGGCAGCGAGGAACATCACAGGCGTCGCAAGGAAGAAAAGCGCCCACTCGGCGCGAGTGTCGGCGCCAGTCCACATGATTTGTTGGAAGAATATGCGTACGCGGTTGGTCGAGGGAACTAGGCTCATCCAGACCACACTGATGAGGAAGGTTGGGATGGCGACGATGAAGCTGAGGAGAAGCCGCAGGAGTAGACGACGCCGTTCGCGGAGCTGCATAGCTCGCGAGCGCTCTTCGATCGTTGGAGGATGGTATATTGTGGCTCTAAGTTGGTCGCTGACACCATGTATGGTAGCTAGGATACTTCTGATAGTAATGATGTCGGGTTGGGGACGATATGTAATCACTATGATGGGGTCATCGTACGACGGTGGCTTGTCGATAGCAAGTCGTCCCTGAAACGGCGATGACAAAGCCTCGACGACCCTTCGTGGGCATTGATCGCAGAACATTCCTGCTATTCTGATCATGATTGTCCTTTCCACCAGCTGTTTTGTCTGCTCTGGTTGTCCAACTTCAATGATGCTCTCGATGTGGCAGTCGTATCCTCTGTCTTCGATTCTCTCCACAATCTGATCGATGTTATCCTTCGGGCCGGTAAAGGCAACGGTTGCGCTATTAGTAAGTAAACTAACGCTGACATCCGTCAAGAATTGGAGTCCCTGCACCCCTTCATTAATGGAGAGGATGCATGCCGCGCAAGTCATGCCAGTGATACTGAGAGTGGCTGTAAACTTTTGCGCCTCAGGGATGGTCACGATAACATCCTGAGATGTCTCGGCTTTTTCGTTCGCCTTTTGACAAAGAAAACAGTGGTCTAAATGCTTCTCATCAAATTGGTAGCCGGCATCGTCTCGTGATTCATGATGTCCTGCCGTCTGGTGCCGCGACAGAGTTGATGCTTGTTCGCTCAGCATCTGAGCAGCCTGCTCCAACCATTCTTGATGGGTCTGGACTAAATCTTGCTCGTAGATAATATGGCCAGATTCATCTTCGGTCTGCACACTCTGCACTTCGAATGCTGCGTCTGATAAAGCTCGAGCTATGTCACTTGCAGAGTGGTCCGGAAAGTGGACTATCGTCACCTCGTGTGATATATAGTTCGCGGTAATCGTTAGCGGCGCTGGCTGTAATGTACTGAGGACCTCCTGGATGTAGGAGAGGCAGGAGGCACAGTGGACGTTGTTTATCAGAACAGTCGTCGTGACATGGCCCGCTGGCGGCGGGTGAAGTGGATGGAGCGCCATTCGTCTGGAACAATCATCAATGGACTTGATCGATGTTCGAAATGTTTTGCTGGCAACTAGATGCTGGTTGCTAGATTGTGAACAATTACGGGAACATTACACTGAGTTGTCCCAGAGGGCAATGAATCAACGATAACAGCGGCTATTAAAAACAGGTACGATTGATCTTACCCAGGTTGCCAAGTCTGCGCCACCCTACATTATGTGACTGGGCGGATTTTGGCCGGTGCACGGAGGTAGCTTAAACTTGCTCAAACTTGCTCAACCCTACTCTCAAAGCAATTTTTAACTGGCAATCGCGATTGTGGGGGGCTTCGCATCGTCGATCTAGTCCTGTTTTAGCAGTTCGCTATCGCTTGACGAGTAAAGTTCAGAGCACGGACCTTCCCAAAAATCAGCACAAATCCCGCAAAGCCTACCACCGAGTGCACCATAGATAGTCTCTCCTAATTTTGAGCAGGTTTTGAAGCTTCTCCATTCCCTACTCAGCTGAATAAAGCACCCAGGAAGCTACACCGAATGCTCGATTAGGGCTTAGAATATCTCCGACCACGCGAGGTCGTAATGCCAAGGCATCTAGCGAATGTGCTCAATACGGCCGCTCGCTGAGCTTCACAACGTGTCCATAAAACGCACGAACAAAGGTATCGCATCAACGGGTTACCTCCTCACTCTTGACGGCAGCAGAAGGCAAGTGAACCCGGTTTGAGCAGACCCGTATGTTGAATCGATGGCTCACACTGCCCTCTCGACCTTTGCAGGTTGCAAGTGGACCTAGCCCGCCCAAGCCGAGCCGATCTGTCTGTTGAATCGATGGCTGATGCCACTATCTCGACCGTTGCAGGCTGTAAGTGAATCCAGCCTGAGGAACTCTCTGTATCGATAGCTGACGCCGCTACATTCGCAGGGAAGAAGAGCCTTATACTTCGAATTGACGCAGAGAATCCTGCGCTGACGGAGCGTCTGCTGTCTTATATTACACCGGGCATAATGGTAGCGCTGGGAATATACTGTGGGTCGAGCCTACATTCTAAGAGATCTTCTAGACTTAGATCCTACCACCATGACAGATCATGTTCTGACTATCCTTGAAATCGTCTTCATCCAGCGGCAATTCTCCGTCCTGTTCGACCTTTCCACCCTCCGAGAAAAGGCATTCTTACGGTTCTGGCTAGCTAATGGCGCAGCGATGTCCGCTGCGATGCCTCCGGAGCTCATACCTCTGCTCTCTACCCTGCGCGGCACCGTGCTTGACATCGGCCCGGGTAGCGGCGAACAGCTTCATCGCTATACGAGTTCCTCGGTGAGTGCAATCTACGGCGCAGAGCCAGCCATTAAGTTACACCCGAAGCTCCAAATGAAGGCGATGGATGCGGGCCTTGGCGACAAATATCATATACTCGGTTGCGGTGCCGAGCCCCGATCGCTCATTCCCGCGTTGGCGGGAGTCGGATTGATCGGGGAGGGAAATACCAGCGAAGGTATTTTTGACGATATCGTATCGATAAGAGTGCTATGTGGTGTTCCCGACCTAAAAGAGACGGTGGAAGGACTGTACGAGCTACTGAAACCAGGCGGCAGGTTCATTGCCTATGAGCACGTTGTTTCCCCGTGGAAGACAGAGAAGGGCAGCACGGTGGCGAGAGTTCTTCAGTGGATGTACATGTGGATTGGTGGGTGGAGGTTCTGGATGGCAGGCTGCAATTTGGACAGGGATATTGGTATGGTCTTGCGCGAGGCTGGCAAGAGTGAAGATGGGCCTGGATGGAGCAGAGTAGAGATGAAGACCTTGAACGCTTGGTCAACCATTCTGCATATTGTTGGGTATCTAGTCAAGAACTAAGCAAAGTCATGATGAGACAAGCTCCGGCACGCTTCATTGGAATCTTAGTTGGACATAGGTCCCAAATATAGAGCTCTGGGCCGCACCATGGTATTTGTCTTTGATCTCGAGAGCGCGACGATGTTGCGGGAAAATTTCCTTGGGTTCACCTTTGACCCCCGCACTGGCATACAAGTTGCGGGTTGCAGATTTGCTTATCGCATCAGACCACTTTGGATTGGCGGAGATCTTGCGAGGCAGGCCAAGCAGTTCATGCTTCACGAGGCTTAGCAGAGCTTAGCGGTGGTTAGCAGGGCCCTAGTCGGGCAAGAGCTGATAAGATTCCTCTCCACTATTGGCAGTGATATCTTGACCTCATGTTTGGAATTGCTTGCAAACCCAATCGCGTATTGCATTTTCAGTCGATGATAAGCAAGCAAATGCACCTGGCCCATCGTTCGAGCCAGAGGGCGAATCCCGTCGCCACGTTAGTTCCTAGATCGCTCGCTAACACGGGAATATCCCTCTGGAAGTTGAGTTGCAGTCGGCCAAAGAAGAGATAATATCTCCTGGCAAATCAGCTTGCCTGCTCAAAGATTGATATCGTTTGAATCCCGGTCTACGTTGCTGCACGTAGGGGCGGGAGGGGTTGCGTATTGAACCTTTCATGGAACTTTGGGAGCTCACTTTTCTTTTTCGTGGCTTGCTTCGCCTTCCTGCTTAAAACCTCTGTTCCCACTCATCTGCTTTGACGCGTGTTTGCGCCCTTTCTCATCCGAGCCTGTACGTTCGGAGGACCTGCAGTTGTCTCTTGATTCCTTGGTCTTTCCTCACCCGACTGCAGACACAATCCAGCAGACGACCGGATCCTTCAATATCTCGTCCACATGCGGCACTTGCGACGCTGGGATGCCGACAAACTTGTTGCGCCTGACTGGCTCAACAATGGCGACAATGCCTGGCAAATGACAGCAGCAACCCTCGTTGGGTTGCAATCACTTCCTGGTCTCATGGTCATGTATGCGGGCCTGGTCAAAAAGAAATGGGCCATTAACTCGGCATTCATGGCGCTTTACGCCTTTGCTGCCGTCCTCATCTGTTGGGTTGTTTGGGCCTATAAAGCCGCATTTGGCAAACAGATGTTGCCGTTTGTCGGGGTACCCGGTCCAGCTGTCGAGATGGATTATGAGCTAAGACAAGCCGTTTTGCCTGAGGCAGGATTGAGCGCGGCCTACCCAATGAGTACGATGATATACTTCCAGTTTGTCTTCGGGGCCATCACACTGGTGATCATTGCAGGATCCGGACTTGCAAGGATGAACTTTCTGGCGTGGATGGTATTCGTACCTCTATGGCTGACACTGAGCTATACGGTCGGTGCTTTTAGCCTTTGGGGAGGTGGTTTTCTGTATGATATGGGTGTTTTGGATTACTCCGGTGGATATGTCATCCACGTCTCCTCTGGAACTGCTGGTTTCGTCATAGCTTACTGGGTTGGACCTCGACATCCCCGCGACCGTATAGAATTCCATCCCAACAACGTTCTTCTTGCGCTCGTTGGCGTTGGGATACTCTGGCTTGGCTGGAACGGCTTCAACGGTGGTGATCCATACACGGCCTCGCCAGATGCCGGTGCCGCCGTGCTTAATACAAACATCAGCGCCGCGACGAGTATGTTGACTTGGACCATCATGGACTTGATTTTCTTCAAGAAGCCAGCAGTGATTGGGGCAGTACAGGGAATAATCACTGGCCTTGTTACAATTACTCCAGCTGCCGGGTTTGTGGCCGGTTGGGGAGCAATCATTATCGGTTTATGCGCCGGCTCCATCCCCTGGATGTCGATGAATATTTTGGGCAGGCAAAGGTGGTTTCTTGAGTTCTCTGACGACGTTGTTGGAAATTTTCATACCCATTTGGTGGGGGGTGTTGTTGGCGGATTCTTGACTGGTCTGTTTGCAACCAGTGAAGGCACCGCCGCTTTTGCCTTGGCTCCGAATGGTGGTGCAATTGATGGCAATGGACGGCAAGTCTGGCTCCAGATTGTCGGTTTCCTGTTCATCATCGGTTGGAACATGTTCTGGACGAGTGCGATTTGCCTTTTCATCAAATATGTCCTGAGAATCCCCCTCAGATATAACGAAGCCCAGCTGCTCATCGGCGATGGCGAGGTCCATGGCGAACTTCCATACGCCTTCTTCCATGACGGTCGTCACGAATACGATGAGCGCTATGGCAAACCGAACATTGATCCGGAGAAAGCTCAAGGAGTCCTCGAAGGAGTGGAAGCCGGCCGCGATCTTTCCAGTGATGAAGGTGGCAGTGGCAGAGGCAGCGGCAGTGCAACAAAGGCAACAAAGCTCGCATAATCTTCACCTTCATTCGTTTCCGTAATAGGGGCTTGGGAAGGGAAGTTCTCGGAACACGGGAGCCGTCTGGCAGACGGTGGTTGAAAGTTGCTCCTTATCGAGACAACATTTTCGAGGGCTTATTGAGTGCGCGGTGCAATTGATAGCTTTCCGAGATCTGCACCGCACCCAACTAGCACAAGTTTTTAATTCAGTACATGTCAAGACAGCTCCAGGTCACTTCATTAGGGAAGCCTATCACAAGACTGAACCTCGCCAAGGTCCCCGTTGTAAGGATTATAAATATCAGAGCAGAAGCCTTTGGGAAGGCCGACAGGGTCAAGTTTCAACCGGGGTTGTAATTAGATTGGCAGCAATGTCAAACGCCCCTTTATCAGGCCAAGGCCAGGAACTGAAAATGCTTGACAATCGGAAGCCAGCCGGAGGAGGTGTCCCCAAACGATGTTTGGAGAGCGCAACTAATCATATGAGAGGACTACAGTACCTGATATTGAGATGTTTGGCGGGAAACATTTTTTATCGTTCAAAGAACGAAGCCTAGATTACAGAGTGCACCCACTGTGAAGGACTCAAACTCTAGGCTGCCACGTAGCTCCGTTCGCCCCCTATGCTTCCAAAACTTTAAAGCGGCATCCACGAGATGCCTCGGGACAGCTGGAGGAACAGCTGGTTGGCAGGGTCCTCGTACACCCAATTGGGCTAGAATGCCAAGGAGAAAGATGTGGAGTCACGGGTGGAAGCGCCAGTCGGATTAATGTTAATCCGTGAGATGCGTGGGCTGAATGCGAATCCGTTGACCCAATTAGGACTAGGCGCAGATATAGCTGTAGAGGGCTGCACTTCTGATGAGTACGGTTGGCGAAATACATTTTTCATTTTGCGCCGCCGTCTATAAGATATGGGCTAGCATGGAGAAACATGCTCAAACTTGCTCAGACTTGCTCAAACTTGCTCAAGGACTATACTAATTTTGGGATCGAACCGGGATCCCTCCGGCTGACTAGTGCCAGACTAGCCAATCACACTTTTGGAATGACAGCTAAAGCCGCTGAGCCCTAGGTGAGGCCAGGTGGAGGAGGATGGCAGGTGCTCATTGAGGATGCATTTTGCCCAAAACGATTTTCCCTCGCAAGTAGGGTCCATGAGGGAATAAACGACATCGGGCGCGAAGGAATGAAGAGGAGACCTATTCCTCGCATTTTCTGTGTAGTCAGCTTCCCACCGTTTCAGAGTTTGCTTGTCCATATTGGTCACTCATTTCTCGAGAGGGTTGGTGTTCCAGTAGGATGTCGAAAAAAGCTTCTTGCGCCTAGCGATGGCAAAGGATGTGGCTCGCTAATGCAGCCTTTGGTCATTGCTTACGTGTTCGCGTCAAGAGTATGAAAAAGCAAGTACGAGCAGGCAACTTTTGCTCGCCAGGTCAACCAGCTCATTTCTACAGTAAAGCCGAGCTCTCAGGCACAGCTACGAAGGAAATCGCGCGCCCTTCATGTTCTCCACCAGCATCACCACGGCTCTGTATTTTTCCACATGGACGCCGACATCTATTGTCACCTACACGGGGTCATGTGTATTCCTCGTCCTCCTTGCCATTTTATTTCGCTTCCTCATCGCTTTGACACTGTTGTCTAAGAGACGCCGGAGAAATACCAAGGTTAACAAGCTTCGCTTGGTTGAAATGGGAAAAGCTGACCCTGCAGAAGCTAGTTGTCAACGATGCGGAATGTGTGAGAAGTTTCTTGAGGATGAATGGAACAGAGGTGGAACTATCTCTTGCCGTACCACCTCAGCGACAGAGGAGCACGAGGCAATGGATGATTTCTGTGGACGTGCTCAGAGCGGTCGTGAACACTTTGGTAGCAGGAACTTTCTACTTGCTGTAATGCAAACCCCCTCCCTCCTCGTCTGGGTTTGACCAAGAACGTTGGTTACATCCTCTCTATCTTTGTTGGAACCTTCATTGGGTCTCTCGTTTTCGGACGATATGACATTGGAGCACATCTGGAGACGACCTTGCATGGGTGAAAATATTATCGAGGACTGGCTGAATTGTTCACACTTTTTGTCCAAGGGGAAGTCCAGGGATGGTGTGACCGCTACTCCTTCAACCAACATCTTTTCATACAAATGCCCATCTATTGGTTTCTATGCCATCAAATATAGACCATTCATAAATGAAACTCGGAGAACAGATATTCTGGTTCGGAAGGCTATTACACGAGCATCGGGGATCTGTTGGGGGAGGAAATCTTTCAACCAGAACGCCTTTGACTTCGGGTGTGTCCAGGTAGTGATGGCATCGCCGCCGAGGCCGTGGACGGCCACGATACTAAGGCCATGCTGTGGTTAGCCAAACACACTGAACAATGGTAGACCGCAGCCAGCGGATCTCCAGGAGGGTCTTACTCGACGGCGGGCCAAGTGGTTGCATCTTTGGGAAGGAATACAATGGACAGCGCCATGCAGAGAGCTGAGTCAATCCGTTAGGCTGCTTCTGGCATTGAGCATCAAGATGCCAACAGCATTCATGTCACGTTGGTTGTTATAACTACACCAACGGTAAAGAGGTAGATAGTAAATCAGTGCAGCTTGAGCCTGTGTCGCTGACAGAAGGCTGGCTAAGATGCTTGGCTCTCGATGCGGCGAAAAATCACGTGCAGATAGCCTATCTACGTCAACTTCCTTTGGCCGGGCACTGCTTCAACTTTTATCCACAAGTCTACTTTCTGGACTCTGCTGCCGTCCGTTCTTACTGCCCCTCGAGTCCATATTGTACTTGTTCGACCTTCGTTATTCGGTCATCTCGACTTTATGGAGTCCTCTCGAACCTCTCTCACCCCGTGCATTGCTTGCCCGCCTGATGGAGTCACTTGGGAGCACCGTCCGGACGCTGGGCCTTGTTGCGATGGTAAGTTTGCCACCAAGCTAGAATGGACTTTGCATTGATTGATCCTTTACTTACAGAAAGTTGCCTCGAGTCCGTGGCACGTCGGCTATGTACCTTGCAATGTGGCGCGGACGAGACAACAACCTCCAGCTGCGACCAAAGTATTTAACCCTTTGAATGGTGTACTTGAGTATTGCTAATTCGTTAAGTGATAGCATCTCCCGGCGAGCCCGAATCCTCCGTCCTTCCCACACAAACTCGCAAGCGCAAGCGAGGAGCTTGTAGCACCCATTCCCGCAGCGCCCGTGAACAGTTCGCCACCACCCTCAAGGAAGTGGGTTGCATATGCAAAGCACTTATAGCGCGCAGCCTTGAACCGTGTTGTAAAGCGGGTAGGCCTATGCAGACTTGGACCACAGCGGCAGCCGCCAGGAAGACGAGCTCGTCGTCGATTCTAAATACGAGTGTGGATGAGAGCGACTGTGTCAAGAAGGGATCCTGCGGAGGCGACGGCGTCGAGTGCTCCGCAATGGAAGATGAATGCTGTGGTTCGGTGAAGACACTGGGTTGTTCGATGGCGAAGAAAGGCAACAGGAACAGTGCTGAGAAGGACAACTATTGTAACACGAAGGAAGGGGGTACCTACTCCGGTGCAAGCAGAGCTGATTGCGGCGGTACCGAGCAGAAATGCTGCCGCATTGGTACAAATGACGATAAATGTGTTGGTGCCGAGAAGCGGTCTGGCTGTTGCGTTGCGAAAAGGGATAACTGCGATGCATCTGAGGACCAAAATAACTACTGCACGGTCAAGGCCTCCTCCACGGCGACGAAAAAGGGAAGTTGCTGTTTTATTACGGAGGAAGACGATCATTCTGGGGTTATAAGAGACAAGAGCTGCGGTTCCCAGCGAGCGCGACACCTCCACGAGCACCGATGACGTTCTACCGAGCCCGACGACGCTTCTTGGCCGGCTCCTCTACCCTCGTTTCTCCCTCATCCTCCTTCTCCTCGCGCTCTTTTCGCTTCCTATGATCCGGAGTACCAAAATCATTGTTGAGGCCTTGCATATCCATTAGATCGTGGACTGCGTATGGAGATCCACTGATATGCTGCGGATCCGCTAGCCCTTCTTGAAGAAGAACGGATAATGTGTCCTTGGTTTCAAATTCGACCCTTTTACGAAAGGTTCCTTGGTGGTCGATGAACGACCGATCGCCGACCGACCCGGGAAGCCCATGGCCGTTCACGATAAATCGCGCCGCCCGTTTAGACAACTGTTCCAGCAGCACCTCGAGCTCGGGACTATTTCGAGGCAAACGACAGAAGATATGGCCCGATCCAGAATACTTCCCCTTAATCTTCTTCGGCTTTGAGTCGAGTTCAAAGTAGAAACGCGTCGCAACGAGGCAACGCGCGACGACATCGACATCCTCCGACCGACAGAACTGTTCCCGAGCTTTTGTTGCCAGCTCGTGCATCCTGCCTGTATCATCCAAGTCGACCTCTCTGTCTAGTTCAACGTCGAATCGGAAGTACCGCCCATCTAACTCTGCCCGTCGTCCATTCTTGAACGCTTGGGCGATTTTTTTACCGTTGATTAATTCCATGAAGGCTCTGTACGATCGTGGCAGGAAGCCCTCTCTCCAGATCGCACGTAGTCTGCTGGAGTGTGACGTGGGTACGCGTGGTCCCGAGGACCCGGTACCGAGGGAGACGACCACATTGGGCCTTCGGATCAGTGGCCACACCACCGGGATTTCCCACAGGGCAAGGTCGACGGGATTGTTCCTCCACAGGGCTCCGTCTTGAAAGGTCCCTACCCCAGGAATGCGCTTTGCTGGAAAGTACCTCGTGGCCTGTGAGCTGATCAGAACCTCGAAAGAGGCGGAAGGGAACATACCACGGTGCCGCAGCTCCACTCATTGCTCTTGTTTGCAATATCAGCCATCTTCTCATGCTCCAACAAACCGTGACGGAAGGAAATGAACACTCACATCTCCCACAGCCGAATCCTTTTCCGCCCATCTTGTGACCGGACAATGCGGTATCCTGTTCATCCATTAGAGGTCGCTCTCACATTGTCAGTTCGAATCTCAGCATACCGCAGTCCTGCGGCCTCGGTCCCGCCCCGTTATAGTTGGTGAAGAGGCACGGGTCCGTTTCCAGGACCGTGGTCACCGGGATTCCCACTTTCGCGCCGATCGCAGTTGCATGGGAGTTGTCCAGGATGCCCATGTCGCCGCCGAACACTTCTTTTAGCGCAGCTTCCAAATTATCCGCTGGATACAGACCGTCGGCCAAATACGACACGAGAAACCCAAGAATGTGCGACAGGACCGGAATGCGGGACACAACGGGTACGTGGGAGACCCAGCGCGGCCTGAATGCCCTTTTCGCAAAAGATTCGAAAATATTCGCACAGTCCTCCACCGGCCACCCCATGATAAATAATGCGAGGACGATCAGTCCGCCTGGTCCGCGTCAGCGAGGCCCGTTCAGTGGATCGTGTCCACCTACCGGAACTAGTGCCAAACGAAATCTCGAAATTATCCTGCACTGGGATCGGTAGGCCCATCCTGTCCTGCAAGATTTGCAAAAACAGCAGCGGCACGATTCCCTTGACGCCGCCCCCATCGATGGTCAATACGTTGACACCCGCGGTGTCAGGCTTTACTTTTACCGTCACATCTCGAAGCGCCATATCGCAGAGGAAACAGCGCCGAATGTCGAACGCCCACCGATCATTCTGATCCGGGTGTCCGAAGACTCGAGGGCAGTTCTCGCAGACCGCGTGGCCGCAGGGCAAGTTGTTGTTCTCTGGCGTGCGACGCAAGCATACGAGACAGGTGTCGTCGCTTCGCACCCGCTTCCAGCGAAGCTTAAACTTCTTCAGATTGTTGTGATGGACCGTCATGGACGGCGTGCCGGCGGCAAAGTCCTCGAAACATTTTCGCAGCTGCTCCGAGACGGCTTGGACGAAGCCAGACGGAAGAAGCAATTTTATCGAGCTGTCGTACACAAGCACACCGCTCCTGCCCACTTGATAGCAGGCGTCTTTATACAGGGTCTGAAATACATCTTCGGGGTTGAACGCCACGGGGCCGTCAGATTGGTTCCGCCACTCGTGAAAG